>NC_064838.1:35126666-35429696 GCF_024166365.1 Elephas maximus indicus
AAGAGCTCAGCTGCTAACCAAAGGTTGGCAGTTCAAATCCTCCGGCCACTCCTTGGAAACCCTGTGGGGCAGTTCTGTAGTTCTACTCTGTCCTATAGGGTCAGTGAGTTGAAATTGACTTGACAGCAAAGGGTTTTTTTTTTTTGGTTGGGTTATATGTGTATGTTATTCTGACCTATGTATATATATATCTGTGTGTGTGTGTGTATGTATATGTACACGCACACATAGATGTATATATGTGTGTGTATATGTATATATGGGTCAGAATCCTATCTTTTAAAGTGCTTATGTCATAAGAGATTGTCCATTTAACTGTTAATAAGATTAAATTATTAATCCTAAATTCTCAGCATGTAGTTAAGTGACACATGATACATGATAGCTATTATTACTACTTATTATCACTAATAGGTTATTGAGTTTATTCTGTGTCAAGCACCATACTTTATGCTTTAGGTGCATTATATCATTTAATCTTGATGCCAGTCCTATGAGCAAGTATTTTTATTATCCTTATTTTCCTGACGAGGCAACCTAGGTCTCAAACGGTTAAGCCACGCATTTGTGGTGTGGGTATGCTATGGAATGTCCTGTGCATGTGGGGAATTTTGTAATTCTCCAGTTAGATGTTTTACTAGTTTCTGGGATCCTTGCATTTATTTTTAAAAATGAAAATCCTGTTGGTGTTTTAGAAGTCGTGGAAGCTCTGGTATAGTCATGGGGTGGGTGGGGCATGTGTGATTGGCTCTCAGCGCCCTGCAGCTCACAGGGGGCATTTCATTCTTCTTCCCACAGAAAGATTTACTCCTAAGGGAGATTCCAAGTAGCACCACCTCATCCTGCTCCAGGAAGATGGACATTGAGAAGGTGATGGCAAAGGAGATCTGCCGCAAGTATGTGGAAAAGCGTGCGGGGAAGTTGCCAGAGGACTGCGCTGAGGCCCTGGCTGCTGCCGCCTGCCTCTGCCTACGGAAGCGCAATGCCAGCCTAGCCGAGGTGAGGGACGCTAGCTGGGGACCCCTTACCCGGGACTTGGTCACAACTTGGGAGCCTGTCCCTTTACCAAGGCATGATTTCATAAACCTGGGCTGTATTTGGTTGAAGCTATTGTGGCTCAATTGAGCAAAAAAGGGAAGTGTATGGATAAGAAGACCTCTGAAGAACTCCAGGGCAGGACCAGACCCTCAGATGTCAACAGAACTGTGTACAATTTTGTCTGAATCTGCTTTATCCCTTCTCCCTGCAGCCCCCCTCTACTTTCCTCCATCCTGACCCTGTCCCCATTTACATGTTACAGTTCTACCCCGCTGAAAGATAAAGTCCTCATGTCCCAATTCCAACCTCTCAGAGAGAGAACCTGATTGTCTAGCTTGGGTCAAGTGTCCACCCCCTTGCTCAGTCAGTTCAGTTGAGGGGTGTGGGGTCAAATATATAAATTTGCCTGCTGAGGGCTTAACCCTGGATGGTGGAAGGGGTCCTAGGTCTCAGAGAAAGGGAGCATGGATTAGGCAGACACCAAAGGTGATTAAACATTTTGCTATGGCCATGATAAGTAGAGGTGGTTTCCACGATAACAGGAATCAACTTGGAGGCCACTGCTAGGTCTTTCTAAGGATAAAATCACAGCCCGAGAGGCTTGTGGAGATCATCTCGCCCATTAATTTTCAAATCACATTTGGCAGAGAGACTTCTTAGGAGTACCTTAGGTGTTGGTAGCAAGAGGGATTGAGAGAGCTGCAGACCCCACCCATGGGAGAGACATCCGCTTTTTTTTTTTTTTTTAATTTATTTATTGTGCTTTAAGTGAAAGCTTACAAGTCAGGTCAGTCTCTCATACAAAAAGTTATACACACCTTGCTATGTACTCCTAGCTGTTCTCCCCCTAATGAGACAGCACATTCTTCCTTTCCACCCTGTATTCTCCGTGTCCATTCAGCCAGCTTCTGTCCCCCTCTGCCTTCTCTTCTCGCTTCCAGACAGGAGCTGCCCACATAGTCTCATGTGTTTACTTCAGCCAAGGAAGTTCATTCCTCACCAGTTCATTATTTACCTTATAGTCCAGTCCAATCCCTGTCTGGAGAGTTGGCTTTGGCACTGGTTTTAATCTTGGGCTAACAAGGAGCCTGGGGACCATGACTTCCAGGGTCCTTCCAGTCTGAGTCAGACCATTAAGCCTGGTCTTTTTACAAGAATTTAAGATCTGTATCCCATTGTTCTCCTGCTCCACCAGGGATTCTCTGTTGTGTTCCTAGTCAGGGCAGTGATCAGTGGTAGCCAGGTACCATCTAGTTCTTCGGGTCTCAGGTTGATGGAGTCTCTGGTTTATGGAGACACCCACTTTTAACTCTCATAATTTTATTGGGTTCTCAGTACGATTTCATTTGAGGAAAGGGTCTGGCAGCTGAAAGACCCTTCAAAAACCAGTGCTCTAGTGCAAGTCTCCCATTTAAGAGATGGGAAAGTTAAGGCCCAGATAGAAGATGAGACCACAGAGTGAGTTTTTATCAGAGCCAGGACCACAGCCCCTTTCTCTGGACTCCAGTTTCAGCCCTATCGGCAATCTTGCCTGGTGACATGGCTGGAGCTGGAGACCTGAGTTGGAAACCCTGGTGGCATAGTGGTTAAGTGCTACAGCTACTAACCAAGAGGTTGGCAGTTCAGATCTGCCAGGCACTTCTCGGAAACTCTATGGAACAGTTCTACTCTGTCCTATAGGGTCACTATGAGTCGGAATCGACTCAACGGCTGTGGGTTTTGGGAGACCTGAGTCATTGTGTTAAACTTGGACTGGCCTCTGGGTGCCCTAGTGCTGGTGTTTAGCCATTCATCCAGCAGTTCTGTGCTGGGCCCTGGGGATTTATTGGTGAACAAAGCAGACATAGTCCCAGTTGCCTGAGGCTCACAGACATTGCACAGTAATTGTGTGGTAAGCACTAGGATAGTGTCTGATGGGGGCCCTACCCAGGAGGACTTCCTGAGGAAGTGATGTTTGAGCAGATGAAGGGCAATCCCAGGAGAAGGAACAGCTTGTGCAAGTGGCCTGAAGTGAGACAGATCCTGGCACATTCAAGGCCCTACAAGAAGGTCAACAGGGCTAGAAGACAGAGAACATGGGGTAATGTGGTTTATGATGGGCTGGTGAGGAAAGAGAAACCCAATGATAGAGGGCTTACTCGGCATGTGTCATGGATTGAGTTATGTCCCCCAAAAAATATCTGCTGACTTGGCTAGGATGTGATTCCCAGTATTGTGTGATTGTCCACCATTTTGTCATCTGATGTGATTTTCCTCTGTGTTTAAATCCTGACTCTATGATGTTAATGAGATGGGATTAGTGGCACTTATGTTGATGAGGCAGAGACTCAATCTACAAGATTAGGTTGTGTTTTAACCTCTTTTGAGATATAAAAGAAAGAAGCGAGCAGAGAGACAGGGGGACCTCATACCATCAAGAAAGTAGAGCCAGGAACGCATGTCCTTTGGACCCAGGGTCCCTGCACTGAGAAGCTCCTAGAGCAGGGGAAGATTGATGACAAGGACCTTCCCCAGAGTCCACAGAGAGAGAAAGCCTTCCTTGGAGCTGGCACCCTGACTTCAGACTTCTAGCCTCCTAGACTGTGAGAGAATAAATTTCACTTTGTTAAAGCCATCCACTTGTGGTATTTCTGTTATAGCAGTAGTAGATAATTAAGACAACATGGTAAGGAGTTTTGGGAAGTCACTAAGGATTTTAAGCAGGGGTAAGACACAAGAAGATTTATGTTTTAAAAAGATCTGTTTTCCTAAACCACATATTCTTTTGTTCAGGCCTTCATCCCTTTATTCAGTTCAGTCATTTGTTCAGTGTCCCAGGCGAAGCTGCTACAATGAGGAAGAGAGCACAGTGGTTTAAACAAGATAGAATTGTTGATTTCAGAAAGAGTTCGTGATGGGTGCTCTTGTCTCCTTCCTCCCCAAGGTGTGTGGCTCTGTGGCTGCCGTGGAGGAGCGGCTCAGAGGCCAGGAGACGTCGCTTCCCTGGAGCGGGCTTTCCAAGGGCACAGGCACCTCCTCTAACACCCCAGAAGAAACGGACGATGTGGACAATTCCAGCCTTGATGCTGCCCCCTCCAGAAGGGAAGCATCCTGGGTGGGAGCTGCCTCCTCACCTCTACCCACAGAGGAGGGACAAGGGAGGCTACGGGCCAGCGGGGAAATGGAGGCTGACTCCCCCTCTGAGGCCTGTGCCAGCCAAGTGCCTCCCCAGGATGGTAAGCGTGCAGAGGTCTGGGAACTCACAAACACTCACTGTGTGCCCCTAACGTCAGCCCACTGTTTACTTCTCCCGTCCCCCTCATCCACTCGTTCATTTGGTTAGTCAGCCATTCACCCACCAGGTGATTATACAAAGAGAAACTTGGAGTCATTCTTGACCCCTCTGCCTCCTCCCTGCCCCCTATATCCAGTCCATCACCCAGTCCTATTACCTCCCAAATATCTGTCAACTTCACTTCTCTCCACTGCCACCCTCAGTCTAAGCTCTCTTGCCGGCACCACTATAGTGGCTTCCCTGCTGTTCTCTCTGATCGTTTCTGGCCCCTCACCAGCCCTTTCCCCAGGTGGTAGCCACAGTGGTTTTTAAAAACACAAATCATGTCACTCTTTGTTTAAAACCCTCAAGTGACTCCACCTTGCACTTGAGGATAATGTTATAACTCTTTACCATGAGCAGCAGCTCTGTGTGGTCTGTCCCTGCCTCCCTCTCCATCCTCACTTTACAATAAACCCCCCCATCCTCACCAGGTGCTCTTAAAGGTACCTTGCATCTCTGGTACGCAGCTCCAAATATACCAGACTTCCTTTGAAATAAAAATTAGGAAGGTGTCTTCAGCGCAGTGTCCCTGTCCCTTAGTAAATATGGCTCAATGAAGGTCCCAGGTTCCAACCATTCCTATTCCTCTTCCGTGGGAATGGGAGAGGAAGGAGTAGAGAGAGGCTGTAAGTGTTCACTCCAAAACTCCCCTCTCATGGGGAGCAGCAGGGAAATCCCCTTCTCTCTGGAAATGTAGGAGGTAGGTTCAGAGTTTACTTGCAAAGGCAGAAGTGATGAAAATGCCCATTATACTTAGGGCCTGATTCAGGATCCTGATTTAAATGAGAGATTCTGACTCAATATGGCTTTCTAAGAATTATAATAGCAACTATTTCCAAATGCCTTTTGTCCAAGTTGCTCTTTCTCACTTTCTGTTTAACAGCATCTACAGAGACTTCATGGAAAATTGAGATCAATGAGGCCAAAAGGAAACTGATGGAGAATATCTTGCTCTACAAAGAGAAGAAACTGGACAGTGTTGAGCTTTTTGGACCCTGAAAACCAGGACAAAGCTGAGGACCCTCGTCCTTAATCAGAAAGATAAGAGTTAAATCAAGAAAAAGGTCTGAAATCAGAGACTCAAGGAAACATTCAGTCCAAAGGACTAATGGACCACATGAACCACAGTCTCCACTAGCCTGAAACCAGAAGAACTAGATGGTACCTGGCTACCACTACCAACCTCTCTGATTGGGATCACAATAGAAGGTCCTGGGTAGAGTGGGAGAAAAATGTAGAACAAAATTCAAATTCATAAAAAAGACTAGAATTACTGGTCTGATAGAAACTGGTGGAACCCCAGAGACTATGGCCCGTAGACACCCTTCAAACCTGGAACAGAACCCATTCCCGGCGATCACCTTTCAGCCAAACAGTAGACGGGTCTATAAAGTGAATAGTAACACCCATGAGGAATGTGCTCCTCAGAACAATCAAACGTATGAGACCAAAAGGGCAGCATTTGCCAAAAAACCAAGTTCAGAAGCCAGGAAGTGGCAGGAAAGATAGGCGAATGGAAACAGGGAACCCAAGGACAAATTGGGTAGAGTGCTGTCACATTGAGGGGATTGCAGTTAATGTTGTAAAACAAAATGTGTATAAATTGTTGAACGGGAAACTAATTAGCTCTGTAATCTTTCACCCAGACTGCAATAAAATGTTAAAAAAAAAAAAACAACTCTGAGGCAGAATCCAAAATGTCCCATGAAACATACCAAACATCTCCTGGAAGAGAGAGAAACTTCCATTTCACCAGAGTGAGTGAAGGGAGAAGGAACCTCAACTTTTAGAAAGAAAATCTGAGAAGCCCACTTCCTTTCTGGGATTTGTTAGTCAGAGCTGGGTACCAGAGGGGACTGAAGTGGAAGGCCTAGTACATGGGCCCAGGATGTGGGCCGATTTTGTGGTTCCAGGAAGCATGTGATTATAACCACCCCAGCAGATGCTGTTTCCCATCTCTTGCCCCTTGACAACTGACAGAGCATCCTACAACACCAATACATTTTCCAGAGTTAAGATCTCTGGGTCATATTTGCCAACAACCCCTTACAAACCTCTGTTCCCTGAAGATTTTCAACTTGTGTCTGAACGCAGTTTTTGACTCATCTCTCAAGTGCTCACGTTTTAAAATTCCAGATACCTGGCAAAGGACTTAGTAGGTTTTCAGCTTTCTCTATTGGAAATCTACTAACACATAGATATTTATTTAGTGCCTACTTAGCGTCTTTATCCTCTCATCCCGCTTATGCTGATATTTTTAGTGGAGCATTCATTTTGAGCATATGTGTTATTTATGGCTACATGAGGAATCAGGAGAACTAGAGTTTTATGTCTGATTCTGCTGCTAATGAAGTCAATCACTTAGTCTCTGGAACCTCAGCTTCCTTGTATGTAAGATAACACTCACTCAGGCTCCCTCCCTGGGCTGTTTGGAGGAACACATGCGGCAGTGGCAACAGAAGCGCTTTTAAAATGCACTTGTACTGTTTTATAAGATAAATAAATAGAAAGGTATTAAATGTATATTCCTGCCATGTACCTGACATTTATGTAGAGGATATATTTCTGAAAAGTCATGTTGCAAATGCTATTTTAAATTTACTGAGAGAAGCATCCTATTTAAAATAGTTCTTCTACCATGATTTTTATTTTTTGTAAAATAAAAATATCCCTGTACAGTCAGCACGTACCTGGTAATTTATTTCGCGTCCAGGTGAATGTGTTTAGAGAAAGTGCCTCGTATGCATGAGAAGGACATCATGGGGGTTTAAAAGCTTGGGCGCTGACTCTGGATGTTGGCTCTGTTAACAGTTGTGTGATCTTGGGCCAAGTTAGGGAGTTACTCTGAGCCTCTGTTTCCTCATCTATACAATGGGGAGAATAAAACCTTTCTGTCACGTAGGGTGGTTGTCAGGGCAAGGGGCAGGCCCTGCCTGGTGAAGGCGTTTAGTTGCACCCCAGCCTGGACAGTTTTGTACTGACATGTAGCATAACTGGGCCTGGGCTCCAGTCCAGGTGGACAGTGACCTGTCCAGACACCGCATCTTAAGCTCTGGTGGCTGTGAGGATTCAATGAGAGTGTCAAGTGCCCAGCCAGGACCTGGCATGTGATAAGCCAAAAAAAGCCCAAACGAGTTGCCACGGAGTCAGTTCCCACACATGGTGACCCATGTGTGTCAGAGCAGAACTGCTGCATAGGCCTTTCAAGGCTGTGACCTTTCAGAAGTAGATCACCAGGCCTTTCTTCCAAGGTGCCTCTGAGTGGGTTTGAACCACCGACCTTTATGGTTAGTGGTCAAGCACTTGTTTGCGCTACCCAGCGACTCCAGTGCATGGTACCCGTTGCTGTCGAGTCGATTCTGACTCATAGTGACCCTGTAGGACAGAATAAAACTGCCCCATAGGGTTTCCAAGGAGCAGCTGCTAGATCTGAACTGCCGACCTTTTGGTTAACAGCTAAATGCTTAACCACTGTGCCACCATAGTGTGGTAAGCACTTAAAATTAGAATAGGATGTTTCCAAGGCTGTTTGAGCAAAAGAGGGCCGGCATGAATAGGGGACTGATTATCCAGACATACTTGCATTTCCAGACTAAGGGCTTCCTAAAATTTTTGAAGGAGTCAATGAGTTCCTTTGAGAACCTGATGAAAACTATGGACCTTCTCCCCTCAGCAAGCTGTAAATTCATAACGCACAATTCTGTATGTAAATTCCAGGGCTTCAGGGGCACCACAATGCCTTTCCATGGACCCCTAGAGAAAAGGCCTAACTCTTTTTGTTGTTGTTAATAGATTCAACGTGAGAAAAAAATCCAAACGGTACATAAGGTTTCATGGTGAAAAGGAAGCCATTTTCCCACTAGTCTCTGATTTCTTCTCCTCAGAGGCAATCACTGTTACTAGTTTGGGGATATTTTTTAGAGAGCATTTATATACATAAAATCTTAGTGCTCAATACCATTACTCATCAGAGACATGCAAATCAAAACCACAGCAAGATACCACTTCACACACACTTAAAAACAAAAAAACCAAACTCATTGCCGTGGATTTGATTCCAACTGCTTGCGACCCTATAGGACAGAGTAGAACTGCCCCATAGAGTTTCCAATGAGCGGCTGGTGGATTTGAACTGCTAACTTTTGGTTAGCAACCAAGCTCTTAACCACTGTACCACCAGGGCTCCAATTAGGATGGCGATAATCAAAAAGACAATAAGCATTGGTGAGGACGGGGAGAAATTAGAACCCTCATACACTGCTGGGATGGGAATGTAAAATGGTGCAGCCACTGTGGAAAACAGTTTGATGGTTACTCAGAATGTTACCATATGACCTAGCAATTTCACTCATAGGTACCACTAAGAGAAATGAAAACACATGTTCCTACAAAAAACATCGATTAATGTTCATAGCAGCATTATTCGTAACGGCCAAAAAGTGGAAACAGCCTAAATGTCCATCGACTAATAAATGGATAAACAAATTATGACGTATCTGCACAATGGAATATTATTCAGCCATAAAAAGGAATGACGTTCTGGTACATGCTTAACTAGATGAGCCTTGAACATGATGCTAAGTAAAAGCAGCCTGTCACACACTGTATGATTCCATTTTTATGAAATGTCCATAATAGGAAGATCTATAGAAAAAGTTCACCACCTGCCTGTCAGTTTGTCACACCGTGGTGGCCTGTATGTTGCTAAGATGCTGGAAGCTTTGCCTTTGGTGTTTCAAATTCCGGCAGGGTCACCTAGGATGGACAAGTTTCAGTGGAGCTTCCAAACTAAAACAGTAGGAAGAAAGGCCTGGTTGATCTGCTTCTGAAAATTACCTAGTGAAAACCCTATGGATCACAACAGAACATTATCTGATATAGTGCTGAAAGGTGAGTCCCCTAGTTTGGAAGGCATTCAAATTACACTGTGGCCCCAACAATGGACTGGGGGGTACAGAGATCGTGAAGATCTTGGGGTCACCATGAGTCAGAGTAGACTTGAGAGCAACTAACAATAGAGAAAGAAACTAGACTAGTGGTTGCCTAGGAGTGGGGGGAGTGACTGCTGATAGGAGAAGATTTCTTTTTGGGGTGATGAAAATGTTCTAAAATTAGATTTTGGTGATGGTTACACAACTATGAACATATTAAAAACTACTGTGCACTTTAAATGGGTGAACTTTAAGATACACAAATCACCTCAATGATGCTGTTAAAAACACACAGCGATTATTCTTAGGCATATAGAAAAACCAGAACACGCCACCACGTTTATTTTGGGACCCAACTCCTTTCTCCTCTCTGTATTCTGTTGCACATATGGTATCAATACTGTTCTGAATCCGGTTTTTTCCACATCTTTCTTGAGCACTGTTCCTCAACAGTACTTTTACATCATTTCATTCTTCTGGTCTGGTATTTCATTGTATCAATATTCCATAATTACATCATCAGCTCCTATTGGTGGGCATTGAGGTGGTTTTCATTCCTGCTATTACAAACAGTGCTGCCTTCCGCAGTTGTGCTTAGTGGCCCTCGAATTGGTTCCAACTCATAGTAACCCCGTGTACAACAGAACAAAATGTTGCTTCATCCCACACCATCCGGTGACCCTCAGTTGCAGTTACTGCAGCGTCTCATCTTCTAGTCGGTCGGTGATGTATGGGCGCGCCCGTCTCTACACCCTCAGCCACAGAGCATGTTACCAAGCTAATCGGTGAAAAATTGTGATTGGATTTGTATTTTTTAAATGCCTGAGATGGAGCCATCTTTTCTTAAAAAAGACCCTTTCATAATTTGTTTCTGTGAACTATTGGTTCATTCCTCTTGCCCTTTTTAATACTGAGTATTAATGTGCAAGAGTTTCTATGTAGTAAGGACGTCAACCCTTGGTCACGTGTTGCAAATGTTTTTTTTAAAGTTCGCACTTTGTGTTTTGAGTGGGATATTTTTTGCCTTGCAGATATTTTATATTTTTTGTGCAGCCTCTCTCCTCTCCTGCCCGCCAGGGCTTCTAACTTCTAATTTCAATTCTGCCACTTTCTAGGTGTGTCACTTGGGCTTTCTGAGCCTATTTCCTGCTCTGTAAAATGGGGTGATGGTGCTGCGAGCGTAAGGTTTGGTGTGGGTCGGTGAGCAATCCGGAGCCGAAGGTGCCCACACAGGGGCCTGTGCTAAGCAGCAAAGCGTAGCCTTCAGGAAACAGGTGCTCACTGACCTTCCTTGCCCTCTTACAGCGCGGCCTGAGCACGTTGGCCGCGCTTTACCTTCGCGCTCTTCTTGTCCACGTGAGTGGCCCCGCCCCGGCCCGGCTCCCGACCAATGGAAGAGTTTCGTAGGGCGTAAGGGCCCGCCTCCAAGCCCCTTGACCAAGAAGCGAGCTCCGTCTTGCTCTCAGCCCCACCCCTTGTCGTTTCGAGCAATGGGCGCCCTCCGTTTGCGCAGGCCCCGCCCCCGCGCTCCTCAGGCCGCGGGTCGCAGGGCTGGTTCCGGGGGGCGTCGCGGAGACCGGTGTGAGCGCAGCTCGGGCGGAGGCCGGACCCGAGTCTCGGGAGCGGGGCGGGCGGCGCGCGGGCGGCCGGGAGGGGCGTCCGGGCCGTGGGGGCGGCGGGCCCGTCGTTTAGGCCGCTGCCTCCGGGACGGAAGGGGCGGCCGGGCGGGGCCCCCGAGGCGGCGGACCTGGGCGCCGCGGGCTCCTGAGGGGCGCCTCGGGCCCCTTCCGGCCGCGGGTTTGTCGCTGGGGCCGCGAGAGCGGGGCGGGCTGCTGCGGCCGGGCGGCCCTGTCCTCCCGCCCGCCCCCGGCGGCCCGGGCCTTGGGGCCGCGCGAGCTTCCTGGAGCGCCTTGTGTGTAGTCTCTTGACGCGCTGTGACATCTTGGAAGCGCTTTGTGTTCCAAACTAAACCGAGGCGCCCCGTAGTACCGGAAGCGCTTTGACATCTGCGGAGGAGCGCCGTGCGACCTGAAGCGCTTGGTAATCTCGGAAGCACGTTGTGGGCTTGGAACCCAAACCGGAACCTTTGGTAAAGCTTGGATCCTTTCGACCTCTCCGAATCGCTTTGGCACCTCTGGAACCCTGAGAACTGATGGACAGTGGAAAGAAGGGGGAAAGGTCAGTGAGGCCAGCCCTGGCTCTGGCCTTCAGGCTTGCCCGCCCCCACGGTCCGGGATAGTGGGAGTCAGAGGTGGGTCAGTCAGGAAGGGTGGTGTTGGAATCCAGGCCCCCTCTTTCCTCTGCAGGGTCCCATGGCGTCGGAGCGGCGCAAGGTCAAGTACCACTGGAGCAGCACTTTGGAAGGGTGTCCCAGCAAACGCACCTGCCTCCGGGAGCCCAATGATGTGGCCCCCTCCCGCCGGCCAGCTCTCAGCTCTGCGTCTCGTTCCGGAGGGGCCAGCAGCCCCAAGAGCCTGAAAGCCAAGAAGGTGGACGATGTGGCCTGCACGCAGAGGTTGTCCTGGGGCTCATCCTGCCGCGGATATTCCTCCTACTCCTCCCGGTCCTCAAGCCCAGGTGTGGGCGGGGCCCCCTACAAAGGCTGTCTGATTCGGAGCACTGAGGGGTTCCTTTCGTCCGTGGGATCCCCTCTGCGCTCTGTCAGCCGTGCTGTAGAAGAAATGGCTTCTCTAGAGGAGGAAGCCTGCAGCCTTAAGGTAGGTGGCTGCAAAGCCTTACAGCCGCTGAAGCCCCTTCCATGTGACTTGGGAGGTTGGGGATGAGAATTTTGGTGGAAAGACACTGTAAAAAAGATCATGTCATTGAAGGTTGCTCAGAGCCCTACAAACCCAGAAGACCAAGCAGTTGACCAAGGGGTGGCCTGAAGTTCAGTACAGAGGCAGTTTTCACACATGGTAGCACATGGGAACTGCCTTTAAAATACTTGCGCCTGGCTCCCACCCTGAGGAGCTGATTTGGTTGGGCTGGAGTGTGGTTTGGGCATCCAGATCACCCCGGAATATTGTAGTGTTCAGCCAGGTTTAAGAATCACTACAGTAGAAGGTCGGTTGCATGCTCAGGAGACACAGAGTTATTATATCTTAGTTGTAAATTTAAGGAACTGTGCCTTTGGTTTGAACCATTCTGAATTACGGAACCAAAGGGTATGAATTTGGTTCTTGGTGTGGCGGGGAGAGGGTTCTGGAGGTCCTACGTTTAGTTCCTCTGTGGAAACTCAAGGAGGGTTTGATGAGTACTTGGGACAGACTGGTAGGTACATTTCATCCACTCATTCAGTCATGCTTTGAACAAATATTGAGAGCCTTGTTTGTGTCAGGCAGCATTCTAGGTGCTTGGGGTACTCCAGAAACAAAACAGAGAAGGATCACTGCCCTTTTGGCGTTTACCTTCTAGGTTTTGGAGCTCTGGGCCTTCAGAGGTTGAAGAGGAGTTCTTCATGTGGAGGAGTGGGGAAAAAAAACAGGCCTATTGCCAACTCATGGCGACTCCATGTGTTACAGAGTAGAGCTGATCTTCATAGGGTTTTCTTGGCTGTAATTATGGAAACAGATTGCCAGACCTTTCTTCCAAGGCCCTTCTGGGTGGGTTCAAACCACAAACCTTTTAGTTAGCAGCCTAGCAAACTGTTTGTGTCACCCAGGGGCCTTGGAGGAATGGAGGAAGGGTCTTGTATAGGCTGGGATGGGCTTCTCCTAGAGGAAGTTAATTTACGAAAATAGTAAAAACAGATCCTAAGAAGGGTGGGTTTGTTTTTTAAGCCTTTGCTTAGTGATTTCTTAGGTGGGGCTGTAGTTGGCTTTTTCTCCTGGGGACTCGGGCCATGTGCCCAGGTTTTTTCAGTGTGGACCTCATAGAACTCATGTATGGGTATGGGGATTAAACTTCAGAGACAAAGATGGAGTGAAGTCTGGTATCAGGAGGGGCAGGAAATTTATTTTGCTGCATTCCAGCTCAGTCTGTTCTATAGGCCTAGAGTCAAGATTTCAGGGTGTGGCCTTTAATCCGTAAGGGTCTGGCTCTAGGATGGACCCACCTTTGTCTCATTAAGGCTCAATGGGCCTTGTTTGCAAGAGCCCAGGGGGTCGCCTGGAGTCAGGGCTGGACTCTGCAGCAACAATGGAGCGATGAATAGACCTGTCCTGTCTCACAGAAGCCTTTAAGTTCCCCCTGTGCCTTGCTTTTATTCAGCAAGTGTGTGAGGGTTTTTGTGTGCCAAGCACTCTGTTAGATCTTGGAACTATGAGGTGGGATAGATGGGGTCCTGCTAGTCTGGTGGGAGTGCTGGAGGGGAAGTCACAAGACTGCCCCCACAGTGGTGTGATGGAGCAGGGAGCCCAGGATGGAAGTTGGTGAGCTTGGGAGGGGTAGGTTGCAGGAAGGCTTTGTTAAAGCTAAGGAAATTTGGACTTTATCCTAAGGGCATTTGGGTTTTATTCTAAGCCACTGGAGAGTTTAAACAGGGCACAGTGGTTAAGCGCTTGGCCCCTAACTGAAAGGTCAGCAGTTTGAACTTATCAGCTGCTCTGTGGGAGAAAGGCTTTGTGGGAGAAAGACATGGCAGTCTGTTTCTATAAAGATTACAGCTTTGGAAACCCTATTGGGGCAGCTCTTCTCTGTCCTACAGGGTCCCCATGAGTCAGAATCAACTCTACAGCAGTGGGGCACAGAGGGAAGGCAAATTTGCATTTTAGAAAAAATCCCTGGTATGAGTGAGGATAGGATATGTGGGTATTGATATTATCAGTCCTCAGAGTCCGTGAGTGGTGCACATGGTTAACATGCTTGGCTGCTAGCCAAAAGGTTGGAGGTTTGAGTCCACCCAGAGGTGCCTTGGAAGAAAGGACTGGTGATCTACTTCCAAAACAGTCAGCCATTGAAAACTCTATGGAGCACGGTTCTACTCTGCAACACATGGGGTTGCCAGGAGTCAGAATCGACTTGATGGCAATGGGTTTGGTTTTATTACATTCTGTACACTCCACACCTTTCTTTTTTTCTCCCCCAAGCACAGTCCTGGTCTTTTCTACCAAGATTGGCAAACTGGTAGTCTGTGGGCTGAATAGGGCCTGCTAGGTCCTCATAGTATTTAAATTTCTGGAAGATCACATGAAGCATTTATACCCCTAGCCCTAAACCTCTACCTTGAACTCAAGACTTGGCTGATCCCACCCTCCTTTTCCCCATTTCCTGTTCCCCTTTCCTGTTTTATTTTTCTCCCTGGCACTTTTACTTCTCTAACATAAGGTGTTTCACTTGTTTGTCTTGCTTTTCCTTTGGTTTTCCCCTCACTCACCAACTAGAATATAAGCTCCAGGAGGCAGGCATTTTTGTACATTTTCGGCTGCTACATTCCCAGCTTTAGAACAGTACCTGCTGGTGTATAATAAGTGCTCAATAAATACTTGTTGAATGAGTGAAAAATGTATTAAATTCTAGATTTCAATTTTGCTAGAAAAATCAGAATCTCTAACTCTGGATCTGTATTCCAAAATTGCACAACAGTTGTCTAGAGGTGAGTATCTGCTACCCCCTTTAGAAGGTGCAGGTGCTTTTCAGTTTGCCGTTGACCCCACCTTTCTGTGTTTTCTTACACCTGGCCTAGGAGGATAGGAAGAGGGGCAGCTGGTCCCACAGGCAGAGAGGGGGAAGCAAAAAAGGGGTGTTGGGCTTCAAAGGATGAGCAGAAGTTTACTGAGCCTAAAATGGAACTGGGGCAAGGGTATGGCAAGCAACAGAATAAAATGTGAGGCTGACAGTGTGTTAGAGGGTGTGGTGGCCAGAGATTGCAGGTATTTGGTGTGTTAGTCGGAAGAGGAACTGGAGAAGTGGGCTGGGGAAGTTGGGGCTGAATCCTGTAGGGTAGGCCCAGGGAGCCATCAAATTTGTTATTATTAGATTTTTTTAATGTAGAAAAGTATAAAGAGAAAAAGTGGCTCCTATCTCCTTTCCCAGATAATTCCTATAGACATTAAAAAAAGTCTATCATGGATAAAGTTAGAAAGTTCAGAGAGGCTTGAAATGAAAGTAAAAGCCACCGTTGCGGTTCCTCTCCCCAAAGTTAAAAGCTGCCAACAATTTGAGTCCTCGGAAAAAATAGGACTGTATTAACATCTATGCTAATACACCTCCTGAAATGTTTGAACGCTGACCAGTTCTTTTTGGTACAGTAACTCTGTATATTCCTTCCATCCTCTTTGGATGCCCCCTGCACCGTTAAATATTTTACCCATACAAAAACCAAACCCAGTGCCATTGAGTCGATTTTGACTCATAGCGACCCTATAGGACAGAGTAGAACTGCCCCATAGGGTTTCCATTTTTTCTTACCCATCCATAGAATCCTTCAGTATTGCAACTTGAGGCTTGATTTTTTCTTCAGTTCTTTCAGCTGGAGAAATGCTGAGTGTGTTCTTCCCTTTTGGTTTTCTAACTCCAGGTCTTTGCAGATTTCATTATAATACTTTACTTTGTCTTTTCAATCTGCCCTTTGATTCTTCTGTTCAGCTCTTTTTACTTCATCATTTCTTCCGTTCACCTTAGCTGCTTGGTCAACGTTCAGCCATTTCAGGAGGCAGCATATGATCAAGAACAGATGGTATTGAAGGAAGAAGTCCAAGCTGCGCTGAAGACATTGGCGAAAAACAAGTCTCCAGGAATTGATGGAGTATCAATTGAGATGTTCCAACAAATGGATGCAATGTTGGAAGCACCCGTCTGTGCCAAGAAATTTGGAAGACAGCTACCTGGCCAACCGACTGGAAGAGATCCGTCTTCCAAAAAAAGATTCAGCAGAATGTGGAAATTATTGAACAATATCATTAATATCACATGCAAATAAAATTTTGCTGAAGATAATTCAAAAACGGTTGCAGCGGAACATCGCCAGGGAACTGCGAGAAATTCAGGCCGGAATGAGGGATATCATTGCTGATATCAGATGGATCTTGGCTGAAAGCAGAGAATACCAGAAAGATGGCATCTGTGTTTTATTGACTGTGCAAAGGCACTTGACTCTGTGGATCATAACAAATTATGGATGACATTGAAAAGAATAGGAATTGCAGAACACTTAATTGCGCTCGTGAGGAACCTGTACATAGATCAAGAGGCAGTTGTTCAAACAGAACAAGGGGATACTGCATGGTTTAAAATCAGGAAAGGTGTGTGTCAGGCTTGTATCCTTTCACTATATGTATTCAATCTGTATGCTGAGTAAATAATCCAAGAAGCTGGACTATATGAAGAAGAATGTGGCATCAGGATTGAAAGAAGACTCATTAACAACCTGCCTAATGCAGATAACACAACCTTGCTTGCCGAAAGCCAAGAGAACTTGAAGCACTTACTGATGAAAATCAAGGACTGCAGCCTTCAGTATGGATTACATCTCAACATAAAACAAAAATCCTCACAACTGGAATAATAAGCAATTTCATGATAAATGGAGAAAAGACTGAAGTTGTCAGGGATTTCATTTTACTTGGATCCACAGTCAATACCCATGGAAACAGCATTCAAGAAATCAAAGGACGAATTGCATTGGGCAAATCTGCTGGAAAAGACCTCTTGAAAATGTTAAAAAGCACAGATGACACTTTGAGGACTAAAGTGCGCCTGACCTAAGCCATGGTACTTTCAGTCGCTTCCTGTGCATGTGAAAGGTGATCGGTGAATAAGAAAGACAGAAGAAGAATTGATGCGTTTGAATGATGGTGTTGGTGGAAAATATTGAATGTACCATAGACTGCCAGAGGAATGAACAGCTCTGTCTCGGAGGAAGTACAACCAGAATGCTTCTTAGAAGCAAGGATGGTGAAACTTTGTCTTCCATGCTTTGGACACGTTATCAGGAGGGATAATGGTGAGGATGGCGCAGGACCCAGCAGTGATTCGTTCTGTTGTGCGTAGGGTCACTATGAGTCAGAGCCAACTTGACGCCACCTAACGACAACAACATACTTACATATTTACAAAGGTTTGATACTTTTTTTTTTTTTTAACAAAGATATACTTCTTAGGAAAAAAATTTTGAGCAATGCAAGAAGTGTATAAAGAGCCTTTGCTTTTTTCTCCCCTTTGCCTTCACTCCTGAAAGATATCTATTATAGTTTATTCTTTCAGACTTTGCAAATATATACGTATAAAACGTTTTTTGCCTTTCCAAAAGAGATTATGGTGTGCTTATTATTCTGCTGTTTGCTTTTTACTCTTACTGTATAGAATGGACATCAGAGCTACCTCTTTTTAAAAGTTGTGTGGTGTTTCATAGTATGTGTCTGTTTACTTTATTTAACCAACCCCCTATTGATGGACATCCCTTGAAAGAAACTCTGCTTTTCCTAAGTAGAGGAAAAGGATTAGCAAGCTTGGTGTGGAGTTCTTTTCCCTGAGTGTATTTACAGTTGAGAGAGGAATTTAATTCAGAGAATTAGAAGTGCAAATTTTAGGGGCTATAGAATGTCTTGGGGTAATTCTAAATCCAGGACACAGCTGGGGAGTTTTGGGAATGGTTTTTGGGGGGAGATTTACGCAGTGTTTTTGCACCAGGCTGGAATTAGACTGGATCTCTGAGTTTCATGTCGTTGGGTGCCGTTGAGTCGATTTTTCATCCTATAGCAACCCCATATGACAGAGTAGAACTGCCCCATAGAGCTTCTTGGCTTTAACCTTTTTTTTTTTTTTTTTAAATAATACTGTATTTTTGTTGGAAATTTACACACAAAATGGATTTCCATTCAACAGTTTCTACACAAATCATTCAGTAACACTGTTTACATTCTTCACATTGTGTCAACGTTATTATTTCCATTCTGTTTGTTCTGTTTTCAGTAACCTAGTCTCCCTGCCCCCCATCTTCTCATCTTTGCTTTAGAGTAATCGTTGACCATTCGGTCCCATATAAACGATTTTTTAAAGGAGCACAGGACTCAAATGCATGGTATTCTTTATGAGTCATCCTGTTACTTAGCTAAAAGGTGACTTCACATTCAAGGTTTAAAGAGTATCACAGTGTAGTAGTCATGGGGATTCCTCTAGTCTCAACTGGTTCAGTGTGTTTTAAAAAGAATTTGAGGTTCTCTTGTACATTTTTCTCCTGTTCTATCAGGATTCATTTATTGTGGCCCTGATCAGAATGGTCGGTAGTGGTAGCTGGGTACCATCTAGTTCTTCTGGTCTCAGGGTAGATGTAGACAATTAGTCCTGTAGACTAGTTTCTTCTCTGAGTCTTGGGTTTCATTCTTTTTTTTTTTTGCTTCAGATGAGTAGAGACCAATAGTTGTATCTTAGATGGTTGCTTGCAAGCTTTTAAGACCCCAGATGTTACCAGACTAGGAGTAGAACATGAAGTTCTCTGCAAACTCCTTCCCCTAAATCATAATCTTGGTGTAAACTGTATTATGCCAGTTGATTGAGTTGTCCCACGAGACTATTGCCTTAATTGGCTGTAGTCTTTTTTTTTTTTTTAATTGTGCTTTAAGTGAAAGTTTACAGCACAAGTCAGTTTCATACAAAATTTATATGCACAGTGTTATGTGACCCTAGTTGCTCTCTCTGTAATGTGACAGCACACTCCTCCTTTCCACCTTAGATTTCCCATGTCCATTCAACCAGCTCCTGTCCCTTTCTGTAGTTGGCTGTAATCTTAACGGGAGCAAATGACCAGGCCTTTCTCCCATGGAGCCACTGGGTGGGTTCAAACCAACCTTTCAGTTGGCAGTTGAGCGCTTAACTGTTGTGCCAGCAGGATTCCTTTAATAAAGTTTAGCTTCTTCCCCATAGACTCCTGGAGTGAGTGGGTGTGGGGGAGAAAAATGAGGGGGAGCTGAGATTTCCCCTCTGTCTCTGAGGACATTCTGGGAAGGTGGGGTAGGTAATTAGAGTCCTTTTCTTGACTGAATTTAGTGCAGTCTTTGGGAGATGTAGACACCTTCTAACACCAAGATTATGATTTAGGGGAAGGAGTTTACAGAGAACTTCAAGGAGGGTTGGAGTATAGTGTGGAGAACATTGTACTCAGGTGATTGGAGTCTGCTGTTGTCTTTCCTTGGGCCAGCCCTTCCCCTCACAGGGCCCTTATTTTGTCTCTTAGATGTGGGATAGGGTTAGCTGGTCTCTAAGGACCCTTTATTGCTAAAATTTTGAGCTTCTATTTTGTCTGTATTTGTTGAGCAATACAGTATGTGATAGTTCTTGCCTTTAAGGAACTTGCAGTCTAATATAACTAGACTGTTAATTTCCCGGTTTATTCTTTGCCACGGCAGTATGAGGATATTATGAATAATAAGAAATGGCAGAAATTCCGTGTTTTTACAGTGGCAGTTCTTATTGTGGGGGATGGGAACTATCACTGAGAAAATCATTGTCTTAGCCACAACACCAGTGGGAGTATGACTTTTCCTTTTGGCTTTTGGCTGGTGAAATCACCACTGATTTATATTTTGCAAAGCGCTTCATATATGTAATTGTACTTGAGATAACCCTTTTAAAATCTATTTTTTCTTTCAGGTTGTTTCTAAGAATAGTTCACGTAACCTCACAAACTCTGAATTTGCAGCTGAAGCTGAAGGTCAAAATGATAGGACTGAGGAACCAAACAAGGTCCAGAAAAGGAGGCGGGAGAGAGCGCAAGACCAAGGCTCTAAAGTCATCTACCTGAAGGCTATCCAGGGCATCTTGGGGAAATCGATGCCAAAAAGGAAGGGCGAAGCTGCCACTAGAGTAAAACCGAGCACAGGAGAACATCCTACCCACGGAAAAGGGCCATCCAGGAGTGTCACAGTCTCTGCTGCTCAGAAAGAGAAAGAGCCGGCCCCAGAGGTCAGAGCAGAGGAGGACACGACTGTAGTGGAGAGGAGTAGCTTCTGTGACAGGAGAGTGGTTCTGGACCCTCAGGAGAAACCTAGTGAGGAGCCACTTGGTGACAGAAGGACAGTCATTGATAAAAGCTCTCCCACACTAGAATTTTTGGATGAATGTGACTCCCATTCAGAAACCCAGAAGGTGAGTAAAGCTCATGCCAAGCATCTGGGTTTTCAGTTCTCTTGGTTAAATCTATTTGGCCTTTCTAGTTTGGTCCTAAATGTTATTAAAGCCCAGTGTTAAAAGCAGCACTTTATTTTACCAGAGCTCCAGGAAACAAATCTGTGGTTCTTTTCTAACATCTCAGAAGTTATTCATAAACTTCAATTTAGTGCTGTGTTTTATTTTCAGGATTTATGTGTTTTTTTAGGATATAGGTTTGGTTGCTGTAACAGGCCAAAATAACGGTGGCTTTAAAAACAAACAAACAAACTGGATTAAACTAGTTTGGCTTGAAAAAAGATGGCTCCCCAGTGTCAGGGACCCTGGTGCTATCTCTTGTTGCTCTGATGCCCCTCAACACAGTTTTCATCTGTGGTCTAAGATGGCTACTTTACAGGAATCTGAGTACACTACATTTACGTTTCAGTCAGGATTGGGAGAAAATTGTGCTCCTTCCCTTTTAAGGGGTTGGCTCAGAAGTTGTGCACATTGTATCTGCTTACACCTCATGGACAAGAATCTAGAAACCAGGCCAAACCCTAGCTGCAAGGGAGGCTGAAAAATTAACCTTCATCTGAGCAAACTTATACTCAGATAAACTCCTATTGCTGTAGAAGAAGGGGAGAATGGTATTGGAGGGAAAGTATAATTTTTAACATGCTTGTAACTGAGGAGGAGACGCATTCTGAAACCCATCTCTGCCCATCTTTACTGGTGTTTCAGAGGCAGCCCTTTTGTCTCTCTTAACTTTTTCTTCTAGTACTTACCTCCATATTTCTAAGTAATTTTGTATTGTTTACTGATTTTTCCATTTTAGAGATCTGACTTCCTCCTAAGGAAGATGAGAATTTAGTTCTCTAAGCTTCCTTCAGCAGCAGCCAAACCCATAAACACATTCAATTCTTCATTCTTTAGCCTCCCTATGAGGTTATAACACAAATTTCTACTAACTCAGTATTTAAGGTTTATGTTATTTTCACTGCTGAGTTACCTTATATATTCTGATTACATTTCCTTTCTTGTAAAACTGTATTTTCCTTGAAGTTAATCACTGTTATTTTTCTTTAGTTTTCTCTGTACCTATCACTAATTTATGCCTAGATTGCCAGGGCCATAACATTTTTCTCAACACTGTCAAAACAAGTAATCTGTTCCTTTTGTTTTTTCTTAGAGGCCTACTTCCTAAAGCCCTCTGTTTGTCCTGCTCTGATCTGGACTGTTTGCTTCTTCAACCAGTTGACAGCGGTCATTCTGAAATCTCTTCACCTGATTTTGGGGGCATTGTTTCTTTGTCTTTTACTTCCAGCATTATTGAGATGTCTGGAGCCTTTCTAATTCCTGATCCTTTGTGTGTATGTATGTGTGTATACTTCTTTAAATTTCCTCTCTAGAAACTTGTAGAATCTTTTTTGATTACAGAGATCTGATATTTCACATGATCACATCCGTTATGGTGGGCATTCCACAGACCCTTTCAGTCTAGAAACCCATGGACTTCAGTTGTGGGAAAATTTCTTGAATTACTTTACTGATGCTTTCTTCTCATGTTTTTTCTTTGCTCTCTCTTTCTGAAACTTCTTTTATTTGAATGTTGGACTACCAGGACTAGTCCTCTAAATTTTATTGCCTTTTCTCTTTAATTTTCTAGCCAATTTATTGCTTTATTTTCTAGGTGCTTTTTGGTTATGGGTTTTCCTTATTTTTATTTTCCAGCCTTGCTATTCAGTTTTACTTTTCTGTTGTCATGTTTTTATTATCCTAGAGCTCTTTAGTTTTCTGTTTCTTTTTGTAGTATCTCTGTTCTTGTTTCATCTCTCCTGTCTTTTCTTAAATTAATGATAAATTGTTTTGTTTCCAGTTTTCTTTAGGTTGTTTTTTTTCTGTCTGTGTTGCTCTCTTCTATGTTAGAGGCTTTCCTCATATGTGTGATAATCACTTTGGTTGTCTCCTTATGAATAAGAGTGGAAGCACTTGCTAAGTGAAGTAACTGAGACACAAAAGGACAAATATTGTATGATCCCACTTACATGAAGTATCTAGAATAGGCAAATGCATAGAGACAAAAGGTCATTAGAGGTTACCAGGGACTGGGGGGGGGGGATAATGGGGAGTTGTTGCTTAAGGGCACCAAGTCCCTGTTCACCAGCATCTGTTGCTGTGGAGTCAGTCCCAGCTCGTGGTGACCGCATGTGTGTCAGAGTAGAACTGGGCTCCATAGGGCTTTCAATGGCTGGTTTTTTGGAAGTAGGTCACCAGGGCGTTTTCCAAGGTGCCTCTGGGTGGACTCAAACCTCCAACCTTTCAGGTGGCAGCTGAGCATGTTAAACCATTCACACTGGTAATGTAAAACTTCTGGAAATAGTGGTGGTGCTGTACAACATAGTGAATGTAATTCTATTGAATTGTACACTTCAAGTGACAAATATTTTGTTGTATATGTTTTACAACATCCAAAAAAGAAGTTAAACATTTTAAAGAGAAGTGTAGGAGGACTAATACATTATTTGGAAGTTCTGAGTGTGTAGAATTTGAACTTCACTAAAGGAGCCCTGGTGGCACAGTGGTTAAGAGCTTAGCTGCTAACCAAAAGGTCAGCAGTTCAAATCCAGCAGCTGCTCCTTGAAGACCTATGGGGGCAGTTCTCTGTCCTGTAGGGTCACTATGAGTCTGAAGGACTCTGTGGCAACAGGTTTGGTTTGATTTCTTTTTTTAATAGGTTGATCTGGGTAGGCCATTTGTTGGAGAGTATTATGTAACGTCCCCCCCAGCCCTCCCCAGCCATGTTACTGTTTTTTGGCCTTTCCACTAGGGCTGGTCATGTTCCCCAGAAAAATATTTTCTAGCCTCCTGCTTAGGTCTAAAAGACGTCTTGGGAGCCAGATGGGGAAGGGGTCTGGCGGCCTCTGCATTCCCTTAATCCCCCTCTTTTTGGTACAGTACCAATACCCTCAGTTGAGCCTAACTAGACCTTGTTCAGAGACCCTCTGTTTTACTCTATTCAAACAACTGTTTTTTCTGAGTGTGGGGAGGGAATCTAGGGATCTAACTCATTCTTAAACAGTTTCGCTCAGTGTTCCTCATTTTTTTTTTTTTTAATACCCAATTCTGGGCTTCCATGGCACTGCCAATTCCTGAGCTGTTTGGGGGTTCTGCTGTGCATATGCCGCTGGTTCTGTTTTCCTCACTGCTGGTTTCGGATTTAGCTTTCTCAGGTTCTGCCAATTAGTTATCATTTATCCATCTGCTTTCTAGCTTCAAAATGTGATTGCTGTAATCTTTTGTTCTACCTGTTTTGTGTTTTTGTTATGGTAGTGTTTGTTCTTTAATCTCTTTACTCTAGTTTTAGTGGGGTGTCAGGAAGGAGTAAAATAAAATGCATTTGTTCAAGTCATTCTCAGCCCAGAAAAGTTCTGGGACATTTTGATTATGGTGTAATTTTTTCTCTTCTTTTTCTGTTCCTATTCTGGAATGCCTATTAGTTCGTGCTTGGATCTCCTGCATGGATATTCTAATTTTTCTTTTCTCTCCAATGTATTTATTTATTTATTTTAATTTCTTCAACTTTACCTTCTAACATTTCTATTGAATTTCTTATGTCTATTTTTTTTTTTTTTTTAATTTCAAAAAGCTCCCGTTGTTTTTTTAAATGACTTTTTTCATAGCTTTCTGTTCTTGTTTCTGGTTGCAGTAGCTTGATTTTGTTCTTCAAAGATATTAATTTTCCCTCTTGTTTTCTTATGCTTCCTTGATTGTTTCTCTGAGGTTTCTTTTCTGTTTCTTTTGGTCTTTGCTTTTTTAAAGAGTTCTTAGACCAGACCAGCTGCCATCAAGTCAGCTCTGACTCACATCGATCCCATCTGTGTCCGAGTAGACTTCTGCTCCATAGGGTCTTCAGTGGCTGATTTTTCAGAAGTATATCACCAGGCCTTTCTTCTGAGGTACCTCTGGATGGACTTGAACCTCTAATCTTTTGTTTAGCAGCTGAGTATGTTAACTGTTTATACCACTGAGGTATTCAAAGAATTCTTAAAGTGAGTGTATGTGACGATAATAAGTGTTTTTTCCGTTCATTTCTGTCAAACTTAGTTTGTAAGAATATTGTTTTGGTTATTGAGTACCATATTTTTATACAGATAACGTATGCCTTCTCCTTTTGTTTGCCAGCCGTGCCCTCCCTCTGTGAGGCATTTTCTTAAGTGTGCTATGCTAATTTTCTTATGCACTTACAAAAATACCTTGCGGAGTCAGGGGCGCAGTTGGCAAACAAACGTAAAAGGCTGTGTTATTTGTGTAAAAAGGCAGTATTCCTTTCATAGAACATCCTGTTGTTGTTTTGAGGTTGCAATACTTCCTCTTGTCTGGTAATGTTAAGTACACCTACTCCTCACTTATCAACGTGGTTCCAAGACCAGCTCGTTGTATGAAAATGGAGGATGACTATATCAGATCCCAAAATGGATGACTGCATCATTACATAATTGCCAAGCCACCGAGAATCATGGCCCAGACAAGCTGACAGATAACCTTAACCATCACAGCCAGCATTACTCTTGCCTCGCACCTCAGTGTTCGTTATTGCCAGATGTACGTTGTTAATGCACAAAATAGTCTGAAAATAGATATTTTACTGTTGTCGTAAATGCAAAATATTAGAGAACGAGATAGTCGGTAAGTGAAGAATACGTTTATAGGTTTGTTTTGAACTTTGCTTCTGCTTTCTGCAGCATTTTTCTTCCAAGTTTCTTTTTTTTCCTAAGTATTTTGGTTTCTCTCTTTGTGGTAGGGCTTTCCTCAGGTGTCTTGGCTATCTATTTGTATTTTAAGATGAGGCCTTAGAAAGCTGATTGGAAGTTCAGTGTGCATGGATGGGACTTATATTTTTCAGCACGGGTGACTTTGGTAATTTTGTGGGGCCCTCAACTGGATGTGTAGATGGATCCTCCAGGTCTGCTAAGTTCCCCTAGGAGAAATCCTCCACTCTTCCACCTAGGAGGCACATGCCTGGCTGCTGGTGTTCTGGGAGTCAAGTCAAGGGAGGTGCTTGCGGCTTTCATCGTTCAATATGTGATGCTGCCCTTCCTCGGCTATGTGTTGTCCCTGATTATTCCAAAGCTTCCTTGGTTCAACTTTTCTGAGAGTGAGTCTTGGTTTTTTGCGGGTTGGGGGAAAGGCAGACACATTGGCACAGGGTAGGAGGAGGGACCTAGGGGTCTGACTTCACAGACTTTCAACTAATTCTCTTATTTTCACCCCCAACTTCACCTTCATTTTTAGAAGTTTGGTACCTCCAACTCCTGAGATTTTGGGGGGTCCTGTAGTGTGATTTCAGCCTGTTTCTGGGTTTTTCCTCACTGCAGGCTTAGGTTTCGGCCACCTGTGATCTGCTTAGCCAGTAACCCTTTCATCTATCTGCTTTCTAGCATCTGATTCGTATTTAACCGCTTTACTGTTGTTTATTCTCCTGTATGTTTTCTCCTTCCTTGTAGGTTTATGCCTTTTCAAATCTGTGTCCTGTAATTTTAGAATGGCTTTTTAGTGGGAAGGGCAAAAACCACCATGTGCTGTATTTAATTGGAAATTCCACAAAAGTAGATTTTGTAACCTACTTTTCCCACTAAATATATAGTGGCTATGTTTCCTATCTAATGTAAGTCATCATCTTATTTGGCTGCCTAGAATTCTGTTGTGTGGATGCAGTTTCCAAAGTCCTGTTTGTCAGGCTGGACATTTATGTTGTTTTCCCAGTTACATATATTTTTGGAGGCAGCATGATATAGTAAGTAGGCCACATAAGTGTTGGGATCAGACAGTTTGGTTCGGATCCAGGCTGTGCTACCTGAACTGTGATCTTGAGAAAGTCACTTAACCTCTTTGAGTCTTAGTTCTTCCTCTGTGTAAAAAGTGATGGCTCTTTGAGTGTTACCATGGTTAAACGAACTAATTCAGGGGTCAGTAAATTTTTCCTGTGAAGAGCCAGATAGTAAATATTTTAGGCTTTGTGGGCTATAGTCTCTGTTGAGACTAGTCATCTGTGCTATTGTAGCATAAAAGCAGCCATACCCCAGAAAACCAAACTAATTGCCATCTAGTAGATTCCAACTCATAGCGACTCTATAGGACAGAGTAGAACTGCCCCATAGGGCTTTCGAGGCTGTAAATCTTTACAGAAGCAGACTGCCACATCTTTCTCCTGCAGAGCAGCTGGTGGGTGCGAACTGCCAATCTCTCAGTTGGCGGCTGAGGGCTTTAACCACTGTGTCATGATGGGCGTGGCTGTGTACCAGTAAAACTTTAGTTACACCAATAGGGGACGCATTGGATTTGGCCATGCGCCATAGTTTGCTGAACCTTGAACTAATTCATGAAAACACTCTGCTCAGTGCCTAGCATGTAAAAAAAAAAAAATGTAACTTTAAGTTTTACCACATGGGCTTGAACCTAAGGCAATCTTTTTGTTGTTTTGTTTTGGCAAAAAATGTGTAGAACAAAACGTTTGCCAGTCCAACATTTTTTACATGTACACTTCAGGGACATTATGTTCATCGTGTTGTGCAGCCATCACCACTATCGGTTTTCAAATTATTTCATTGCCATTAAAAAACTCAGTACCCCGTAAGCAATGGCTCTCCTCCCCTCCTTCCCACTCATGATAACCACTAATAAACTTTGGTCTCTATTCACTTGCCTATTCTAGATATTTTGTTTAAGTGGGATTGTACAATATTTGTCCTTCTGCAACTGACTTCTTTCACTCAGTATAATGTTTTCAAGGTCCGTCCATGTTGTAGCACCTATCAGGACTTCATGGCTAAGTAATATTCCATTGTATGTGGCATATATACCCCAAAGTATGTACCATGTTTTGTTTATCCATTTATCTGTTGATGGACAGGTTGTTGCCATCTTTTGGCTATTGTGAATAGTGCTGCAATGAACATTGGTGTACAAGTCTCTGTTTGCATTCCTGCTTTCGGATCTCTTGTGTATATACCTAGGAGTGGAATTGCTGGATCATGTGGTAATTCTATGTTTAACCTTTTGAGGAACTGCTGAACCGTTTTTCACTATGACTGTACCATTTTGCGTTCCTACTAGCAATGGGTGAGGGTTCCAGTTTCTCCACATCCCCACCAACACTTGTTTTTGAGTTTGTTGATCGTAACTAGCCTAGTAGGGATGAAGTGGCTCCTCATTGTGGTTTTGATTTGTATCTCCCTAATGACTAAAGATATCAAGCATATTGTCATATGCTCGTTGGCCATTTGCTAAGGTGATCTTGAATATAAG
Organism: Elephas maximus indicus; assembly: GCF_024166365.1. Lineage (NCBI taxonomy): Eukaryota > Metazoa > Chordata > Mammalia > Proboscidea > Elephantidae > Elephas > Elephas maximus. Next base: position 35,154,282 of record NC_064838.1, read on the forward strand.
GTAATCCCCCATTTTCCCAAAAAGAAGACCTAAAAATCTTTTCTTGGTCTTTCAGGAATTTAGATGACATAGTCATAAGACTGTATGTATGTATTTCTAGTTATATGTGCATTTTTGAAATAGTTTTTTCCTCATTCTCCCATTTTTTTCCACCTTCACATTTTATTAAATATGTTATTGAACCTTTTCACATGTGTCTTTGTTGCCTCAGAGTACTTTTTGAGTCATCTAACATTTTCTGAACTTTCGTGATGATAAAAATGGGAGCATATTATTCTGGAGGTCTGGGATGGGACCTGGGAATTTCTGTTTTTCAACAAATGTCCCCAGATGATAAAAAATTTGGGAAGCAGTCAGAAGATATCGTCTGCCCTTCCATCTGAGTTATAACACTTATTTTTATTTGAACTTTTTATTATGGAAAATTAAGAACATTTATGAAAATATACTCACATACCCATCGCTCATCTTCAGTATTATCAACTCATGGCCAAGCTTGTCTTGTTTTACCTCAATATTACTTCTTCATCTCTGAATTATTTTGAAGAAAATCCTACATAAGTACTTCAGTGTGTTTCTCTAAAAGATACAGGATTTTTTTTTTAAACCATAACTACAGTTTCATTATTACACACAAAAAAGTCCTTAATATCATCAAATAGCTAGTCAGCGATTATATTTTCCTGCTAGTTTCATGATTTGTTTTAGTTTGAAACAGGATCCAAGAAGAATCACGTGATGGCTGGGAACTCAGTTGGGTTGTAGACTGGTGCGCCTACATATAATCTCTCTAGCAAGATGGTCTCAGGGTGGTTTGACTTCTTATGTGGTAGTTAGCTTCCTTCCTCCAGAGTGAGCATGCCAAGAAACCAGGTACAGCTACAGCCTGGATCTGACCTAGCCGTGGCAGTTACACAGCATCATTCTGCTGCATTCTATTCGTTAACATCGGTTAGGTTGGCCCACACTCAAGGGGAGAGGTCATAGGCCCAGCTCTCAATGGGGAGTGATAGCCAAGCCTTAAAGCCACCACTGTTGTGGTTGTGCATTTTGAATGTACTGGAGACAGGCTGTCGGTGGTGAGGTGCTGGGCACTACTTTTCTCTAAAATCCCCCGAAGACAGTGTGTTTTAGAGAGCAGTTTTTCTCAAGAGGGATAACTCGTACAGGGAATGCAGGTATAACTATTCTTAGGGATGGCATTATGAGACCATGGTCACAGGTTTGTTTTATGACTATTCATATCTGTAATCTGCAGCGTAAGCTGGGGTTCCCTTTCTAGACATTGTAAAGAGACAAGGTGAGCTAATGAGTCAAAGCAAGGCCTTCACCATGGCCAGAGAAAGAAGCCAGAGTTTCTGTTCTGCTGATGACTGAGGATGGGAGGCTGTCTTCACTGTTGGAAGGCTAACTCATTATTTCTTTTCTGTTCTGCAGCAGAAAGAAAGGGAGGTGGTGCTAGAGCACCCCTCTTCAGGAAGTGACTGGTCAGATGTTGATGAGATCTCCACTGTCAGATTCTCTCAGGAGGAGCCAGTCTTGCAGAACCTCTCGGGTGTTCCAGAGCCTTCGACTTTCGCCACTGACTATGTCATGTACCCGCCTCATTTGTACAGTAGTCCTTGGTGTGACTACGCCAGCTACTGGACCAGCAGTCCCAAGCCTTCTAGCTACCCCTCCATGGGCAGCAGCAGCAACGACACATCCCAGGCTGGGAGGAGCAGCCGGAGCCTCCTGAGTGATTACTCCCCCAACTCTACAGTGAGCTCCCAAAACACATCCAGAGACCTGGAGGCGACAGAGGAAGGCAGATCCCAGAATTCGCGTTCATTTCATTTCGCCAGAAGTTCAGAAGATGAAGAGGTGAAGGAGAAAAGAACATTCCAAGAGGAGACGCCGCCGCGTCCCTGTGGAGGACACACATTTAGCTCCTTGCCAAGGAGCCAACGGGAGCCAAGCCTTGAGGAGGGCTTTATTGACACCCATTGCCACTTGGACATGCTCTACTCCAAGTTATCTTTCAAAGGGACCTTTACCAAGTTCCGAAAAATTTACAGCAGCTCCTTCCCGAAGGAGTTTCAGGGCTGCATCTCGGACTTCTGTGATCCTCGGACACTCACGGATTGCCTGTGGGAGGAGCTGCTGAAAGAGGATCTGGTTTGGGGGGCCTTTGGCTGTCACCCTCATTTTGCACGTTACTACAGTGAGAGTCAAGAAAGAAACCTTTTGCAAGCCTTAAGGCACCCCAAGGCTGTGGCATTTGGGGAGATGGGCTTAGATTACTCTTACAAGTGCACCACGCCTGTCCCAGAACAGCACAAGGTAATGAGTTTCTCTTTAGTTTGTTTATATTTTTAATTACTCTTTTAGTTGTTGAAACCTAACGTTAAGGGTTTCTTTACTTTTGGGACTAGAGAACTTAGAATCACTAAAAATTTAACTGCCCCACTCAGACGATTATCTAGGTGTCTTTTGTCAAATGCTTCACAAATTGTTTCTTATTTTGTGGTTTTATTATGTAAGGCGGGACAGGTACTATGTAACTTTTTAATGACTAATGATATAAATGTCAAGACATTTACTTTTTTTTCCTTCATGGGAACCAATAAGTTTTGTGTTTGTTCAATTAAGCAGTGTATTTTTATTATTGGTTTTAAAGTTAAATATGCTCATTGCATAAAATTTGGAAAACACAAAAGGATGTAAAGAAGATAATCTCTCATTCCACGAGAGATAACCACTCTGACCATTATAAATAAGTTTCCCTTCCAGTGTATTTTGAGCATGAGGTTTGGCAGGGTAGGAGTAGCTATGTAGCATTTCATTGGCAAGTTCTGATTTGGGAAGGAGCAGGGCAAGGAGAAAGACTTTCCCACCTATCACTGCCCTCATTCTGAGGTTGGATTTGTTGTTCCTCTGAAAGACCTGGAGAACATGTGCTGCCTTCCTGTAGATGCACCGAGGCCTGCTTGGCCTGGATCCGCAGGCCCAGTGTGCTCCATGGTGAGTGGTGCCTGCAGTCCAGCTAGGCAGAATGTGGTACATTAATGGTCTCAGCCTGGTGGGGTCAGCCTTTGCCGTGCCCCGTTGACATGGGGTCTGCTGGGTCACTCTGAATTGTTTAAGAAAAGGAATCTTCCAGAGTTTACTTAATTTTCCTTTGGCCAAAGGGGAAATTTAGAGATGTCAGGGAGCTTCTGCTGAATCTAATCCTGCAGACCATCATGTACCTTGAGGAGATACAGATTCCAATTTGAATGCGGTTGTCCATGACAGCCAATAAGCATGCAAGGCTTAATAGTTAATTTAACCAAAAAGCAACTTTCAGATGAATTAGCAAATGCCTGTTAATCAGTTGCTGTTGAGTCGATTCCACCTCATGGTGACTCCATGTGAAATTGTGCGTCATAGGGTTTTCTTGGCCGTGACCTTTCAGGAGCAGATGGCCAGGCCTTTCTTTTGAGGCACCTCTGGATGGATCAAACTATCAACCTTTTGGTTACTTGTCAAGCATTTAACTGTTTATGCCACCCAGAGACGAAATTCAGAATAGGATGGTGTCTTAGTTATCTACCCACCCAGAAGCCCAGTGCCGTCAAGTCTCTAGTGCTGCTGTAATAGACACACCACAGTGGCTGAGCTCCACAAACAGAAGTTTATCCTCTCACAGTGTAGTAGGCCAGAAGTCCGAATCCAGGGTGCCATCTCAGCCGAAATTCCTGTCTCTGGAGGAAGGTCCTTGTCTTCAGTCTTCCCTTGGCCTAGGAGCTTCTCCACATAGGAACCCGGGGTCCAAAGGACATGCTCTGCTCTCAGTGCTGCTTTCTTGGTGGCATGAGTTTCCCATGTCTCTCTGCTCACTTTGCTCTTTTATGTCTCAGCAGAGATTGGTTTAAAACACAACCTCATCTTGTGGATTGAGTCCTGCCTTATCAACATAACTGCTGCTAATCTTTCCTCACTGACAGCACAGAGGCAGGATTTACAGCTTATAGGAGAGTCATATCAGATGACAAAATGGTGGACCGCCACACAATACTGGGAATCATGGTCTAGCCGAGTTGACACACGTTTTGGAGGGACACAATTCAATCCATGACAGATGCTTACAAGTTTACAAGTATACATTTTGACATAAGGATCTGTATTCAGACAGGTGGCTAGGATTTTATTTGTGTGAATGTTTTCAGTTTTCACCTTTATTTACTGAATTTCTGACATGAATAGTGTTTCTGTTCAGAATTAGGTCTGTCTTGTACATTGAAACAATCTCTTGCCTGTTCAGACTTCCTTTTCCCTATCAATTTAGGAAGCTTGCAGTTTCTGACTTGAAGTTGTAGTTTATTAGAAGTAAAGAGAAAAATAAATAAATCTGAAGACATAGGAAACAAATAGAATTCTAAAAAAAAATAAAGTGAGACAAATATTTAATATTCTGCTTCCCTGACTGGTTTTTACGGTGCTAGGAAGGTGTGGACAGTCAAACAGGAACAGTGCAGAAAGTCCCCAGAAATGTATATTGTAAGGTAATTGGAAAGAGGAAGAAGAGTGTTACATTTACTTAACTGTATAGCTGATTGTCTTGGTCATCTAGTGCTGCTATAACAGAAATACCACAAGTGGATGGCTTTAACAAAGAGAATTTATTCCCTCAGTCAGTAGGCTAGAAGTCTGAATTCAGGGCGCCAGCTCCAGGGGAAGGCTTTCTGTGTCGGCTCTGGAGGGAGGCCCTTGTCATGAGTCTTCCCTTGGTCTGGGAGCATCTCAGCACAGGAAACTTGGGTCCAAAGGACCTGCTCTCCTCCCGGCACTGCTTTCTTGGTGGTGTAAGCTCCCCATGTCTCTCTGCTCACTTCTCTCTTTTATATCTCAAAAGAGATTGGCCTAAGAGACTATCTAATCTTGTAGACTTCATCGATATAACTGCCACTAATCCATCTTATTACATCATGGTGATAGGATTTACAACATACAGGGAAATCACATCAGATGACAAAATGGTAGACAGTCATGCAATACTGGAAATCATGACCTAGCCAAGTTGACAGATGTTTTTGGGGGACACAATTCAATCCATGACACTGTTTGTTGATTGTCTACTGCCGGAAATGTGCTACGTACTTCACAGTAATCTTTTCATTTGTTAAGTTGTTATGGTATGGGATCTGCATATACAAGCACATAGGGCATGCAGCCTGACACGCTGAACTTGAAGTTGTAGCATGGAATAGATGATAAATGATTAAAAAAAAATCATGCAGGTGTTTTGGCTTGGTGAGATGGGTCTGAAGAGTGGAAAATGATGAGAGAGGTAGATGCTAGTCAGAGGAAATAAATTGCTGTTGGGGAGGAAGCAGAACTGCATTTAAAGGAGAAGAAAACAAAATCTTTCTGTAGAGCTCTAGACACTCCTCAGCTGGATAGAGGAAGTGGATGCCATGTTCTCGATGTAAATCTAAAATCTAGCATCAAAGCACAAGGGAAGTGGTGGCGACTAGCAGCCGTGCGCCAGCTGGATGTCTGCCCTGAGTTGTATTCGCCCAAAGCAGAGTGGTTGGTGAGTTCTTAATGTGTCCTGCTGAATATGTCATCTTGCAAAGAGAAGAAAAAAAAAGTCTGTGGAAGGGCTGTATCTGACCAAGTGATGGAGTTCCAGGTCCAGCTCCTTGTAAGAGAGAGCCTAGTTTCTGTTACCTAATATTTTCCAGAAGCATTGGAAAATAGGGAGAGTAAAAAAATTGGGAAAAAGTCAGTAGTTACCCTGCTACCCAGAGAATACCACTGTTAACTTTTTCCTTGCTTATCTGTGTGTTCACAGAAAGACCCCTATTAACACCTAAGGATTAGGTCATGGATAGTAGTTCATGTGTGAACTGCACACATCCGCCAATAGGAAGACCAGAATTCACTGGTATCTGGGGCTGGAAAGCCAGGAGCATGGACTGTCCTTCCCTACTCGGGCTGGCTGAGCTGTGTTTGTGCTGCCTTTGCCACTAGTTGTGTTTGACTGGTATTAATTATTGAGGTAATGTGCATGCAGGAGATGCCTTGGGCCATCCCCAGGAGAGACTGATTAAACCTGGGATCCCAGGAAATAATGGATCAGTGGGGAACCCACGCTAGTACAGGCAGAGGAGAGTAATTATAGGGGGTAAATAACTTATCCGCACTTCATTCGCACCTGTTATTTTTCTGCTGGGTCCCTGGTGAGCGTATATGCTACAAATAGCTCCAGTGCATAGCCCAGCTTCAAAACCCAGGCAGAAACTTTACCCTCTACTCCTGGGACACGCCGTAGTTCTTCGTTCTAATTAATTTTTCTTCTATTTTAACATTTTTGAAGTTCGGATGTGTTGTACAAAGCATTATACGTTTATATTACTGTCTCTTGAAAAATTGCCAGGTGGGGTGTCTTACAAAAGTAACTGCCTTAGAATCAAGGAAATGTATGTTGTAGGTACATGCTTTTTTAAAAAAAAGATTAGAAATTTTTTTTTAAAGGAGTCATTTGGAATGTTATTTCTACTTCTAAAAATTCTTGTGTTTCATTAAATGTATTTTGAAGAATGCTTTTTAACAGCTGTGTGATACTCCACCCTAAGGCGCTAAATAGCTTCTTTAGCTACCGTAAGAAGTCATTGTCAGAGGTAGGAATTAAAAGTTGGAACTGGAGTCTCTTGAAACTTCCTGTCTATGTAGGAGCCAAAGGAGGGCAGATGAGCACTTAGCAGATGTGTCGGGAAGGTTGGGTGGGAGGGGATGCAGCCATTGTTAGATGTTGGAACTAGGGTGGCTGTGAGGATTTGGTGTTGTGATGGTGCACCTAGTGCTTTGAGTGGTGCCTGTCTCTTGTGAGCACTCAGTAAGCATTAGCTATTATTGTTATATTATTATAGTTTAAAAATAAAGAGTTGGAGACAGTGGGGTACCCATTGGACTGGGTGTTCCAGGGTAACTGACTTGTGAAGTGGCACTAACGAGCAGGTGTCACTTTGTTATCTCCCAGGTGTTTGAGAGACAGCTGCAGCTGGCCGTGTCTCTAAAGAAGCCCTTGGTGATCCACTGCCGAGAAGCTGACGAAGATCTGTTGGACATCATGAAAAAATTTGTGCCCTCTGACTACAAGATCCATAGGTTAGAGGCTGGAACTTTAGTGGGCAAATGAAATAAACACTTCCCTCTGTCTAGGACATTAGTTGGAAAAACAAAAACCCAAGGAGGAAAGCAATGATACTATTGTGTCTTCATGTAGTATTTTTTCTAAAGAATTGTAAGTTGATACTTCTTTTCTTAAAGAAGTATTGAGTTGAACCATATGAAATTTTTAATATTTGACCACTTTTTTACTTATAAAGTAGCAACTTTTTAAGGTTTACACTAAAACCCTGAATCACCACTGTGTAAAAGGGTGCTTTAGTGGCCCCTGTCCTGGGTGAGAGGCTGAAATGGAGTCTCAGTTATCAGAAATGAGGACCTCTGATCTTGGAGTGGCTGCTGTGGGGTCCAGTGGCTTAGCACACAGAGAACATTGCAGGACATCTGAAGAGACATTTCCTTTCCTTTTTTTGAGTTTGAAAGCGCATTTTCCCTCCAGTTAGCATTAAAGTCCTGGCTGTGTTTTATCTGCTTGGTGTCTAGGGTCTCTTAAGTTCAGTATGTTAACTCCTACCATGTATGTGCACCTGGCATTGGCTTGGCTCAGCGTACACCCTGGAGGGACTGTGGGGAGACAGACAGGTCAGCTGTGATTTCAGCATAGAGAGTGGGGCCGAGGTGTGCATGAGGTGCTGTGAGAGCCAGAGGAAGGGCCACTTCACTGAGCCTGGCTGGGGAAAGGGGTCAGAGGGCTGACAAAATTGGGAGTCCAGAACCCAGCCTGGGTCTTGACAAGTGACAGAAGTGGGAAGGGCTGTCAGGCTTCCATGCTGCTGCATTTGAATGTCTAGGCAGAGTGTGTGCAGCCCTGACCTTTGACTGTGGTGGCACACCACCAAGACATGGCACAGGCACTCTGTCCTTCTGAGGTTTTCCACGCTTTATTTGGGGCTGACTTGAAAGGGAATCTAATGGGTAGCACAAAGAGCTGTGGCTGGAGGAAGCCTTGAATTGGTTAACAATAAATATTGTATCAGGAGCATGAGCAGATATCAAAATAAGAGAATATTCACCTGTTGTCGCACTCTCCAACATTAATTTTTTGCTTCCTTCCAGTTAATTTGACTACAGGACATAATTTTTTTACATACCGTGGTTGTAATTTTACAGGGGCATAGTTTTTAATTCTGCCTTTCTTTTAATGTTATAAGCATGCCCTACCCCTGTGTTGTTGCCGTGTGTTCTTCATGTTGACTGCATCATATTCTACAATATAATATGCTGATTGGTGAGTGTCATCACCACACATCATTGCGGGTATTATTATGTGGCAGCCATTGCGTCTCTGTGTTTATCGTGGAATCCTTCCCTTGGATGCAATCTTTTCCATTTCTGGGAATTTATCCAAAGAAAATAATTTCAGAGGGGTTATCTGTCTAGAGGGAGTTGGAGGGTGCTGCAGAGGGGACTGTGAGAGAGCCCTGATCTGGAATTCTCTTCCCTTAGGCATTGCTTCACCGGCAGCTACCCGGTCATCGAGCCCCTGTTGAAGTACTTTCCCAACATGTCCGTGGGCTTCACAGCAGTCCTGACTTACTCTTCTGCCTGGGAAGCCCGGGAGGCTCTGAGACAGATCCCGCTAGAGAGAATCATCGTGGAAACAGATGCTCCCTACTTCCTCCCTCGTCAGGTAGGGGTGTCTTCAGGCTAAGTTGGGGCGCTGAGGAGAGAGGGTGGGGAGGTGGGCGGGCCAGAGCCCCAGTGATGCCCAGAGCCCATCCTCGGCCATGTAGATGTCTCCTTGTTGTTGCTCTGCAGAACCACAAGTCTAGGGGGATGAGAAGCTGAAGGGTAACCACTCTCTTCCAGGCAGTGCAAAGCCCTACCCTGTAGAGGGTAGTCCAAGGAAGCGTGGGACCCTGCTCACCCAGAGCCCCCCATGACTAGGACTCTCCCTGCACCTGCAGGTAAAGGGGTCTCTACAGGGCAGCCCCAAAGAGGTCCTTGCTGGGGAAGGGATAGGGAGGGAATTCAGTGTCATGGTTGTACACAGAAGGCACAGTGATGTTCTGAATTCTTGATGTCTTCCAGGTTCCCAAAAGCCTTTGCCAGTACGCCCACCCAGGCCTGGCCTTGCACACCGTTCGAGAGATTGCCAGGGTCAAAGACCAGCCGCTCTCCCATACCTTGGCCACCTTGCGTGAGAACACCAGTCGCCTCTACAATCTTTAAAGAGAGAAGGTACATTCAGGAGTCTCCCAGAAAAGGTCATAGCATTCACATTATCTGTTTTTTAAAAAACAGGACCAAAACGTCGTTTACTGCATTTTGTTAATGTACAGAATGTAAACGTAGGATGAGCATTAAGCCTGCTTTGTCTTGCATGGACTTCGTTTGGAACCTTCTCCCTTTTCTCTTCCAGTCTCTCCAGGGAGACCAGCGGCCTGAGAGAACACAGGCTGGGTTTGAACTCTGCCTGTGTCCAGGTCAAGGATGTGTTTGGAGAGCCCATTGGAATGGAGAAAACCAGGACAGGACTTTTTCCTCAAAACCTCTTCATAAGGCTTCTGCTTCCGGCTGGGGGGTGGGTAAGGGGTAACGAGAACTGTCCTTGATGTCATCAGGGTTTTGCCTCCCAGCAAAAACGCTCCAGTGTAGTCAGTGAAGAAGAAAGAGTCCAGTAAAAAGGTACAACAAGTTCGCGAATCCAAACCCCTGTTCTCTGCAACCTGTGTTTTTGAGCCGTCTGTGAATAAAGTCACCCTCCTACTCCTCCAAGCACATGTGGGTGTGTAACTCGATTCCTGGCTCTCAAGTCTCAAAGTGAACTCCCAAGTGGGATATCACGGGAAATTCACTGGATACCTGTCTTCAGAGGTTTGTTTTTTTTTTTGCAACCAGCAAGATCATCCCCTTTCCTTGCCTGGATAACTCTTTGATGTTATTGTTCTGGTGTCAGCTCCAGAATAGCAGAAGGACTTGGCTGCTGGTCTCAGTGGTTCCACTGCCCACATCGTGGAGGTGGGAAGGGGGGGTGCTCACTGCTGTGTCTAGGGACAGTCCTGGCTGATGGAGATCCAGGACAGATTGGGGGATTCAAGGAAGAGGATCCCAAAGGAGGTATTCCCTCTTACTGGAGCTCCCAGGGCTGCTACTTGGGTGTGTTAAACCCATGAGGGTTCAGTTTGCCCCCAAAGCTACCTGCTAGTCTGGTGTCAGAGGTCCCAGCCTCTCTGTGTTCCGTTTTCGCCCCCTTCTCCTGGAACACTGGACCAAAAATACTCCTATTTCATCCCGTGTAACAGCCCTTCATGTGTCCGACCCTGGTTGAGAGGTAAATCAGTTTAATTCTTTAAAGCTTTGCTGGGGCACCTCAGCCACATCCTACTGGTTATGTAGAACAAGCAGGCCCAGTGTCTCTAAACATCTCGGCCCCCCTCTGGCCTTTCTTGGTTGTCTTCCTTGCCTTTGCCTACTCTGTGTCCTGTCTTTCTCTGAGCGTTAGATTTGAGAGCCTCTCCTTCAACTTCTGAGCCAAGATGTCATTTCAAGGTCTGAGTCATATGTTGCTCTCTGCTGGTGCCTTGTAAAGGTATATCATTACAGGCCCTAGAAGGTTGGGCTTTGTTCTGCTTGGAAAATTTGTGGGTTGCTAACTATTTCAAAGTGCAGTATTGTCACCCAGGTCAACTGTAGCATATTCATCTCCACAGCAAACCCTGTGTGACAACACTGCCTGTCCCTGAAACCAACTCATCCTGGTTAGAGGATTAAAAGTGATGACAAAGTGGATGTCTCCGATCCCGTGCAGCCCCCCGTCCAAGGATTGTTATTCACATGCTGTTACACAGGGCAGCAGGGCCTGTGTGGTCTGAAAGCACCATGGCATTGTTTTTTATTCCATTTTTGGGTGGCTGCTTTGATTGTTTTTACTGTGCTCCTGGAGTGCCTCTGTATTTCCCCCCCTTTTTGGCCATCTCTTTCTGAAAATAAAGTGGTGGATCCTCTAGCCAGTTTGCACACTACCCATGTGTGTTTAGATTTCTCTGAGTGATCCAGGGGTTTAGTCTGGTTGTTGGCCAACTTTGTAACCTGACATTCCAGATGTCTGGAGACATTCTCAAGTATACATGTGTCTCTAAAACTAAACTGTGGCTGTGAGAATACATGGCACCTTTTTAACAGTTCTGCTGCGTGCGAACATTAACTCTTATTTTAGTGCCTGGGAACCCAGATGCACTGCTTTTTCACATCCTTTGTGAAGTGCATAGATACCTTCTTTTTCTCCCAGAGCAGTGCAGTAGGAGGAAGAAAAATCAAGTGTGTGGGGGTGTTGGTGAATCAGTTATACTGTAGGCTGGACAGTGAACTCTTCTGATCCCTCCTAGGTACACTCGGGAGGGAAGTCTGCCTCACTACCTGTGGTCCTTCCTCAATCTTGTGCTAAGTTAGTCTTGAAAAAAGTACACAAGCTGAGAAGTAGACCTACGTGTAAAAAAGGAGGGCTCTGTTCCAAAAGATGTGAAATTACAAATCCTCTGTTGACACCGTGTCTTTTAGACACAATCACTGATTACGTATGTCCCACATGTTCCTTAACTTTGTTTCATTTCCGTCCCAGTTGAACACACCATTGACTCCAAGGTAGTCTATTTGTGGCTAAAGATCTGCTGCACTTGACTTTTCTGGTGTTTCCATCTTTCTCTCTATTAAGTTTGGGGCTGATGCTAGTTGTTTATTGTCAGCTCTTTCATTTTCACATTACGCATTTTTATAAAGTAAGGACAAAAGGCCACTGAAATACACAGTGATTGAATAAGCAAACTGTCAAATGAAGATGGCAGCCAGACTGCTGATTAGTGGCCAGACCCACCCACGATCACTGTTAAATGCTCATTCGTCAATGATGTTTGAAAGTGGGTTTAGACTCAGGAAGACTCTGTTTACGTGCTGTCACTGGAGAATTTCTGAGCACACACCTGTAAGTATATAATAAGTTATATACATATGCTCCTGTACTGAGGTGGTAGATATATTATAAACCTCAATATAGAAGTTTTTTCTAAAGGAGCATTTTTTTTCTGCAGGCAAATATCTTGCTCATTAGTTGTCAGGGTCATTTAATAATGCACAAAGGTGTAGATTTAAGAAAGCTGATGTAGGAACAATATGGTTGAAATGCTACATTTTCTCAAGTTTGACCTGTTTCCTTTGATAAAGTTTGTTTCTGCTAATTGTTGACTTGTGACTGCCTTCCCCTCCCCTAGTTGACCCAGTGTTTATTATGAAGGAAATGAAAAATAGAACAAGAAGTCCCTTGGATCCCTAGGCAGTAGGACGAGGGAGTAACATTGATTAAGAGGCAGTAAAATACAGTGGGAAAGCGTGAACTTAATACTTACTACGGCCCTGGATACAAGTCTGTCAAGTACGTGCTATGTGACCTTAGGAGGTTAGTTTCTATGAAATTCCTCCTTCTCCCTCTTAAGTACCCAGACCCAGTGCTGTCGAATCGATTCCGACTCATAGCAATCCCATAGGACAAAGTAGAACTGCCCCATAGAGTTTCCAAGGAGCGCCTGGCAGATTCGAACTGCCAACCCTTTTGTTCGCAGCTGTACTACTTAACCACTATGCCACCAGGGTTTCCCCCTCTTAAGCATGCTTGTGAAAATTAACTGAAGTTACGTTCATTTGTATTAAATATTTAGAGTAGTGCTTGGTGCGCAGCAGGAAGGTAGTAAGTGATGGCTGTTAGAGTCGTTGAATGCCAGGGCCTGTGCCAGGTGTCCTTGTGTGAAATACCTTGTTGAGTCTTGGCAATAACCCAGTGAGGTCTGGGTGTTTTACATGTAAGGAGACCAAGAAATTCAATTATCTTGGTCTGGACCACACAGCTGGCTTTCAAATTTAGATGACCTGGAGATCTGGTATAGTAGGGCTGGGGAAGGGCTCGAGATTCCACATTTTAAAGAAGTTTCCAGGCGATGGTGATGTTCCATGGACTACAGCAGTTAATAGGTCAGGGATAGCAGTTGGGTGTCAGTGAGCCTATAGGGGTTAGTGCTGTAGGGCTGTGCCTTGAGTGCCAGGTGATCACCATTTTATTTAAGAAGACACTTGGCCCCCTACAGCTCTCTGGGAATAGGGGTTTTTCCAGAGTGTGGATGTTATACCAACTCTGTCTCTGCAAAGGGGCTTCCTACATATTTCTGATATGTTCATTTGTCTGAATTGGCAGGCTGGCAGTGGTTATCTTTGTGGCTTCCTTGTTTGTCTTTTCCTCTCCTTAATGAAGTACCCCATGCTTCATCACCAGCTCTCAGACATCGATTAGTTCACACTACGGTGTAAATTCTCTTGGGAGAATTGGTGTCTAACTAGAGTTGTGGAGCTTAAACATCAAGGCCCATCTCAGCTGTGAGCTGGAGTTGGGGGAAATGTTTTGGGACACCTACCTGGAAACCCTCGTGGCATAGTGGTTAAGAGCTACAGCTGCTAACCCAAAGGTCAGCAGTTTGAATCCACCAAGTGCTCCTTGGAAACCCTATGGGGCAGTTCTACTCTGTCCTATTGGGTCACTACGAGTCGGAATCAACTTGATGGCAACGGGTTTGGTTTTGGTTTACCTGGTAGCTCTGAAGTAACCAAGGCAATGGCCAGCCTTGCCCACATCAGGAGGGCTTCTGCTTTACAAGGCCCTTTCGGTAGTGGACAAGGAGGAAGGAGAAATGTAGTTCTTTCAACCCTATTTAGCACTGGCTATAATAGCCATTGTTATGGGCCCCACTTACGACTTCAGGTTCCTTCTTTGGCATTCCCATCATCCTATTTTTAATCATCCCGTTGGCTAATCTTAACTTTGCCTCCGATAATGTCACTTGAAGTTTCTCTGTCCACACAATCCTTGCTGATTGTTCATGAGTTCTAAATAACAACTTTGTTGCGCTTGGGAAACACTGATATTTAAAGGAACTGTGTCTTGTCTTTCCCTTTTCCATCTTTGTTTCCTCCCTCCATATTTTTTCTTTCCTTTTCCCTTTTGTCATATATTCCCACAATAGTTTATCTGCTGGTATGTGTTGGTTTAATTTGGTTTTCTGAGCATGCACACCTGCCTTGCTACATGTCCATTTTTTCTCTTTCCATTTATCATAGACCAAGAATTTTTTTTTTTCCCCAGTGAAATGTGAAATTTCCATTTTTGGTGAAATAAATTCCCATTTTGATATTCAGCATAGTTTGAATATTTATTTACCTCCTAAGCTAGTACAGGGGTTTGTTGCAAAAGCAACCTAACAGCAAGATGAGAGCTGCTAAGATTGGGAGGAAAAGGAAGAGGTGGGGTCAGTCTTGTGGATGATCACTTGTCAGCCGGGGCCTCTGAAAAGAAAGAGGTCAAGTCAAAATTCCAAGTTCATCATCCTGCCAGTGGCCCGGAAGATGGCTTTTCTTCTACAATGACGTTGTTAGAGGATGTGTTGTAATGGGGGGTTGAGTGAGGGCACTGGCCTTGGACTTGAAAGACTCCAGGGATTTGAGTTTGGACTGTGACTGGGCAAGTCACCAAATAGCTCTGAGTTGGTTTCCTTATCTGCCTAGCTCATGTGGGTGGTGTGATGGTGGGCAAGGCCATGTTGGTGAGGAATTGCTTTGCATATTGTAGAGTATGCTTCCAGAGTTAGGTATTTCTGCCTCTTGAATCAGGAAAAAATTGGGTGGTTTCTTCTTTACAATGCAAAAAGGAATTCAAAACAACAGACCTTTGCTTGGCTGCAGAGGCTTCTCTGAATGTGGTTGGCACTAATTCCTCTTGTTTGTGAAATAAAGTTACACAGTAAAAATACTTTCACACCAAATAACTTCTGCTCTCACAGTGGGTGTTAGCTCCATTTTACAGTTAAGGAAATTGGGGTTCAGGTAGGGCCCCAAAGTTAGTTGATGTACTAGTTTTTGGAATACAGTGCACTTTGAATACAGAGACTTTGTGCTTAGCTCCCTCCTGAGGCACTCACAAATGACCAGTCCAATCCCCCTTCCTGCAGTCATTGGGAAAGAGGAAATTGTATCTCTGTGAGGCAGAGTCAGGGAAGAACAATGCAGCAGGCTCACATTTGGGACCCACAGAAACTGAATTGCCCTGACCGAGGCAAGGGCTTACCTTTGGCCTCTTCCCAAAGGATGTCCTGAAGGAACTTCCCCAGGGCCCAGCCATGCTGCTGGTACTGAGCCCCTGACAGCTTGATTCCAATGTCAAAGGGGGCGTTGAACTAGGAGGTGGGGCAGGGAGAACTCAGTATGTGTCAGACCTCACAGACCCTTAGCCCTGCCCCAAATATACACCCCTGTCCCAAATGAGGCTCTGGACTCTCAGGCCCTCACTCGTGCGAGTAGAGAGGGAGTGGCCCTTGGTCCCTGGTGGATACCAAGGAGAGACATCCCTGCCTTCGTAGGCCCAGGTCTCACCTCCCTCTCACACTCTTGAGGATACTTACTTTGCAGTCTCCTTCCATCTATCTAAGGAGGATGTTAATAAAAGCTGTGGGGTTCAACCCCCCTCCCACCTTGCAATTCTGGAAGACAAAAGGTTGACTCACCAATGGTGGGATTTTAGGCCCTGTAGGGAGATTTTGGTGGGGGGGAGGGGGGAGTCATTGGGTCTACCTGGTATATGTACTACGGCTGCTAACCAAAGGGTCTGCAGTTCGAATCCACCAGGCGCTCCTTGGAAGCTCTTCGGGGCAGTTCTGCTCTGTCCTATAGCGTCCCTATGAGTCGGAATCGACTCGACGGCACTGGGTGTGGTATATATATACTGCGCTAGCCTGGGTGATGGACTCTACCCCTTTCTCTGGCCCCCATCTCCTATTTTATTTTTCCTCTTTCTCCTTTCCCAGATGTTCTTCCTCTCATATATGAAGGACTTTCTTTGCTCTGTCAACAGACAGGAAGCTGGCATTTGCCTGGAAAGGTGCTCTAATCCAACTCCTTTCTGTGCCTGTGTTTCTTCCCTTCTGTAGGGAGAGTGTCCCGTTTTTTCCTATTTTCTAGACATTCAGGGAGATGATTGGGTAAATGAGAAAGCTCTATTTGCAGTCACATCACAGATTTTCTCTTTGAATGTGGAGAATGTATCTATCTACTTTTCCCTAGTAGCCACTAGCTCAATACCTGGTACCTGCTGGTCACTGAGATGTTTGAATAAATTAAAGAAGGAGTCTTTGTGCTGGGAGTCCTAGGTCATCTGCTTTATCTGCCTCCTGCCCTCAACGAAGGGGGTCTTATCCCCAGTTTTCAGATAAAGCAGCAGAGGCCCAGAGAGGTTAAATGTCTTGCGCAAGGCCACAGAGGGTTAGTGGCCAAGGACTAAAATGCAGGACTCAAATCCACCCCGCCCTGAAGCCTCTCCTAGTCCCTTGCTATTAACAAAGCCCAGTGCAGAGCCCTGACTCTGTCAAGCCTGTGCTAAGCATCTAGCACCATTGTTGTACTGGACTCTCAGCACCCCCCCATGAGCCAGCTAGTGGTACTGTTCCTACTTTACAGATGAGGAAACACGCTCAGAAAAGTTACTTGAACAGCAAATAGCTATTTGGCTACTACTCCCCTTTGAAAACTTACTACCCTCCACCATCTCCCAGTTCCTGAAAGATGTAAATAGGGCTGGTAACCGAAAGGTTGAAAGTTCAAGTCTGCCCAGAGGCACTTTGAAAAAAGGCCTGGCGATCTACTTCTGAAAGAGGAGCCATTGAAAACGCTATGGAGCACAGTTCTACGCTGACACACATGGGGTTGATATGGTGTCTACTTGACAGCAACTGCCGTCCTCCCACCACACATGTATTTTTCTCCTCTGTGAAGATGGTGTGGATGAGGAATGATATGACTGATTTTTTTAGGGATCCTAGGGCCTTCTGTACCCCCTCTTCAGTAAATATTCCTTCTTCCACACTCATGGGCAGATCACCTGAACGGATTTCTTTGGAGCCATCATGAGCTCTGATATGGGGGCACTGTGGGCTGTCCAGCTTCCTGAACTATGCGGTAGGGGCAGTTGGGTGGCATGGAGATTGTTGGTGGGAAGGCCTACTTCGTGTGACTTGAGGAACACCCTTCCCTCGTGCCCTCAGGGTTCCATCTTTTCAGTGGGCGGGGGAGGGAGTGGGTAGGACTTGGTCTCAAAACTCTTCTAGCTCAGAAATTCGATTTTAGGAAAACTTTAGGGGGAGGGGAGGAGGACAGTGAACAGGAGGGGTTGAACCCTGGTGTGGGAGGGGCTTATGTAGCCAAGCATAGGCCAAGCTCTGATGTGGCAGCCCCCACGTCTCCTAGACTTTGAGACTTCTGATTCTAGTTCCAGCAGTCTGGACTGTTTCTCCTAAGGCCGCTTTCATGGAAACTGGAAACTTCCAGTAATCCCAGCCCTGCCTTGAGTCACCAGCCACCAAAACCTCTTCCCCCTCTGGGCTACTAAATGCCAGCCACTCTGGCGATGTGACTGCCAGCCTGGCTGAAGCTGGCATTCTCACCTGGAAACTTCCGGGTTTCAGCGTAGGGATTTTTTGACCATTCAAATGTGGGCCTAGTGGGTTGGGGTCTCACTCTTCGTGAGGAGAAAGGGTCTGAGAATGTCTCCAGGTTCTGGCAAGGATCAGAGAGAGCAGGGAGTTTGGGGACATTGAGGTGGATGCATATTCTTGACTGGAGAAGAGGGCGGTGAGTAGGTAGAGGGAGCCCAAAAAGCAGGACACACATCAGGTTTTTCCCAGGCCACTGTGACCCTCTGTTCACCAGGCCAGCGAGGAGGAAGAGAGGTCTTGGGGGCTGGAGCTGGCACTGAGTGAGTCCCATCTCGGGCAAGTGAGCCCCTTCTCTGAGCTCCTGTTGCTCATCTATGGGGGTAATACTGTCAATCCTACTTGCCTCACAGGTGTTGTTTATGGAGATTAAATGATATATAATATGGGCAGTCTGTGAATTAAATTGCTGTATATAGGCACAGCAGTATAATAATTGCCATTACTAAGTACTAAAAAAAAAAGTACTACCCCAGGGAAATTCTGGTTTTGCCACAAGGAGGTGTCATCACCTAAATACTTGTAAAAAAACAAACAAAAAAAACACATCCCTGAACCATATCCAACCTTTCAGGAAGGTTAAAAAAAAGGTTACATAGCCCCTAAATTCCCTGTACTCCCTCCCTCCCCCAGTCCTTGAGCCATCTCTAACTTTTCCCTTGCTCCATAAGATTTGTTAGAGCAAAAATAAGCCCGTCTACAGGTGAACAGGCGAGGTTCATGAGTGCTGGCAGCCAGCTCACCTGCGCAGGGTCGTGTCTCAAACCACTCCACCCCCAAGTTAAACCCTTAGATCCCACTGATTAAAACAAAGGTTTTGGGGGCCGGGGCGGGGTAGGGGAACACCTTTAGTCTTTAACCAGCTGTTAGTTCCTGCGAGTCCATCACTTGAACCATATTTGCTGCCTGCCCTGAAGTCTGCCAAACTCTCTCTCCTCTGCCTGAGGATTCTTGTACATCCCCATTCCCTTGTAGCAAAGTTACTTCTAGTACATTCCCATTGTGAGATAGCAAAGTTAATTCTAGTACATCCATTGTGTGATAGTAAAGCCACTTCTAGTACATCCATGTGTGATAGCAAAGTTACTTCTATACATTGAGACCTCATAGAGCCCAGTGCAGAGCTGGACTAAATTTTAGTGCTATTTTCTATTTCTCGAATAGCTTTTAAATCGGTCCCTGTTCATAGCCATTTCTCCCTGCCCTTTCCTTCCACACAGCTCCCCCACCACAAAAGCACAAAACTGCAGAGGTACTGACCCGGATTTTCAGCTCATCCTCTGTCCCTTCTGCCTGACTTTCGTCTTCCGGGTGGAGCCAGCCTTCTATCGCTCGGGGCTGCAGTTTGGCTGGTGGCTTCTTGGACTCCTTTCTCTGCTGGAAAGAGATGTTCTCTTTAGGGTCCTAAGTAAGGCCCCATATAATGGGCCTAGGGTCAGACCCACAGCCCTCCCTCCTTTGTGCTCTGAGAGAAGGCTGAAGCCCAGAGAGGTTGAGCCACTGCCCCAGGCCACACAGCTGGGTGCTAAGTGGCAGGGCTGGAGCAAGATACCCTGATCAGAATGTGGTATTTTGTGGGGAAGGGAGGGGAGGGGGTTCCTTACCTGGAGCTTCTGGTTTTTGGGGCTCAGGAAGCTGGAGCCTGCCATGGCGAAGTCTACCCAGAACACACTGAGGAGCAGCAGGCTGCAGAGGGTCCCCGTGGAGAGCATCGCCTCAGCTGGGTGGGGGACAGATGGGCCTGGGGAGAGAGGGACTCCAGCCAGCACACCCTCAGCTTACCCCATGCACCTCAGAATTCACTCAGGTAGGAGCCCAGCAGACTGAGAGGGGACTTTACAACCTGGAACCATGACTACTGAGTAGAAAAGCACTCACCACCCTGTGCGAGGCTTTCCTCTCTCCACCTTCCCAAGGTAGGAGAGAATTGAAGGGTATGTGTTCTCTTTCCCAGGCCTGTTGGGGGCAGAGTGTTTAACAGTGGGAATTGATGAGGTCACCTCAGTGTTGTTTGTCCCAGGTCCTGAGAGCTTGTGCCAAGTGAAGCTGAGCCAGCCAGCAACGTTGCTGGGGGACATGGTAGGGGATGGGGTGGAAGGGGAGGGGGGGTGGTTTAGGTGGTTCCTAAGCTAAGTTTTGTCTCTGAACAACTGGACCGACCCATGTCGTCCAAATTCCTCTTTGTTCAGATGGACCTCCTGAGGCCCAGAGACGCTGAATGGAATGGCCGGCAGGTACACAGTAATTTAAACCTGTAAACCAGGGCTTTTAACCTGTTCTGTCTGGTTCTACCCTGCTGCAAATTTGCATATCTAACAAGTTATCCATAAGAATCACCTGGGGAGGTTAGAAGTCCTGCTGTCAATAAACACCAAAAGCGAGAAAGAACTTACCTGGAGTTCCTGGCAGAGGTGGTGCCTGGTAAAGGTGTGGTCCTTATATAGGAAGCCCAGTGTTTGTGCTAAACAAGCAGCCCCATCTCAGGGACAGCCTAGCTTCTGTGGGGGCTGGTTTACATTCCTTGGGAACTAAAAGTGCTCCTGTCCTCTGGTTAGAAATCAACTATGGAGGTCAAAATGCCCTGAGAGATTGCTGGGTTGCCTTGGGGTGGCAAGTCTGCCCCAGCTGTCACTGGAAAACAGCGTAGGGAGGTGCACCAGGGCTGGCTTAGATGGGAAGGAGAAGAGTGTGGCTCTGGGGTCTGGTTCTGGTTTTGCTGCTGTGTGGCCATGGCTAAGTCTTTCCCCTTTCTGGAACTCCCCTTTTCCCTTGGTAAAATGAGGTTATGGCCATTAAGAGATCTCCAGGACTTTTTTTTTAGTCCCAACACTCCTTGATTCTCTGTGGGCGGTGCTGGTCTAGCTTCCACAGACCTCTTGAGCACCTACTATGAGCCAAGTGCTCATGCCAAGTGCTTGCATGCTCATATCATTCTCACATCACCCCAAAGAGGCATGATGAGAAAGAGTGTTGGAGGAACGAGGGCACATGCTTTTAGCTATACTTTGCAAGGAGCAGGTATGGAATACTTCCAAACAGTGACTAAGCTCCAGTCATTTCTTCTGGGTGGCACCTGATGACTCTGTTCTTGACCTTAAACATGCCAGCTTGCCTTACCTTCCCTAGCCAGGTTTTGGCCCCTGTTTAATGGATGCCTGTTCTGAGCGGGAAACAGGCCAGGCCTGGCACTGTTCCTTGTTAATTGATTGGCTTTAGGCATGTCACTAACAATCCCCCTTGCTTCAGGGCCTGCCTCACAGAGTTACTTTGAGAATTAATTGAGGTGATGGGCATGAAAGCCTTTATAACCCAGAGGGCCACGCAGATGACAATTCTCTTTGTACCAGGTTGGTAGGGCTGGCAAGCATATGCTGCCCCAGGTTACTATGATGAAAAGTTATTTAGTGTTATGGGGAACTCCTTAACCTGGTGGGAGTGTTTGTCTAATTGGATGCCCAGACCGGGACTCCTAAGGGCCACATGAGTTGTCTCCACAGAAGCTCTAGGAGTTCAGAGGAGGAGCTCACTTCAGGCTGGCATTTGAGGTGGGGGAGGTTAGGAAAGCTTGAAAGAGGCGTATGGTGGGGTTGGAACAGGGCTTTGAAGGGAAGGCATTGTTGCGACCAGAGTGGCATGAGTGAAGGTAAAGAGGCATGGGGGTAGTGTGTTTGGGGCACCCATGAGGAGGCCAGGTGGCTTGAGAGGAGTGGGAATAGGGGAATTGTAGCGATGGGCTAGAGGGTGGTTTTAAAGTCAGGTTATGGACAGCTGTGCAAGCTGCCAACCCACAGAGTTGTGCTTTATCTACAGGAGAGTCCACTGCTGATTCTGAGCAGAGGAGTGACAGGAACACAGACTAGTGAAAGAATTCAAACAGACCTAAAAGCTCTGGGAGGCTGAGCTGAGCCCTTTGTTTCACTGGAACAAAAACTAATCCCAAAAGGGCCCCCCCACATTTTCCAAATCCACACAGCCCGCCAGTGGCAATGCCAGGTTTCCTGACTCTTAGTACGGTGCTCTGATAGACCACACTGCCTCCACACTGAACACCTGCTCCCAGAAAACCAGTCTGCCCTGAGCAGGAAGGAATTGGGGAAGGGGTACCAGTTAGGAGGATATTGAAGCAGAACAGCTGATGGCCAAAGGACCACCCTGACTTAAGATGTCTTCAGGGTAGATTGGATACTTGTCGAAATTCTAGGAACAGTGGAGGCATAGGCTGTGCTGGCCTGAGCCCTTAAGTACAATATGGAGGACCTAAGTACCTTCTTCAACAGGAACGGCTCATCCACCTGCCCCTCGTGGTGGCTAAACTCCCTCCTTTCGGTCCATCAGAATGTAAGCATATCACCAGGAGGCCTTTGTAGCCCTTGTTGGCCACCCGTTTCAGCCCTAGAACCCAGAGGGGCAGAAGGTAGAGAAGTATGGAGAGAAATCTGGAGCCCCAGAGAAGACTTGCAGCTTTTTCACAGTCCCATTGCACCCCACCCCACCCCCACCAAAAAAAAAAAAAACAACACAGCTGTGGTGACCAGGCACCTATTAAGACATGAAGCTTCCGCTTAACCCTGACCCTGGAGGGCCCACGAGGCAGGAGCTACCAGTGTTGATCTTAGATAACACCACCAGCAACTAAACACTCGCTATTTGGGGAACAGAAGGGTGGCCTACGAGTTGGAAACGTCCCAACCACATACCATGGAGTCGAGGCTGGCTGAGAGAGGAAGGAAGGTCTGATGGGTGTACAAACCATCGGGGGAGGAAGAAGAGGCAGAAGGCACCCAGCCCTCCCTACATGTAAGACACGGAAGGTACCTTGCTGCCCACTCCAGTGATGGAAGTGGGGGTGGACATAGGTTGGGAAAGGACTGGAGTCTGGCCTGTCTGCCTCCAAGTCTGGATAGTAACCAAGACCGTTTGGAACTCCCTGAGGAGGGGATGCACGCACTGTTCTGTTACCTTCTCAGAACTGAGTAGGTGCTTCGGGAGCGTGTTTCTTCTTGATGGCTTGTGGTTGGCTGGTCCCTTCCACGGCTGGTCCCTTGAGGGCCCGCCTTACTGAGTGGATAACAGTGATTCATTATTAGTGAATTAGTTGCTTATATGTAAGGTGTGCCCGAGAACAAATTATTATCTTTAGTGGTTATACAGTTTCCATTATAATTTCATTTGTACTGGTAATTAACTGGTTTAGCAGGCACTTTTTTCCATCAGTTTGGCTAACTGTCTGTCTGAATGAGGCAGACTCTGGTGTTACAGAAAGAGGTTTTATTCAATCAAGGCAGAGCTGTTCAGTGGGGTTTATTTTTTCTCCTGGTTCTGGCTCCGAACACTCACGGATCAGCATTATCCAACAGAAGAGGAATGCTAGCCACAGATCAGAGCTGCATTGTAATGTGGTTTTCTAGTAGCCATGTTAAAGAAGCAAAAAGAAGCCAAACACCAAAAAACCAAACCCATTGCTGTCGAGTCAATTCCGACTCATAGCGACCCTATAGGACAGAGTAAAAACTGCCTCATAGGGTTTCCAAGGAGCGCCTGGTGGATTCGAACTGCTGCCCTTTTAGTTAGCAGTCTTAACCACCACACCACCAGGGTTTGCACAAAAAGAAACAGATGAAATCACTTTTAGTAAGATATTTTATTGAGCCCGACATATCCAAAATATTATCAGTTCAATATATAATCAATATAAAAGTCATTAATGGAATACTTGGCATTCTTTTATTTTCATACTCAATCTTCGAAATCCAGCATGTGTTTGTTCTATTCTTACAGCACATCTCAGTTTGGACAAGCCGCACGTCAAGTGCTCAGCAGCTACAGGTGGCTGGTGGCTGCTGTGCTGGAGAGTGTAGTTCTAGGTAATCACGGGTGTTCCTCTTGGCCATTGCTGTCTCTCCTGTCCTCTGTCTAAGCCAAGCTGCCTCCATTGAGGCTCCCTTGGATCCTGCTGGCCTCTTGGCATTCTAGGCCATAGCCTTAACCATTTGCCTTTTGTATTTTCAGTCTCTTTCTTTTCAACGGCTTCTTCCCTCAGCCTTCCAACATGCCCAGGTTGCTAATCCTGGAGAAGTCCATTTTACACTGATCCCCCTTTCCCTCAAGCTACTATTTCCAAGCCCAGTTTCCATTCCCTTTCCCTGTCTCCTCTTCCTTACTGAGCACGTTCTGACCCCTCAGAGTTTGACTCCTACCTCCACCGCTGCCCTGAAACTGTTTGCACACAGTTGCTGGTAACAGAGCCATGGGATCTTAGGGTTGGGTGAGTCCTTTAAAGCCATCTAATCCCAGTCACCAGACACAGACCCATGCTGGCCTGCCTTAGATTCATGGGGGAGGGGAGGAGCTTGTAAGAATGCAGATTTGTGAGGCCTCATCCTCAGACTCTGATCTATTAGGTCTGGGGTGGTGGCCCTGGAATCTGTATTTTAACAAGTATCCTAGGTGATTTTTTTCTGATTATAAAATAACATTTGCTTCCAGCAGAAAATTTGGCCATATGGAAGATAAAGTCTTTCTCTCTGTGTATATATGTTAGGTGCCATCTAGTTGATTCTGTCTCATAACGGCCCCATGTGACAGAGTAGAACTGCCCCATAGTGTTTCCTAGGCTATGATCTTTATGGGAGCAGAGCGCCAGGTGTTTTCTCCTGTGGAGCTGCCTGGGTGGGTTCAAACCACCAACCTTTCTTTCAGCAGCCAAGTGCTTAAATATTGCGCCACCAGGGCTCCTATATATATATATTTTTTATTCTGGAAAATTTCAAACATACAAAAAAAAAAAAAAATAGACTGAGTCTCCAAGTGTTCATCACCAACTTCCATGTTATTAATATCTTGTTTCATCCATCTCTCCCCTACACCATTTTTTCCTTTTCTGGAATATTCTTAAAGCAAATCTCAGCAATCATGTAATTTCATCCTCAAAAATTTCCATATTTATCTTCAACAGATAAGATACCTACAGTTGGTTTGTTTGAATCAGGATTAAAACAAAGTCCACATTTGGCTGCTGTATTTCCTAAGTCTCTTATAGTCTATAAGAGTTCCCTCTGTCTCCTCCTCCTTTCTTTAATCTCAAATCATTTATGCTTGGAAAAAAAAAAAAAAAACAGATTATTTGTCCTGTCAAGTTTCCCACATTCTAGAGTTTGTTGATTGCTTCCTCGCAGTGTTGTTTAACTTGTTCCTCTCTCCCCCATGCTTTCTGTAAACTGGTAGATAGAGCTAGAGACATAGATTCAGATTCAATAACTTTTGTCCTCTTTGGGGCAAGAATACTTCATTGTTGGTGCTGTATATTCATTTCTACTGCATCACATTATAGGGCATAAGATGTCTGGTTGTTCCACTTGTTCAAGTGTTGGCACATGATCCTTTCATTTTAAAGTTCCCCATTAACCTTTCATTTAATGG
The DNA here is from genome assembly GCF_024166365.1 of Elephas maximus indicus. Lineage (NCBI taxonomy): Eukaryota > Metazoa > Chordata > Mammalia > Proboscidea > Elephantidae > Elephas > Elephas maximus. The sequence continues at coordinate 35,179,373 of NC_064838.1, forward strand.
ATTTATCTGTCATTGGTGATTGTTTTCTGTATCCATTATTTATTAGGGATTACAAATGGTGATTTTTCTAATTCCGTTGTTTCTTTCTATACTTATTAGTATTTCCCCCTCAGCAGTTATTTTGTTACCTTCATAGATAGTTTTACTGGACAGGCAAGATCTTTTTTCATTTATTTACTAACACTCAAAATTAAGTTGGTATCCTACGGATTTATGGATTTTATTATTTTTTCAGGTTTTACTTCACTCTTTAAAACAATTTTTCCCACAGTTTGAAACATAATTTATGGCTTAACATTTATACCGTTAATCTCTATAATTCTCTTTAAAAAAAAATATTCTGGAATCAAAAACTTTCCCCAGGAATGTTCAGGATGGAGTGGCTTTAAAAGTACAAAATAAACCCTTTTTCAGAGAATCAGAAAGCTGAAGGGATAACCTATGAAGAGATTATTTTTGAGCAATTTAATTTACATCTGAGTTTGCCATGGAAGCCCCGCCCTGGGTGTTTTCTGTTTCTCCCTTTACTAAGAGGATTTCCACCTGTCTAAGTCATCCAGTGCTGCTATAACAGAAATACCACTAGTGGATGGCTTTAATAAAGAGAAGTTTATTCTCTCACAGTCCAGTAGGCTAGAAGTCTGAATTCAGGGTGCCAGCTCCAGGGGAAGGCTTTCTCTCTCTGTCAGTTCTGGAGGAAGGTCCTTGTCATCAGTCTTCCATTGGTCTGGGAGCATCTCAGTGCAGAAACCTCCGGTCCAAAGGACTCGCTCTGCTCCCAGCACTGCTGTCTTGTTATGAGGTCCCCATGTCTTTCTGCTCACTTCTCTCTTTTATATCTCAAAAGAGATTGGCTTAAGACACCACCTAATCTTGTGGACCTCGTCAATATAACTGCAGCTAATCCATTTTATATCATAGTGGTAGGATTTACAACATATAGGGAAATCACATAAAATGGTGGACAATCATATAAAGTGGTGAACAATCACACAATGCTGAGAATGATGGCCCAGCTAACTTGACAGATATTTGGGGGGGACACAATTCAATCCATGACACTACCCCTGACTTCTGACAAGCTGAGTAGAGTTCTGAGAAACAGGTAAGGTAACAGAGGACACACATACTCCAGCAGCTACCCATCTCCAAATCACTTGAACTTATAGATTTTTATTTATGATGTGTTTCAATCAATTATAGACCTTATTCTTTTCCATGCTTCCATGTTCCTGTATGCTTTTGACAAGACCCCAGAGTTTTTGATAGCTTCCTGGCTCACTGTCCCAGTAAGATGTCTTGGGCTCATCTTATGCATTTCCTGCCTCAGGCCTGAAATCAACGATTTTTCTAAGAAGCTTTGGCTTCTTAGTGGGAAATAACTTTTAGAGACCATAGCCTGGGTGTTAGCTACTAACACTATTACTTCTAGGCCTTTTTAGTGCATAACCTGTTGCCATCGAGTTGATTCTGACTCATAGCAACGCTATAGGACAGAGTAGAACTGTCCCATAGAGTTCCCAAGGAGCGGCTCATGGATTCAAACTGCTAACCTTTTGGTTAGCAGCCCAACGCTTAACCACTGCACCACCAGGGCTCTACTGTGGCATAGGGATTAGAAATATGTATATTTCTAGAAAGATAAAAATAAGTCATGAGTTCATACTATTTCCAATTATAATTTATTATCACGGTGTTTCTACGTCTTGAGTTTCATACTTAATTTTTTTTTCTTTATCCTAATAGTCTTGTTTTCTGATGACATCAACAAAATTACCTTTATCTTGCTTTATCTACAATATCAGCATTCCAAAAAACCAAAACCAAGCCAGTTGCCTTCAAATTGATTCTGACTCATGGCAACCCCATGTGTGTCAGCGTAGAACTGCTCCACAGGGTTTTGAAAGCTGGTGACATTTCTTAAGCAGATCCCTAGGACTTTGTTCTGAGGCATCTCCGGCTGGGTTTGAATCACCAACCTTTTAGTTAGTAGACAAGTGAGTAACTGTTTGCGCCACCCAGGGCTTCAACAATATTAACATAACACTTTAAAGAGAAAATAACACTTAAGTTTACATTAAGGAGCCTGGGTGGCGCAAGCGGTTTGCTAACGCACACCCACCCAGCAGCTCTGTGGAAGAAATGGCCTGGCAAACTGCGTCTGTAAAGATTACAGCCAAGAAAACCCTGTAGAGCAGCTCTGCTCTGTGATTCTGAGGCTGCCATGAGTTGGGGCCCGACTCAACCACAGCAATAAGATTACTACTAACTATGAGACTACTAAATGCAGCCTACTAGGAATGTATCATGTATAATTAAAACACTTTTAAATCACTTGGATGTTTATTTTCTCAGTGTGGTTATGCCAAGAGCTTGATGTATAAAAAAATTAGATTCATTTTTTTGTTTTTAGTGATTTTTTTTATGATTTCATTCTACTTATTAATTATAAAAGGAGCCCTGGTGGTACAGTGGTTAAGCACTTGGAAAGATTACAGCCTCGGAAACCCTACGGGGTAGTTCTACTCTGTCGGAATCGACTCAACAGCAGTGGGGTTTTCTTTTTTTTTTTTAATTAAATATATGACATTTGTTATTGCTAGGTGCTGTTGAGTTGGTTCCAACTCATAATGACCCTGTGTACAACAGAATGAAACGCTTGAGCCAGCATCACAATTGTTGCTATGTTTGAGCCCATTGTTGCAGCCACTGTGTCATTCCTTCTCTTTGAGGGTCTTCCTCTCTTTTGCTGACCCTCTAATTCACCAGGCATGATGTCCTTCTCCAGGGACTGGTCCCTCCTGATAATACGCCTAAAGTACACGAGAGGAAGTCTCATCCCTCTCCTTTCCTTCTAAGGAGCATTCTGGTTGTATTTCTTCCAAGACAGATTTATTCATTTTTCTGGGAGTCCATGGTATATTAAATATTCTTTGCCAACACAATAATAAAACTTTACAGGGTTCCAAAATCAAGGTTATAAAACAATGTACACTCAGAGCATCTAGCTTCTATCCCTGTCCCCTCCATCTTGTTCCTTCTTTTCCCCATAGGTAATTATATTTATTAGTTTTGAGTATATCATTCTATTGTTTCTAATGCTTACTTTTTTTTTTTTAATTTTCATTGTGCTTTAAGTGAAAGTTTACAAATCAAGTCGGTCTCTCACATGAAAACTTATATACACCTTGCTACATACTCCCAATTGCTCTCCTCCTAATGAGACAGTCCTCTCCCTCTTCTCTTTTCGAGTCTATTTCGCCAGCTTCTAACCCCCTCTACCCTCTCATCTCCCCTCCAGGCAGAAGATGCCAACATAGTCTCAAGTGTTCGCCTGATCCAAGAAGCTCACTCCTCACCAGCATCCCTCTCCAACCCATTGTCCAGTCCTATCTATGTCTGAAGAGTTGGCTTCAGGAATGGTTCCTGTCCTGAGCCAACAGAAGGTCTGGGGGCCATGAGCACCCGGGTCCTTCTAGTATCAGTCAGACCATTAAGTCTGGTCTTTTTATGAGAATTTGGGGTCTGCATCCCACTGCTCTCCTACTCCCTCAGGGGTTCTCTACTGTGTTCCCTGTCAGGGCAGTTCATCGGTTGTAGCCAGGCACCAACTAGCTTTTCTGGTCTCGGGCTGATGTAGTCTCAGGCTTATGTGGCCCTTTCTGTCTCTTGGGCTCGTAATTACCGTGTGTCCTTGGTGTTCTTCATTCTCCTTTGCTCCAGGTGGGTTGAGACCAATTGATGCATCTTAGATGGCCGCTTGCCAGTGTTTAAGACCCCAGACGTCTCTCTCCAAGGTGGGATGCAGAATGTTTTGTTAATAGATTTTATTATGCCAATTGACTTAGATGTCCCCTGAAACCATGGTCCCCAACCCTTGCCCCTGCTACACTGACCTTCGAAGCATTCAGTTTATTCCGGAAACTGCTTTTGGTTTAGTCCAGTTGTGTGGACCTCGTCTGTACTGTGTGTTGTCTTTCCTGTCACCTAAAGTAGTTGTTATCTACTAATTAGTGAGTGCCCCCTCCCACCCTCCTCCCCTCCCCTCTCTTGTAACCATCAAAGAATATTTTCTTCTCTGTTTAAACTATTTCTTGAGTTCTTCTAATATTGGTCTTATACAATATTTGTCCTTTTACAACTAATTTCACTCAGCATAATGTCTTCCAGATTCCTCCATGTTATTAAATGTTTCACAAATTCATCACTGTTCTTTATCGATGAGTAGTATTCCATTGTGTGACTATACCATAATTTATTTATCCATTCATCCATTGTTGGGCACCTTGGTTGCTTCTGTCTTTTTGCTATTGTAAACAGTGCTGCAGTGCACATGGGTGTGCATATATCTGTTTGTGTAAAGGCTCTTATTTCTCTAGGATATATTCTGAGGAGTGGGATTGCTGGATCGTATGGTAGTTCTATTTCTAGCTTTTTAAGGGAGCTCCAAATCGATTTCCAAAGTGGTTGTACCATTTTACATTCCCAGCAGCAGTGTATAAGTGTTCCAGTCTCTCCACAGCCTCTCCAACATTTATTGTTTTGTGTTTTTTGGATTAATGCCAACCTTGTTGGAGTGAGCTGGAATCTCATTGTAGTTTTGATTTGCATTTCTCTAATGGCTAATGATCATGACCATTTCCTCATGTATCTGTTCGCTACCTGAATGTCTGCTTTAGTGACGTGTCTGTTCATATCTTTTGCCCATTTTTTAATTTGGTTGTCTTTTTGCAGTGAGTTTTTCCAGTATCATGTAGATTTTAGAGATCAGGTGCTGATCGGAAATGTCATAGCTAAAAACTTTTCCCCAGTCCGTAGGTAATCTTTTTACTCTTTTGGTGAAGTCTGTGGATGAACATAGGTATTTGATTTTTAGGAGCTCCCAGTTATCTAGTTTTTCTTCTGCATTGTTAGTAATGTTTTGTGTACTGTTTATGCCATGTATTAGGGCTCCTAGCATTGTCCCTGTTTTTCTCCCATGATCTTTATCATTTTAGATTTTATATTTTGGTCTTTGATCTATTTTGAGCTCGTTTTTGTGCATGGAGTGAGGTATGGGTCTTGTTTCATTTTTTTGCAGATAGATACCCAGTTACGGCAGCACCATTTGTTAAAAAGACTGTCTTTTCCCCATTTAACTGTTTTGGGGCCTTTGTCAAATATCAACTGCTCATATGTGGATGGATTTATGTCTGGATTCTCAATTCTGTTCCATTGGTCTCTGTATCTGTTGTACCAGTACCAGGCCGTTTTGACTACTGTGGCGGTATAATAGTTTTTAAAATCAGGTAGAGTAAGGCTTCCCACTTTGTTCTTCTTTTTCAGTAATGCTTTACTTATCTGAGGCCTCTTTCCCTTCCATATGAAGTTGGTGATTTGTTTCTCCATCTCATTAAAGAATGTTGTTGGAATTTGGATCTGAATTGCATAAATGTATAGATTGCTTCTAATGCTTACTTTTAAATAAAACCCTGATCTCTTTTTCAGATATCCTCTATAGGTTCCCCTCGACGAGCAATTTTGATATTAGCTGGTAATCTCTTTTTTCACTGCCCTTTTTCTTCCTTAGCATCTCATTTAAAATATCCTTTTATGTCCAGTTAATACCTATAGGATAACCAGTGAGCTTATCCTACTTTTTATGAATTTTCCCTCTGTCCTTCCTTTTATGGTAGTTGTATTATGTCTTCAATGCTAAAGCATTTAACAATTACATATTATTAAGTCCTATTTATCCCCATCATTTAGCCTTAATTCTATAGTTAAATATATTCAATGCTCACCATCTGTCCCTATGAGAAAGTTTTTCCAATTTTTTTTTATTGTTTAAAGCTAATTTTCTAGTAACTTTCAAAGGAAGATTCATGTGAAAAATACTCCCTGAATTCTTTCATGGTGATAACTTTTTTGTTGCCTTTATGTTTGAAGATCAGTTTGGGCACTCATCTCCTTTCTTTGAATATCTTAAATATGCAACTCAATTATCCTCAGGCATAAAGTGTTGCTGTCAAAAACTCTGATGCTTTGGTGTTTTTGTCTGATTCCCAAAAGATTTATGTACTTATTTATTGAAGTAAAACATACATACAGTACAATGCACTAATCTCAAGTGTATGGCATGATGAATTTTTTACATATGGACAAACCTTTGTAACTACCACCCAGATTTAGATATGGAGTATTGCCAGCATTGTAGAAGGCTCCCTAGGGCTCCTTCCCAGTCAGTAGTCTCTCACGTACCTCCCCGAGGTAATAACCATTGTTTTGACTGTATCACCGTACATTAGTTTTTACCTGTTTTTGAACTTCAGATAAACGGAAATATAAAATAGGCATTCTTTTTTTTCCCCAAAGGACTTTTTTTAATCTTTAAAGTTCAGTAATTTTATTAGAATATATCTTAGTGTTGGCTATTCTGAATCAGTTTTACCAGGTATATGAGGTGCCATTCCAAAAGTAGGCTTAAGTGTTCTTTTATTTCAGGGGGATTTTCTTGAATTATTGTGGCGTTTTTTTTTTTTTTTTTTAGTGGTTAAGTTCTATGGCTGCTAACCAATGGGTTGGCAGTTCAAATCCACCGGGTGCTCCTTGGAAACTCGATGGGGCAGTTCTACTCTGTCCTATAGGGTCGCTATGAGTCAGAATCAACTCAACAGCACTGGGTTTGGTTTTTGGTTTTTCTTGAATTATAGTTTTCAGTATGTGTTTGGTTCCATTAGTTTGGTTTTCTTATCTGGGGACTCTTATTATATGAATGTTCTATCTTGTTTTTGTAGCTTCTAGATCTTTCATTTTCTCTTGAATTCTTTATTTCTCTTTGATCAAAAAAAAATTTTTTTTTTCTAGCCTCTCTCTTATTGTACTGTCTGTGGTGTCTATTTGCTTTTAGTCTTTAATGTGAAATATTTTCTCTTTTATTTCCAATTCTTCCCTTTGTCATCTTGTCGTGTCTTCTGTTGTTTAGCTCTCTGATTTCTGAGATTTTCTGTTATTTATGTTGATCTTTAATAGCTTCATGGTTTTAATTTCCTTCAGTTCAGTTTGAAACATTAAGTTAGAGTTTCCATCTGTTTTATGGCCAGTATCCTAATGCTGTGCTTTACTTGTCTGTCTAAAATCAATTCTGTTATATTCCAACACTAACTGCAATGCAGTTCATCTGACCCTAACTACCTGGAGTTAGTTCATATCTCACAGGTTAAAGTCTGCCCAAGACTTCAAACACCAGCTACAAGTTCGGTGGTTCCCAGACCACCCTCACTTCTGACTAACTAGTTACAAATTTGGGGTCCCCACTACCCTCTCAGGACTTTAGTTGCAAGCGTGAGGGTTCCCAGGACACCCACATGCCTGACCAACTGGCTACAAATTTGATGATTCCCACTATCCCTTCAGTTTTGATAATTTGCTAGGACAACTCACAGAACTCAGGAAAGTGCTATACTTAAAATTACAGTTTCATTATAGCAAAAAGGATAGAAAAGAAGAGACACATAGGGCGAGGTATAGGAGGGTGTCCGATATGGAGCTTCCATGTTCCCAGGGACGTGTTACCATCCCAGTGCATTGATATCTGTCACCAACCAGGAAGCTCACCCAAACTTCAATGTACAGAGTTTATATTGGAATTTCATTACAGAGACATGATTGATTGAATAATTAGCCACATGATTGAACTCAAACTTCAGCTTCCCTCCCCTCCACAGATGTTGGGCTAATATCACATGGTGGGTCTTTCTGGCATGACCAGCCCCCATCCTGAGTTATCTCATTAGCATAATCCCTCAGGTATGGTCTGGATTCCTCCATGAATAAGGAAGACTTGCCAATCACTCAGGAAATGCCAAGAATTTAGAGGTTACTTCCAAAAATAGAGACAAAGACCAAATTCTTTGGGTAAAGTAATTCTTCACCCCCTAGTCTATCAATATGTTATTCAGGTTAGTTTTCTGTTTTCTTACAATGTTTTTCTGTGAGGTTTGGTTGTTATTCTTTTCTGTTGCCCATTGTTAAATGAGATGGCCCTCCTGTGTTTTTAGGAGGAGGTTTCTGTGTAGGGAATAGGGATGGACCAGGGTATATTTTAGGATTCAGTAGCCCCTTCCTCTGTCATTACCATGAAATAATTTTTAAAATGGCCACTCTGTATACCTACCTCCACAGTACATTCTAACTCTGTCTCCTCTGGTCTTCTACCCCATTGGTATCTCCTTTGCCTCCAGTATTCCTGCCTTACATAATTTGAATTCTGCTTCAACTAGATTTCCCTCAAGGTGGGACTCTATTTTTGGAAGGAAATGTATTTCTGAGTCTTGAATGCTTAGGCCATCCCAATGTCTTTTGGTTTTTCTTAAGTCTGTTGGTGGATCCTTCCAGTATTATTGCTTTCACTTTCATTTAAATTTATTTTCTAATATCCCTTGTAGTTTTTCTTTGATCCTCGGGTTATTTAGAAGTGTGTTGCTTAATTTCAAAGTATTTGGACATTTTCCAAATATCTGTTATTTCTGATTTCTAGTTTAATTTCATTATAGTCAGAATATGTTCTGTGTTATTTAAATTCTTATAAATTTGTTGAAGTTCAAAATGCAGATCTGCTGGTGATGAACTCTTTAAGTTTTTATTTCACCTTTCATTTTTGAAAAATATTTTTATTACATATAGAATTTTAGGTTGACAGTTTTTCTTTCAGCATTTTAAAGATGTTAATTATTTTCTGGTTTGTGTAACTTCTTATGAGAAGTCAACTGCTCTTCTTTTGGCTACTTTTGTTTTTCTTTTTATTTCAATAGTGCGTGTGTTTTCTTTTTATTGTAAAATATATATAACACATTTACCAAGTCAACATTTTTCAAGTGTATAATTTAGTGATTTCAATTACATTAGTCACGTTGTGCCACTATGACCTATAATTGTTGCCAAATTTCCCATCACTATAAACAAAACACTGCTTCCTAAAAAATGGTTCCCCTTCTCCCCACCCTCTTACCCCTGGTAGCCACTAATAAACTTTGCTCTCTATACATTTGCCTATTCTTGGTATGTGAGATCAGATCATATAATATTTGTCCTTTTGTGATTGACTTGTTTCACGGAGCATAAAATTTTCACGGTTTATCTATGTCGTAGCATGGATCAGGACTTCATTTTATGGCTGAGACGTATTTTATTGTAAATATTTACTACATTTTCTTTATCCATTCATCCACTGATTGGACATAGGTTTTTCCACTTTTTGTCTGTTGTGAATAGGGCTGCAATGAACACTGGTGTACATATGTCTGTTTGTGTTGCTGCTTCCAGGTATACTTGGGAGTGGAATCACTGAGTCATGTCTAGTTCTATGTTTAATTTTTTTGAGGAACTGCCAAACCTTTTCAACAGTAGCTGTACCATTTTACATTTACGTTCCCACCAGCAATGGATAAGGGTCCCAATTTCTCCACATGCTTGCCAACATTTGCTATTTATTTATTCATTCATTCATTTATTTATTTAAATCTTAGCCATCCTAGTGGGTGGTTGTGTGCTTTAATGTTTCTTCTGCTTGAGGTCCTCTGATTTTCTTGGATCTGTGGGGTTATAGTTTTGAACAAAGTTGGAAAAATCTTGTCTGTGATTTATGTATATATTTTTCTCCCCATCCCATTTCCCCCACCTGGGACTCCGATTACACATATTTTCAACTACTTGACATTCCAAAAGTCATAGTTGCTCTATTCTTCTTTTTTAAGTCCTTTTTTCTCTGTGTTCTTCAGTTTGTATAGTTTCTCTTGCTATATCTTCAAAATTTGCCAGTCTTTTCTAGTGTGGTGTTTAATCTGCTGTTAATCTTATCCAGTGTATTTTTCATTTCAGATATTAAAACTCTCATTTCTAAACATTCCATTTTCACCTTTTTTGTATCTTCCATTTCCCTCCTCATTATGTTCATTTTCCGATACATTCCTGAACGTATTTATAATAGCTGTTTTTAAGGTTCTTATCTGCTGATTCCATGGTTCTGTCATTTCTGGGTCTGTTTTGATTTTTTCCCACTTCTGGTTATGGATCATATTTTCCTTTTTTTTTTTTTGCATGTCTAATGATTTTGGATTGGATGCTGGACATTGTGAGTTTTACATTGTTAAGTGCTGGATTTTATTGTATTCCTTTAAAGAGCTTTGGACTTTGATCTAGTACTGAGTTGAATTACTTGTGGTATGGATCAGTTTGATCCTTTCGAGGTTTGATTTTAAAGTCCAGCACAGTGTTTATGGATAATTTTAGGTGTACCATTAAGGCATAGCCTTTCTTAGGACTCTACCCAATGTCCTATTATTATGAAGTTGTTCTACTCTGGTTGTTGGGAACATGATTTTCACCCCTATGTGAGTTCCAGGAATTGTTTAGTCTACTGTTTTCTGGTCATGCAGCATTTTGACCTTTGTATATACAGATTGGAGCTCTGGTGGTGCAGTGGTTAACAGCTTGGCTGCTAACCAAAGGGTTTGCAGTTCAGATCCACCAGCTGCTCCTTGGAAACCCTATGGAGCAGTTCTACTCTGTCCCATAAGGTCACTATAAGTCATAATTGACTCAATGGCAACGGATTTGGGTTTTTTTTTTTTTTTATGATTAAGGCAGGAAGTCCTAGTGGTGCAGTGGTTAAAGCTCAAGGCTGCTAACTGGAAGGTCGGTGATTCAAATGTACTTGCCACTCCATGGGAGAAAGATGTGGCAGTCTGCTTCCATAAAAATTACAGCCTTGGAAACCCTATGGGGCAGCTCTACTCTGTCCAATAGGGTCACTATGAGCCAGCATTGACTTGATGGCAATGGTTTTTTTTTTGTTTGTTTGTTTTATGAGCAGGGTATATATTAAAAAAAAGGAGCAAATTAGACATGGCTGGGGGAGGCAGATATTGAATAATAAGCGTGTAAATAAATTTATAACCACAGATTATAGTAACTGCTTTGAAGGAAAATTGTAAGGTGCTACTTTGAGTCAAAATCAACTCGATGACAATGGGTTTGGTTTTTGGTTTTATGAGAGGACATAATCAGGGATCCTAGATTGAGGAGTTAGTTAGCAAAGGGCGAACAGAAAATAGTCAGGTGAAGAGCTGGAGGAAGAGTGTTCAGGCATAGGGAATGGCTTACGTAGAAGCCCTGAGGCAGTACAGAGCTTGGCATGCAACCCATTACCTGGGTAGGGTGGATGCCAAAAAACGAAACCAAATCCATTGCCGTCGAGTTGATTCCGACTCATAGTGACCCTATCGGACAGAGTAGAACTGCCCTGTAGGGATTCCAAAGAGCACCTGGTAGATTCAAACTGCTGACCTTTTGGTTAGCAGCTGTAGCACTTAACCACTAAGCCACCTGGACTTCCAGGGTGGATAGTACCTGGTTAGTATGCATACTGAGCAAGGGCAGGGGTGAGGAGAATACAGGCTTAGAGAGGTGAACAGGAGTTAGGTTCTGTGATGGGAACTGAAGATGAGTCTTAAGCATGAAGAAAGAGAGGTGATCAAATTTTTAAAAGATGGCTCTATTTGCAGCTGTATGGACAGTGGATTTTAATAGTGTAACAGAGGAAGCAAGGCCAGTTAGGAATTAGGAGGTTATTCTAATAGTCCAGGTAGAATACTGATATTGGTTATAACCGGGGGAGGTAGAAGTGAATGAATATTGGACGTGTTCTGAAGGTAGAAGCAACAAGACTTGCTTATTTTCTTAAGGGGACGATCAAGGTGTTTTTGAGGTAGATTTTGAGAGGCAGTGGGTCTGGAGTGTAAAAACATGTCCTCGTCTGAAGCCAGTGGAATAGATGAGATCCTCTTGAGCAGGGTTTCTCAGCCTCAGCACTATTGACATTTTGGGTCAGATAACTCTTTGTTTTAGGAGGCTGTCCTGTGCAATGTACAATGTTTAGCAGCATCCCTGTCCTCTATCCACTAGACATCAGTAGCAACATATACCCAGTTGTGACAGCCAAAATGTCTCCAGACGTTGCCAAATGTCCTCTAGATTGCAAAATAGCCCTCAGCTGAGAACTGGTCTGGGGGAGACAGCAGAATGAGAGGAGCACCCCGAATTGAACGCTGAGAAGTCTAACACTGGGAGTTTGAGCAGAGGAGGACCAACTGGCCAAGGAACCGAGGAGTAAGTATCCTATTGCTGTTGAGTCGATTCTGACTCATAGTGACCCTATAAGACAGTAGAACCAACTGTCCCGTTATTTTCTAGGCTGTTCTTTTTTTTAATGTTTGTGGGAGCAGACCACCAGGTCTTTTCTCCTGTGGAGCTGCTGGTGGGTTTGAACTGCAACCTTTCAGTTAGCAGCCAAGCACTTAACCACTGTGCCGCCAGGGGAGTATGTATACGGGTCCACATTTACCTATACACGCAGCCACCCAAGGGCAACTTTTTTTTTTTTTATTGTGCTGTAGATAAAAGTTTACAGAGCAAATTAGTTTCTCATTAAACAGTTAATACACAAATTGTTTTGTGACATCGGTTGCTGTCTTAGTCATTTAGTGCTGCTATAACAGAAATACCACAAGTGGACGGCTTTGACAAAGAAATTTATTCTCTCACAGTCTACTAGGTTACAAGTCCAAATTCAGGGTGTCAGCTCTAGAGGAAGGCTTTCTTTCTTTGTCGGCTCTGGAGGAAGGTCCTTATCCTCAATCTTCCCCTGGTTGAATAGCTTTTCAGGTGCAGGGACCCTGGGTCCAGAGGATGCGCTTTGCTCCTGGTGCTGCTTTCTTGGTGGTATGAGGTCCCCAACTCTCTGCTTGCTTCCCTTTCATCTCTTGAGAGAGAAAAGGTGGTGCAGACCATACCTCAGGGAAACTACCTTGGATCAGGGAGGTGACCTGAGTAAGGGTGGTGTTACAATCCGCCCCCTAATCCTCTGAACATAAAATTACAATTGCAAAATGGAGGACAACCACACATGGCCTAACCAAGTTGACACATACTTTTGGGGGACACAATTCATCCATTACAGCTGCCAACCCCGTGATGTGTCAACACTCTTTCCTTCACCCCAGGTTCCCTGTTTCCATTTGTCCAGTTTTCCTGTCCCTTCCTGACTTCGTCTTTGCTTTTGGGCTGGTGTGCCCATTAATCTTGCATACACGATTGAACTATGAAGCACGTTCCTCACATGTGGTATTGTCTAATCTTTGGCTGAAGGGTAACGCTTAGGAGTGACTTCAGTACTGAGTTAAAAAGGTGTCCAGGGGCCACACTTTGGGGTCCTTTATCTAAGCATATTCCTGTAAAGATTTGGTGTGATCACCACCCTAGATTATAGCTGAGGAGCCCCAAGACTCCCTTCCAAGCTTCTACGTGGAAAGAGTACGAAATTTGGAGCTAAGACAGATTGGGATTCAAAGACTGGCTTTACCACTTGGCAGGAGACAGTCCCCGGCCAGTACCTCAGTAATTTGGGGATGCAGACCTACACAGGTTTACTGTGTTGCTTCAGTGAGTTAATGTGTGAAAGTTCAAGTGCAGTGCTGGGCTCACAGCAGGTTTCAGTCAGTGGTCGCTACTGTTGGTTCAGGTGAGGGTCCTGGGGCCTCTGCTGAGAGGTGATACCTGCTTCAGGGTCCATTAGGACCAGAACTGTGGTCTCGCACCTCACAGTCCCTCCCTCCTTTCACTGACAAGTGTCAATAAACTGAATGAATCTTGACCACTTTTCTGTCCAGCCTCTTAATTACCAGTGTTTGGTTAACACTACCTTGCATTTGCCTGGCATTGTGTGGGTCACCTACATGTATTAGCTCATCTTGAGTCTTGCAAACATCACGTGACAGCCATAATGGTGCAATGGTTAAGCACCTGGCTGCTAAACGAAAGATTGGCAGTTTCAACCCACCAAGTGGCTCAGCAGGAGAAATATCTGGCGATCTGCTCCCATAAAGATTACAGCCTAGAAACCCCTATCGGGTAGTCCTACTGTCACGTGGGGTCACTCTCAGTCGGAATCGACTCTACAGTATTTAACAGCCCCAGGGCAGACTTGACTGGTCCCACGCTACAGAAGGGGAAGGGTACTCAGCAAGGAGAAGTAACAGCCAGGGCCACAGTCCCCAACCTTGAAGGCCCTGTCCAGCGCTCCTTTTACAGTGCTCAGTATGATGGCTTGCAGCTACTGCTCAAGCAAGTCCTGGAATTCTTAGAGCCCACCGAAGGCAGTAGAGCCCCTGAAGGTAAAAAGTGCGGCTGTATGTGCCATCTCCGCCATGTTTTAATGTTTGCCTTGTATCTGTATACCATCCATGGGTCAGATCTGCTTGCTTTCTTTCTTGTACCCTACTTTTTTTTTTTTAATTGTACTTTAGATGAAGGTTTACAAACTAGTTTACAAACTAGTTTCTCATTCAACAATTAATATACACATTGTTTTGTGACACTGGTTGCCAACCCCACATGTCAACACTCTCCCCTTCTTGACCGGGATTTCCCCATTACCAGCTTTCCTGGTCCCACCTGCCTTCTCATCCTTGCCCCTGGGCTGGTGAGCCCATTGAGTCTTGTTTTGTTTTGTGGGCCTGGTACCCTAAACTTTTAAGGCTGAAAAGGGGTTGAAGACCTGTGATTAGAGGCTGACCCACTACTTACCATTTCAAACAGCTGCCAGATGCCAAGAGAATCAACTTTGGTCCCCTCTCCCCACCTGTCCCTCTCCCTCCTCACCTTCAGGTCAGCATCCAGCTCTGCCACTTACACGTGCAATGGTGGGTATTAGCTTAACTCTCTGGGCCTTATTGATAGCAACTCCCAGGATCTTGAGGATTAAACCAAATGAGGCACTTGGAGCTGAGCCTGCAGAGGCACATGCCAAGTGCTCAGTGAAGGCTGTGTCCCCGTCTGCACCACTCCTTACCTGGCCATGGCACAGGAAGGACGCAGGTGCCAATCTGTTATAGTTACAAATGACCTGTCTCTGGGCTGGAGCTCCTACGTGCCACAGACTCTGAACACGATGCTAGCTTTGTTTTCAGGGGCTGACAATCCCCTGCGGCATGTGGGCTCTGCCTCACGCTGGCCTTGGTAAGGAGAAGGGTTGTAGCACTTTTCTGGACACCTGGTCCAGCTGGGACTTGGAGCTGACCTGAGGACAGGTTAATGACACCTGCTGCATAGAGGCCTGTGGTTATGCAGAAGACTGTGACAGGCACCCTCTGGGACTTGGCACCCCTGGAGCCCGAATTACTTCCTGCAGAATCTGGTGGGGGACGTGGGCCTAAGCACGCAGAAATGTACTGGTAAGGGGTTCATGAGAACAAATGCCAACTGTGGTGGCAGGTGATGCCCTCAGTCTAACTGAATGACAAGGATGCTTACAGTGAAAGACCAGCTTGAGGGGCAGCGGAGGTGCAGCACGGACCTAGGCCTTGGTGACTGCTGCACGTCATATAATGCAGCAGCTACTGGTCCAGTGCACTGACCAACAACAGTCAAACTGGGAGTTCTAGGGGTTAGGATAGTGCAGTGAGAATTATAAGCAATATGATTTTATTTAATTACTTTGGAAACAAAACCCCCAAATAATGCCTGAACCCAAAAGATACATAAAAGTGGCCAAAAATATTTTAAAATAATAGATTTGAAGATCATTGTAGTTTTTTTCTTCATGACATGGGTGCTTTCAGCCGGAGAGTAAATTACAAACTGTAATTTAAGGCAGACGCTCGCTCTGGGGCAGCATCCGTAACGGCTCCTGGGAAAATCTTGTCGTGTTGGGAACACCTCTTCCCAGTTGGCCTGGTTGGCTGGCCCAGGGAGGGGCAGTCCTGGAGGTGGCAGGTAAGGAGCAGGCCCTGCCGTCCTGTCACTGCTCGTTCTGCTGTCCCTCTGTGGCGGAGGTGGACACGGATCCCTGGCCCTTGTTGACGTCACTGATGCATACCCACTGCCCGTCGACCGACTCCTTCCACAGGGTCACCTGCAAGCCAAACGCACGCAGCCGGTCACAGGCCTGCCGCCCTCTCCTCTGCTGTCCTCCTGCACTGGGTCCCCATCGAGGATGAGAGCTGGCATCCCCACTGAGAGCCACAGAGGCTTGTGGGTCAACAGGGCCCTTATCTGGGTTCCCCATTGAAATCCCACTGAAATGAATGCAAAGGAATAAAAGTTCGCACAGATAAAGAAAAAAGGAGTATAAAGAACAGCAGCGGAGAGATGGTGACACTGTGAGTAACGATGGTAGAAGCACTGAAGGCTGTTTAACCAAATGACACAGCCACAGGGAGAGGGTTTGGGGTGACTGGAGCAGTGGTTCTCAAAGTGTGGCCCCCACATTGGGAGCTTGTTACAAGTACAAATTTTTGAGCTGTGTTGATTTAGAAACTTGGGGTGGGCCTGGTAATGCGTGCTTTCACAAGTTTAACAACGGAAAGCGTGAGAACTACTGCGGTAGAGGAAGACAACAGATGAATAAGTGTTATTTCCGTATGAAGGTAAACAGCAGAGGAAGCAGCTAAGAATTGAAAAGTTTTGTCCCTGGAGAGAGGACTAGGAGACTGCATTTTTAAAAATCATAGCCTAATAAAAATTGCTTCAAGTTATGTACGTCTGTTACTTTGATAAAAAATAAAAAGAATGATTTCCAAGAACTTCTGCTTCAGGAACAAACTTTACTCACTGAACGTGCCCTGTGTAGGATGCTCTAAGAAGCTACCCAGTTCTTGGAGCAAAGGGGCACCATGCAAAGAGCAGTATTGTGAGAGTTTTGTAAGACAAGCTTATAAAGAAGAAAAGGAGCCAGGAGCATAAAACCACAGTGACAGAAGACCCGAAACATGGAGTGTGCAACCAGGCACTTGCTTACTGCCTTGTAAAACTTATGTCAGGGCTCACAAGGCAGGTCGGGGTTCCCTGGCCTATCCTGGCTGTCAAACAGCTGGGTGCCAGTCCTGACCCTAGTACTCACTAGAAACAAGGAGGGCTGGGTCAGTTGTTCTCTAAGGGCCATTCCAGCACCCAAACTCTATGGCTTTGAGGTGGCGGCTGCTGGATCTTTCTGGGACCATGGTAGATGGAAAGGACACTAGGGTGGAGTACAAGCTGCCTGCCGAAACGAAGTAACAGGCCAATGCCATCTGCCTAGCTGAATTCTCCTCTAAGGCAGAGGCTCCCTAACTCTTCAGGCAGGTTCCAAATGGAGTGGTCATGATGATTTTTTAGTACATTTGCTCTGCTCCCAAAAAGTATGACTCTGCTCTCTGTCCTGCCCTGTGCTGGCCTTTGTTTGACTGTTTTTTGGTGGCTGATCGGGCTCACAGAGTGGCAGCACAAAGCAGACAGTGGGTATGGAACAAGTACTCATGAATGGTACTAACTTATAAAAACATGCCTCCTTAGTGTTTGCACAAAATACACCCATCTTCCCCCTTTATTTGCGGGCTCTTTTACATACGTGCTTACTTTTTGGCAGGCCTAACTGAAAATCACCATGAAGATGAGGCAGCCGAAGGGTTAATGGTGGACACTTAGGAAGTGGCTTTGTTTTAACCTGAGCCTGATCATTGGCTCTGCCACCCAGTAGCACTGAGACTCTATACAAGTCAAATCGCCTGTCAGCTTCTTTCCTCATCTATCAAAGGGGGACACAGTGCCTCTCAAGCGGCTGTGAGATTTAGTTATGGGATCGAGAGACATGACCAAAATGCAGTCCTCCTTAAGGTTCCTTCCAAGCCTGAGAACAGACGGAAATGTCAACTGCCCCCTCCAGTGAGCAAAGTAAAGACAAGGAGGGTCCCGTCCACCGTGTCACTGGAAAGGGGTGTACCTTATTGTCTCCCCCCGACACGGCCAGGATATTGGCTGTGATGGACCAGCTCACATGCCACACCACATCGTTGAACTTGTGCAGCAGTTTGGGAGACCATGTACTGCCCGAGGCATCATCACAGGTCCAGATGAATACACGTCCATCCTGGGAAGAGACAGGTTAGCCAGGAGATGGAGGTGGGACTCCCCCATTGATGACGGCCTCCCAGCCTGGAGCCACATGGACTTTTCTGCATGAACAGGATGGGTAACTACAAGCCAAGGACTTCTTGGGAGTCCACAGCTTTGATGACCAATTTCCAGCCCAGCATCTTGCTTTTACCCCTTCACCTCCAGGAACGCACTTTGAACTGGTCAAGAGTCTCCTAGATTCCTTTCGTCATTTCAGATGTAGACTTTCTCTGCATTGGTAATGCTTAGATTTTCTCTAGGGTTGTTCTTAGGCCTGCCTGTCACTTCTTTGTTTGGGCTCCCTTTTGCTGTCTACACTTTCTCAACTGAATGGGTATGGCTGTCTAAAAACTGAGCTCCAAGAATAAGAAAGGACAAGCTAAAAAACAAAACAAAACAAACACACACACACTTAAGAATCCCTCTGAAATTTAGAGCCAAACAAAACAGGCTCAAATGCTATCAAACACCCTGCTTAACACTCGTCTAGGGTGGTGGCAGCAGATGATTAAAAAGGCTTGTCCTTGGTTTCACTTCTGTCACCTGTCTGGGGATGGTGGCTTAGGAAGATGAGTCCACAGTCTCAGAATTTCCCAGCTCTGGGCCCTGTGTGGGAACACTCAGAATTGCACCTGGCTCCCCCATTCCCTATGTACACAAGGGTTAGGAGGGGCACTGGTCCGGAATTTGGTCCCCTCTTGGGACTGGCTCCATCGTAACAATTTTATCTCAGTGGAGGCAAGCCACTTGTGGCTTCTAATCAAGACTCTACTGCATGATGGCCTGACTCCATGTGCCCCTTATCTTTGCCCTTACCTTTCAAGAGGGCTTTCCCTCTGGGAGACCGTAAGGGCTGATGAGACCAACTAAAAGATTAAACAACAAGGGCTCTCACGGGGCTGAGCTGACCTGGGAGCAGCTGGCAATGGTACTGGTTGGCAGACCGATGGAGGGGGCCCAGGCCACGTCGCGAACCCAGTCACTGTGTGCTTCCAGCTTCTGCTCCTCCTTCCACTGGCCGTCCTCCTCCTCCCTGATGGGGAGACCAGAGTGTTATGGATTGAATTGTGTCCCCCTAAAATGTGTGTCAACCTGGCTAGGCCATGATTCCCAATATTGTGCGACTGTTCACCATTTTGTCATCTGATGTGATTTTCCTATGTGTTGTAAATCCTACCTCTGTGATGTTAATGAAGTGGGACTGGCAGCAGTTATGTTAATGAGCAGGACTTAATCTACAAGATTAGGTTGTGTTTTAAACCAATCTATTTTGAGACAGTAAAGAGAAAAACCACCAGAGAGATGGGAACCACCAAGAAAGCAGTGCCAGGAGCAGAGTGTATCCATTGGACCCAGGGTCCCTGTGCCTGAGAAGCTCCTAGACCAGGATAAGATTGGTGACAGGGACCTTCCCCGAGAACCGACAGAGAGAAAAAGCCTTCCCCTGGAGCTGGCGCCCTCAATTTGGGCTTGTAGCCTACTAGACTGTGAGAGAATAAACTTCTGTTTGCTGAAGCCATCCACTTATGGTATTTCTGTTATAGCAGTACTAGATAACCAAGACACAGAGGGACAGCCCAGCACTTAAAGAAACTCTTCAGGAAATGCTCTGGTCCTCCACAGCCAAAAGTCAGCCCCAGCCATTGGGAATTAGGTGGATAGTAAACATGCTTGAGCAAAGGGCAAGTGTTTTTTTTTTTTTTTTTTAATAGGATATCTTTTGATACATTGTGAACAGTATTTTAATGGCAGGAGGAAAAAGAAAGGTGACCTTGTTTCTTGTCAGCTGTGGGTGAGTCATGGTAGGTAGGTATCAAGGGTAAGAAATACTCCTCTGGAGAAGCTCACGCTACCTCACTTACTTCCACAGCTTGATGAGGTTGTCACAGCCGCCTGATGCAAACTTCTTGATGTAGTTGGGTTTCTGCCCCGGTGGCTGGTCTATGAGGTTTCCGGGTACAACAGCGGGGGCCCAGCTGACAGCGTTGCAGCCAATCTGTAAAGAGGAGGAGCTGTGGTGACTCTGCCCTTGGACTGTGCTTCTGCTCACCCAAGGCGTCTGTCCACTCCTCTGCACCTCCAAGACTGAGTTAGGTAGGGCTACTGATGTGATGAACTAAGGGTTAAAACCAAAATCACACCTGTTGCTGTTGACTCACTTCTGACTAATAGCAACCCTACAGGACAGAACAGAACTGCCCCATGGGATTTCCAAGGGGTGGCTAGTGGATTTGAACTGCTGACCTTTTGGTTAGCAGCCAAGCTCTTAACTACTTTACCACCAAGGGCTCCAAACTAAGGATCAGACACCCACAATTCCCCCTCAAATATTCCTAATAGTGTGTGTGTTTTTCAGCAGCATACATTTAAAGCAGGAGTTAGGAACTCTCGCTGAAATTTAAGAACATTTTTCAAACACATGAAAGTAGAGCTCATGGGGCCTGCCTTTAAAAAAAAAATTTATTATAATGTAAAACACATTCAGAAAACTGCAAGCCATAAATACATGGCTTAATAAATTACTCTAAGGCACTCTTGTAACCACCACCAGGTCCAGAAACAGCACTCTGCTACCCATCCAAGAGGGGGCACTGGTGGTTCAGTGGTAGAATTTTCACCTTCCATGCGGAGACCCAGGTTCAATTCCTGGCCAGTACACCTCACGCACACCCACCACCCATGTACTAATGGAGGTGTGTGTATTGCTACAATGCTAAACAGGTTTCAGTGGGGCTTCCACGCTAAGACAGACTAGGAAGAAAGCCTTGGTTTATTTTAGTAATCAATTGTATTTCAGAACTGTAATCTAGATCCTAGCCAGGAGAAGCCCGAGCATCCCATGACCTGCAGGTTCCAGGCTGAGGTTAAATACCCCTGGGACGGCAGGGTCATTAATGTGCAAAATAGTCAGTAGATTTTTTACTATGGTTGTAACTGTGAAATGTTGAACAATGAGACATTCAGTAAGTGAAGAATAGGTGTATACATTTATGTTGAAGTCTCTCTAGTCATTTTTGTTGTCTGAAGCTTGTTCTCTAGTAGATACCTCAGAAAGGGATCATGGGAACAGTCTCTGAGTTTTTGCATATTCACAATAGCTTGTGTTCTTTATACTTCAAAGGTATTTAAAAAAAAACAGCTTTGTGGTATAATTTACATACATTAACTACACATAAAGTGCACAATCTGATGAATTCTGACACTGGTATACTCTGTGAAACCATTACCACAATCAAGATAACAAACCTACCCATCACCCCTAAAAGTTTCCTTGTGTCCCTTTGTAATCCATTTCTCCATACCCACCCCACCCAAAACCTGGCAACCACTGATCTGTTTTCTGTCACTATAGATTAGTTTACATTTTCTAGAATTTTATATTAATGGAATGAGAGTATGTACTCTTTTTTGTCTGGCTTTTTTTAGCCTAACTATCTTAAAATTCATCCATGTTATTGTATCAATAGTGGCTTTATTTATTTTATTTCTGTAGCATGGGTACAGCACAATGTGTTCATCCATTCATCTTGATGGACATCTGAAATGTTTCAGTTTTTGGCTATTACAAATAAAGCTGCTGTGAACTTTTCTGTACAAGTCTCTGTGTGATCCTGAAAGTCAATTTTGCTTATAAATCATCAGCTCACACTTCCTTTGCCTGAGTTATCTTGAGTGTTAGCCCTTCTGCATAAAGCACTGCTGTTAAAAAGTACGTTGACCTAATTTCCTTTCCCTTAGAAGTCATATGGCTCTTTTTTTCTAGATGTTCAAAGAACCTTTTTTTTTTTTTTTTCCCTTCTGAAGTCCAGTAATTTTCCTAGAACAGGTCTTGTTGTTGACTCTGGGTTGACAGCCTCACAGCGTCTGCTCTCTCAATATGCAGTTCCTGTTTTCTTGCTTTGGCCTTGTTCTTCAGGGACTCCTCTTATCCATGTCTATCTTCCTTGCCTGTCTTCACTACCTGTCACTCTCAAAGCCTGAGCTCTTCATTTTTCTAATGTTTAAAATTTTCCTTTGTCACATCCTATTTCTCCTAAGGGGTTATCTGTTGTGCTTACTTGCCCTGTATCCCTTCTAACTTAGTCTTTTATTTCTGAATAGTTTTAAATTGCTAATTCTTCCTTAGTTCTGCCACCTTATTTCTGAGTTTTTCCAATTCTGATTTCTGTTTTTTTTTACGTCTTAGGTAACTTTTAAAATGTCTCTTGGCTTGTTCCGGAACAGTGGGTGACGTTTGGGTTCTGCTCTGTGGATGTCCTTCTAGTGTGCTGGCACTGTCTGCAGGATGCTATTCTGCTTTATTCTTTTTCTTAAAATAACTTTGTGTGTGATTCCACCTCAGGAACTTTTATGTTGTTTATTTCTATGTGATATTAGTTTTCCTGACAAAATAAGGTTCAAGAAAGCCTTTCTATGTTCAGCACTCTCTTTTGTTTTAGTAGTGTTAAGAAATGTGGCAGGTCACTTTCTGGGTTTCCCCAGCTCTGTCCCCACTTTGGTCCACATCTTCTCTTTTCTTTCTGTGCCCCCAACTGGCTCAATTTTGACTTCACTCTCAACAGTTTCTCCACACAAAGACCCCCATCCTAGAAAGTCTGGTGAGCCACGGGGGCACATTTCTCTAGCCCCTCTAGTCTTTCTTAATGTGGCCCCCTTGCACTCACCTGGCATTACAGAGGGCAAAACCCCTCCCAGTCATTTCTCCAAACATATACAAATGGCCAATAAGCACATGAAAAGATGTTTAACATCATTACCCATTGTTGTTAGTTGTCGATTCTGACTCATGGTGACCCCATGTGTGAGGAGTAGAACTGTGCCACAGGGTTTTCAAGGCTGTGACCTGTTGGAAGCAGATCACCAGGCCTGTCTTCCAAGGCACCTCTGGGTGGGTTCAAACCACCAACCTTCCAGCTAGTAGTTGAGTGGTTAATTACTTGTGCTACCCAGGAACTCCTCATTACTCATTAGGAAAATGCCAATCAAAACCATAATGAGATACCACTAGGATGGCTGTAATTAAAAAGACAGACAATATAAGTGTTGCTCAAGATGTGGAGAAGGTGGAATGCTTATACACTGCTGGTGGGAATATACAATAGTGCAGTTACTTTGGGAAAGTTCGGTAGTTCATCAAAAAGTTAAACATAGAGTTACCGTATGATTCAGTAATTCCATTCCTAGGTATATACCCAGAGAACTGCAACTGTATGTTCACACAAAAATAGGAACATGAATATTCATAGCAGTGTTATTCGTAATAGCCAAAAATGTACATCAACTGCTGAATGGATAAACAAAATGTGTATATCCATAGAATGAGATATTATTTGCCCATAAAAAGGAATGAAGTACTGCTACATGCTCCCATGTGGATAAGCCTTGAAACTGTTATACTGAGAGAAAGAAGCCAGTTAAAAGAAACCAAATACCGTATGGCTCCTTTATATAGAATGTCCAGGATAGGCAAATCCATAGAGATAGGAAGTAGATTAGTAGTTCCCTAGTAGTTGCCTAGGGCTAAGGAGGAGCCCCGGTGGCGAAGTGATTAAGAGCTCAGGCTGCTAACCAAAAGGTCGGCAGTTGAAATCCACCAGCTGCTCCTTGGAAACCCTATGGGGCAGTTCTACTCTGTCCTATAGGGTCACTATGAGGTGGAATCCACAGGACAGCACATAACAACAACAACAACAGGGCTAGAGAGGGATAGGGATACGGGATTTTTTTTGGAAGGTGACAAAAAATGTTCTGGAATTAGTGCTGGTGGCTGCACAATTTTGTGAATATACTAAAAACCACTGAATTTTATACTTTAAGAGGGTGAATTTTATGCTATATGAATTACATCTCAATTAAATAAAAACCAAAAAGAATGTCTCCCAGTTTCAGCTGCTGTTCTCAAACTGGCCTGCTCTTCTTTCTGGTGGCTACCTGATGGCTGGTTTGGGTCCTCTTCTTCTTAGGTCTGTTGAAAGGCACCTGTTGCTTCCTTCTTCCTCCTGCTCAGATCCCAGTACCATGCAGGTCTTGTGGCTGCAGGTGGTTCATTCCCAACCATGTGTATTTTGGAGTTTGTGGGAAGACCTTGGTACCCAGTTTTGATGTAAAGGTTGTTCAAGAGGTTTCGGTTTTGCTCCCCAGTTGCTGTTGGTTTTTATGTGGAGATTTGGAGAGACTGAGAAGCTAGGATGCCTCCCGCCACCGTCTTCCCACAAGCCTCTTCAAGCCTATCCATTTATGCAAGTAGGGGGAATAGATGGGGGTTACAGAGCCCCAAGCAACAAGGTCCCCAGACAGGCTTCTGGGACCTTGAGGGCTTAGTGGGCTGTGGGGTTTTTCTGGATCCCCTGAATTTGAGAACTACAAAAGCACAGCAGAAAGCTTTAGGGTTAACAGCTTTAAATTTCTGTCTGGGTAGATCTCAGAATTGTTTGGAGCTATCAAAGCCTCGGACTCTTACGTGAAGGCGTTGAAGGCACAGATTTCAGGGTTTGAATCCCAGCATAGTGCCTTCTGAAGTCACTTCCTTTTTCTGAGCCTCACTTACCTCATCATAAATTAGAATGAGACCTCTTACTGTGCAGGGCTGCACATTTGTTAGTTTGTTCTTTCAATTACACATGTTTGTGAGGGTTATCTGACAAAAGTTCTAGAATACAGTAGGGTTCAAGAAATGTGTAGTTTTTCTCCCCAATGTCCACAATGCTTGCTCAGCTATTTCAACCTGAACGTTAAATGACCAGGAACACAGGAAACTGAAGTCCTATAATGCTTTTTATAACACCACTCAGTTCTCTGGAGTCCCAAAGGCTATTGGAAGGCCTATCAACTTGAGGTGTCCATAGCAAAGGTGGCAGGTGGGCAGGCTGCTGCTGCCACATCCCCAGGGCCCCTGGCTCTCCCTGACCAGCACCAACCCTTTGGGAGCTGAATGAAGCTGGATGCAGCTCTAGTCTGGCTTCAGAACAAAGAGCATAGCTGATCAGCAGCTCCCTCCTGGCCCCATGCACAGCAGGGACACTACCCCTGCCACTCTCTAGAGTGTCTAAGGAAACACATGGCAAGGCAACAAAGCGACCCTCTCCATGCGGGTGGGGTCTGGACTTACGGTGTGAGCATTGTTGATCTTCTTCACTTCCCACTGGCCTTCGCCGGTGTAAGTCAGTAGGGAAATAGCCCCATCGGAGCTGCCGCAGGCCAGGATCAGGCCATAGTCGTGGGGCGCCCAGCATACAGAGTTTACTGCAGGAGGGAGTGACACAGTGAGCAGGAATAGCATGGACCAAAGTTCCAGACTTTGATTTCCCAGATTTACTGTTTTACTAAATTTCCAAAATACTGCAGGGACTACAACAGGCAAGCTGTAATTTTGCCAGTTAAGGACATTAAAAGACACTAACAATCCTACCACTAACTACTATCATCATTGCATAAACTAAAGCCTGTCTTAACAAAAAAGTGAGAGGGACTATACTCTGAGAACAAAGGCCAGTATTTAAAATAAATAAGCTTAGCCTTAAGAAAAACTCACCATGTTGTCTTTACTTTTCTCATTCTGCTGTGGACTGGATTTAGGTCTTGGGACCTGAACTCAGCTGTGGACAGACTAGCTGAAAAGCCAGCCAAAGGCCAAGGACAGACAAGAAGCATCACAAGGAGGGAGCTGAGGCTTCAGCCAGGACAGAGGCTTTCCCACCCAGGGCTCCTGGCCCGCCCCTCCAGGTACCTGAGGAGTCGTGTCCTGTGTGCTCGTGGGTCTTCTCCCAGGTGCCGTTTTCCTCTTTCCAGATGATGACTTTCCTGTCGTAGGAGCAGGAGGCCAGGATGTTGCCATACATGGGGTGGGCCCAGGCCACTTGCCACACAGGACCTTCGTGACTGTAGGGGAGAAGATCAGAGGCTGCTCAGAGAAGTGGGGAGCCCACAGTGCCTCTGTCAGGCACTGTTTTGGACAGAACTGAATGGCTTCCTTGGTAGGCTGACACAGTACCTCAGAACAGAACTGCTTAAGAATTTCAACTATAGAATGCTACAAAGGACCCTCACTGGGCAGTGAGGATCCTGAAGCCCAGAGAGGCTAAGCAACTTGCTGAGGTCACAGAGCCATTAGAGCCAGCCTCCTTGACCTGACCAGGCAGGAGGTTCATTTGGCCAGACTGCACCAGCACCATCTGCATCTATGGTCATCAGCACAGGTGTTCCTCCATCTAGGGTTTGCATCCAACATGTGCTCAGTAAGTATTTGTAGAGTGAACTGCTATTCCTCCCTCCAGACAGTTGACTTCTTGAGGAAGTGGTATCTCTTCCATTTTTCAATTTTCCACTACTTTTAAAATTTGTTCAAAAGGCATGTCTTTCTTTTCTGTTTTCTTCTGATCCTTATCCATTTACCTGATAAGTATCGACTCGTATCTACTCTGTGCCACGCTCTGTACTGGGCCAGTCCTCTGATCCAGGGGAGGGTCTGTACCACGGCCCACAAGAGGCAGTGTCTAGGAGCCCAGGCTTTTTCAAATCCTTAACTTTTGACCTGAGGCAAGGATCATATCCTCTGCATGGCTTAGTCTCTATATGAATACTTCCTTCATAGGGCAGTCACGACAGTTAAACATTTGGGGTAACTCATATAAACAGCTTAGAACAGTGCTTGGTACAACAACAAAAAACCCAGAAACAAAAAACCACTTAATACCTGGTGGCTATCAGTCCTGCTCTTTGTTTACTCCTTCACACTACGGCTGCAGGCCTTAAGAAGGAGCTGCTAATGAAACCGTGAGTAGACTCAAATTTCCAAAAATTAGCATAGTTTTAACTGGGGCAAAAAAGAACGGGGTGTGAATATTTTACCCCTCCAATATTCACACCTTTTGAGCATAAGGACGGTAGAGCAGAAAGGACTGAGTCACAGCAAACGTGACCACCTCAGCCAGTGCTGGCAACCAGGCCTAAGCCTAGCAGCTCTCTGCTCAGCCAGGGTCTCCTGTACAGGGTAACTGGCTCCTTGGTCACTTGATTCTTGACACACAACAAAACGGTAACTTCTAGACCTGTTGCCCTAAATGGCTGATGACGTATATATTTTTTAGTTCAGTTAACAAACATGCACTGAGGACCTACTTGTCACGGGTTCTGAATCTCTTTTGTGCAGCCTTGTGAAGGCTATGGACCCCTTCACAGAATAATGGATAAAATATACAGAGATAGGATTATAAAAGGAAACCCAATTATAATGAAATAGTTATCAAAATGTTAAAATATTATGCTTCATAGTGATACACGGAAGCCCTGGTGGCATAGTGGTTAAGTGCTACGACTGCTAAGCAAAAAGTCAGGAGTTTGAATCCACCAGGTGCTCCCTGGAAACCCTATGGGGCAGTTCTACTCTGTCCTATTGGGTCGCTATGAGTCGGAATTGACTTGACGGCAGTGGGTTTTGTTTTGGTTTTATAGTGATACATGTGCATTTTATGAATACATTCTAAGTATCAAGCTCTAGTGGTGGGTCCAATAACCACTGTAATTTCAAAGTAGGGATGAGCATAATGATACTTTGAGATGTCTGAAACGTGACATGAAATTATCTATGACTTCTATTGGTGTCAGAGGGACAGGTACCATGACTACTACTGTGGTTTCTTGCCTACATCCATAATCGAAGGAAACGCTAAGTATCAGAGTCACTGAAAATAAAGAAGTGATTTTTTTCCCACCCCAGGTCACCAATCCTGAATTCTATTGACAGAACCCTGGGAGATCAATGGAACCCAAGTTAAGAAGACTAGCGATGTGAAAGGCAGTGAATTGAGGGGAAAGCAGTAGAGGTGTGGCCATATGAATGAGAGGGCCAGGGTCTCCTAAGGAATCCTAAGAGGCAGTAGGGTAAATCAAATATTTGTAAATATTCATTGAACACCTGCCACGGGCAAACGGGCAGCTATGGTATTTGGGACATTATTCTTACACTTTAGATCATGAGTGACACTTTAGATCATGTGGGCTAAACCTGCAAAAACTGTTATTGTTTACCACTTTTGAAGGTAACAACAGCTGCCCTTACGGAAGGCTTACTGTGTGCTGGGTGCTGTGTCCTCACAGGGCATGCATTACCTGGGTGGATACGTTCTGTGGCAGAGTAGATCAAGGTCCAAGAGAGGTAAACCGACTCACTTCCCAAGGTCCTCTAGTGGGTCTGTGGATGGCAGATCTGGATTCACTCCCGGACCCATCTGTGCCCCTACCCATATCACCCTGGGGCATCTGCTGAGGTGGCTGGGGCCCAGGGGTCCTCTCTACTAAACACGCTGAGGGGCTGCTCTGAATCGAGTTCTCATCCTTTCCTTCCAGGCTTGAGGCCACACCATTCATTCCTTGAGACCTCCCTAGAGCTGGCCACACTTACCCCCTGAGGTCGGCAATGAGGATCTGCCCTCCATTGCGCACATCGAAGATTTTGACGGACCTGTCGGAAGAGCAGGTTGCCAGGCGGGTGCCATAGTAGTCCATCTGGGCATCATGCTGCAAAGGGAGGATAGCTCAGGAAGTCTGCAGGCTGGGTCGGTGGGGACAGGGCATCTAGTCGGGACCAGACTACCTGAAATTAATCTACTCTCAAAGAGAGTATCTACTCTTTGATAGACAAAATCTTTCTGAAAGGTACAAAACCAACCATACCCAGCTGATTTTCAAGATTCTTTACATACACCAGGAAAGGCCCTTCAAATCTTGTCTTCATATTGCTATGGGAGCCTGGCCTCCCTCTCAGGGCCCATCCTGTTCTTAGGCTCTAGCCTGGAGGATCAGCTCAGCCCCGATGCAGCCCAAACTAGCAGGCCTCTGACTGACTGGAGGCCTAACTGGGTCCTCTGTGACATACCTCTGGACTGAACACGGGGTTCCATTTAGGTTTTCGGGGTCCTCCTTCCTTCTCCAGATCGTTTGTGTACCTCTGCCCCTGGGCTTCTGCCTTACCTATGTCGTAGCAGTGCACCCAGAACCCCAGACTCCCCACTCTCAAGGAAAACAATGCTTTAGTGTCGCTGGTCCTATGGCTCATGAATCAAATTCCTTGATGCTGACTGACCATCCAGATCCAGGTTGGGCCCTGTCCATGGCTTCTTGTCCATCTAGGGTAGGGCTCCTCCGAGGCACTAGACCTCCTGCCCAGGCCGATAACCACCTGTTCCCTCCTGGGTGCTGGATGGTCTATTCCAATGGACACTGCTTTCCTTAGCTGTGCCATTCTGTTTGCCTCAGTCATCCCTTTACCAAAGGAAACATGCTGATTCTTCTTTGGAAGTCAACCCCTCCATCATTTCAGGGCTTGGCTTCCTGGGAGTCAGGCGGTGGAGATGCGAAGACAGCCCTCTACACGTGTACTTCCAAGGCACTCCTGCAGACTGCCGCCACACCCTTGGGACGATGTAGGGCACAGTACCTGAGAGATTTAAATCCTACCTCCTTTCCTACCTCCTTACCTGACCTGATGTGCAACCTTTGAAAAGTTGCTGAACTTCCTTGAACTTCAGTTTTCTTACTTTAAAATCGGACTAACGATGGTATTTACTTCAAGAGTTTTTATAAAGGTTAAATGAGATATTGAATGAAAAGTGCTTAGCATGCGGTTGACACTTAGTGAGCAGGCAAATGTTAGGCATTACCACTTTGCCTCATTTGTTCCTCACAGCAACCCCATACAAGTAGGTAGCTCATACATTATCTTGCCCACGTTGTTGTTATTAGGTGCCATCTAGTTGGTTTCTACTCATGGCGACTCTATGTAAAACAGAACAAAACACTGCCCGGTCCTGTGCCATCCTTACAATCATTGCTATATTTGAGCCCATTGTTGCAGCCACTGTGTCAATCCATCTTGTTGAGGGTGTTCCTCTTTTTCGTTGACCCTCTACTTTACCAAGCATGGTGTCCTTCTCCAGGGACTGATCCCTCCCGATAACATGCCCAAAGTACATGAGTTTAAGTCTTGCTGTTCTTGCTTCTAAGAAGTATTCTGGCTGTACTTCTTCCAAGACAGAACTGTTTGTTCTTCTGGCAGTCCATGGTATATTTGATATACTTTGCCAACACTATACTTCAAGGGCATCAGTTCTTCTTTGGTCTTCCTTATTCACTGTCTAGCTTTTGCATGCATATGAGGTGACTGAAAATACCATGGCTTGGATTAGGCATACCTTATTCCTCAAAGTGACATCTTTGCTTTTTAATACTGTAAAGAGGTTTTTTGTTTGTTTTGTTTTGCAGATTTGCCCAATGAGGAAATCGAGGCTGGCTCAGAAAAGTTAAGAGAGTGGGTAGGGAGTCTCTGATTGGGCCTTCTTACTCATGGTACCATGCTGTCTCCAAGGAGGCGTGGTCTTACAGACAGACCACACACTACAGAATCCAGGAACATATACAACTCTTAGACCAGGCATCCTCTCAGAAACCCGAAAGCAACTGCTGGCTGGGTATGTGAGGGAGAGAACCCTGGGATGAAACCCTGTAAGCCTACTGTCCTGGGCGGGAATGCTGTTGTCCAAAGGCTGCGTGGACTGCCAGGTCCTGCATGAAGCAGTGTATGATTTTTTCTGCTGGGACTTTAACCTTTGGACCCACTCGTGCAGCCCTGACCTCTCACACTGAGCCCTGTGTTTGCCTCTCAGGAAGCACCCTCAGTTCATGACTCTGGCTCACAGGGCCTCGCCTGGCCAGCTGTCTGTGGTGGTCCTGCCTGGTTCTGCCTTGGGCTTTCGCCACGGCTTCCCTCTGCCTCTGTAGTGAGTCATCGTCTTGACTCTCCCTTCATGTTCCCGCTTTCAGCCCCCTTTCCAATGGGGCTAAGAGGTGGGAGCAGAAGGAAGGCAGGTAGGAAGACTACTGTCAAACCTCCGCACCCACTCAGCTAGAGGGCTGAGAGCCACGAGCTAAAACCATTCCTAGGTTCCTTCCACTAAAGGTGACCAGACTGCCATAGCACTGCCAACTCAGAGGACATGTCTGGGCTGACTATACCCTCTACAGCTACAGCCTAACTGGCAGAAGGCTGCAAAGCCACACCTTGGCCCATGAATGATCAATAGAAAGGAGTAATGAAAAACACAAACTGTGTCCCTTCCCCAGAGGTGCCCGTGTCCACAACCTCTGTGGGTGGGCTGAATGAATACTTACAATCATGTCCTCGTGGGAAGTATCCACGGTGTTAATTACTGACACCTAGAAGCAAAATATTTTTGGTAAATTAACTGATGGCAGTTAGAATGCAATCTTCTTATTAAACCCACCAACCGTTTCTAAAATTCTTGACTGCCATTTGTTCATTCATTTAACAGTCATTCTTTTTGCCAAGCACTATGCCAGGGACTGGAGACATAGACATGAATAAAAGGTACTCTTTGCCCTTGAGAAGTTCACATAAAATAACCCTAACGTGGCATAAGTAGATGCCGAGGTGGTGGTGGTAGAAGACATGAACCGGGGCTTAGATGATGAGTGAAATTTGCCAAGTGGCACAGGGGAAAAAAAGGACAGTCCAGACAGAGGGAACAATATGAACAAGGACAAAGAGGTGTGAAAGAGCTTGATGTGTGTAGGGGAACAGCAAGCAGTCCAGGCAACCACTGAGGTGAGGAGGACCTTGAGAGAGCTTATTGGTTCCCTTATTGGGTGACAGAGCCCTGATGTTCTGGGCAGTTTCTGTATAACAGGGTTCATACCTAAGACTTGCAGACTTGATTCAAATTCCTTCTGAGGATGCTCCCTGGTCCATCACCTGTGACAGACCTGAGGCTATCACCTAATGGGGTCTAGGACTGAGTAGTTTGTAGGGCTAGAAGATGGCTGTCATGGTCTTTGCCTTCCTACCCATGTTTCAAGGTCCAGCTCAAATAATACCCCCTTCTGGACAATTCCCAGATCCTCTAACTAGGTGCACTCTTCTGAATATCTTCAGCACTGAATGTCTACAACACTCCATGTTATTTCTTCTCCCCACTAGAAGGTGAGCACCCTGGGGTCAGGGTCTGAGTCATCTGCCATGTTTAACCCCCTCATATCATCCAGCACAGTGTCTGCAAACAGAAGGAACTGAGTGACTATTCACTGAATGAATAAATGAGTGAACAAAACTGACCACTATTCTTTAAATTTTTTAGGATGGAAAAGGGCACTGAAAAGGAAGTTTCAATTTGGAACTGATATTTCTAACCGTTTCCCCTATTTCATCTTTCCTGCACAAGCCCTGCAGGGATAAAGTTTGACTTGACTTTTCAGAAAGGTGGACACTGGAAGAGGACGGCTGCAAAGCAGCTCAAAAGGTACACATCAAAAGAGCCCAGGTTCTTTCATCAAATGCTAGACTCCCTAACAAGTGGGTGCACAAGGTCTGCGAAGAGAAGTAAGGACGATAAGAAGAGTTTCCTGTGTGTGCAGAGTTGTCTAGGTTACGAAGAGCTTTCACGTGTGTGCTGGGATGTACGAAAGACAGAGTTAATCAGGGCTGTCTAACAGATTAAGGAATGGAAGCCTAGAGTAGAAAAGCACTTGCTACAGCCACAGAGCTTAGAATCAAGGCCGATCTCCTATCTCCCAGCCCACAAAGCTTCCCACTCCATCAGGCTGCCTATTTAGAACATCCCTTAAATCCAATAGCTGAAGGCTGAACAGATTCAGGAAGAAAGTTTACTGGGAAGTAGTTCTATACCAGATCATCAAAAGACCTTAGAGATAACCAGCGTTTATTTCTAACCGCTCTCATCCACTAGCGAGGGCTGGTTAACAATGCTTCTGAACCAGTGTTGTTGTGTTTTTTAAAGCTCTGAGAGTACCTCCTCCCGAGCACCTGGAGTTATGTGGTCCTTTTTAAGAGGCAACACGCAAAACAATTCAGCTCTTCAGAATCAGTTAATGAGTTAAAAATTCATTTAGAATGAGCTGAATGTCAGAGCATAAGAGACCAGCAGCTGAAGAATCTGAGGCCAAAAGAGGCCGGCGATTTAATACCAAGGCTGAGCCTTCCCCTCTGAGCAAGAACTAAACCCAGTGTCCTGACTTCTGGGTCCACGCTGGCTCCCCCATGCCTGCTGATGAAGCGCAGCCGCTTTCCTGACAGCCTGCGTTTACTGAATCCCCACTCGGGGCCAGACTCGGGCTCAGGCTGGATGCTTTCAGCTCTCAGCTCTCGTCCATCCAGTCTTTCCCTCAACGAGGACGCGTCGCGCGAGTGCACACCGTGGACAGCACGGAGATAGGACACTCAGCCCTGCCCTCGGAGTCCTTCAGTTCATCCCTACGTCAGTTTCCTGCAGTGTCCCTCGCAGCTGGGGTACCTTCGGGGGACCCAGCACCCAGAAAGTCGACAGACATCTTTGCTGGGAGAGGGAATGGCTAAGGGGGTTCGAGTCTCAGCTCTGCCATTCAGCAGCCGTGCACGAGGCTTCAGCTCTCAGAGCCGCGAACTTCCTCGTCCGCACAACGTCGATAGTAACAGGCCGTCCTTCGCCGCGCGGCCGTCACGAGCGACGCCTGGACCTGACTGAGCGCTGGGGGAACAGCAGCTGCCGTGCTGCACTGTCGTTGTCTTTAATTGTTGAGGAGAGAAGGGGAGACGCGGCAGCCGCGCGGCCCGCAGAGCTCCGGGGCGCCGGCGGCCTCACGCGGGCCTCCTCCTCCGCCAGATCCCCCCACCCCGAACCGGCGGCGGGGGCTGGAATCACCCCTGCCCGGGTGGGAGCCTCAGCGCGGCCGAGGGACCAGCGAAGGCCAGCTCTGTCAGGACAGCGACCGGGGCCCGAGCCCCACTCGGCATCGCCGGCCCCGACACTCACCATGGCTGGTGCGGCGGCAGCTCCCGGCCTCGGACGTGGCAGCTCCCGGCGGCACCTCCGAACGCCCCACTTCCGGCGCCGGCTGGCAGGCCGTCGGGCCGTGGCTCAGGAGCCTCCGAGCAGCAACCCGCTCCGGCTCCCACGAAGGTTCCGTGCCTTCCCGAGGCCGCGTCCCGCCCTCCCGCTGCCCCGCCCCTTAGCCTCGTCCTCGGGAAGCCAAGGCGGGACGGCTCTGGTTTCCACGGCGTTCCTGACCCGGGACCGTTTGGAATCTGAAGCTCTGTCTCGCCTACCTTCCTGAGCAGCCCTTCCCTTTTCTTCAGACGCATCAATGAAAGAAAGGATCCTTAACTCCAGCTTTTCCAGCCTCCCTGCGGTTCTGGGTGCGACCTTATGATGAACTTTGTAGGTCGAACAATTTGGGGGCGGGGGTGAGTAGATTGGTGCTAGCCTCCCTTTTTGGTTAGCCCATCCTCAGGACCAAGGGCTGGGACAAGGGGCAAAAAAAGCTGAAACCTCTTGCCCCGCCCTCCCCAAGCCGTAGGTCCTGCGCCTCCAAACTGCTCCTTCTCCACAGCAGTCCCGGGACCCAGGAGTCTGGCCCACCAGGTAGATCCCCAGGCAAGGAGAAGCCAGGCTCCTGCAGCTAGAGCCCGGGACCCAGCCCCCAGTTTTCCAGCCCGCTCCCCCGCTGCCCAAAGGAGGGAAGCTGAGGGCTCCCCACAGGCACAGGGAGAAACGCTGCGCTTCTGGCCAGAGCCTGAGGCCCAGCCTTAAGCCACCTCGGGACTTGAAGGAGGCAGGGGACCTAGAGTGGAGTCTATGCTCCCCTTGGATAAGTCACAATCCTTCAATTTCCTCCCTTGAACGTGAGGAAAAGAACCCTAGCTGGAGACAGTCACTGCTTGAGGGAAGATGTTAAAGCTCAGAGAGTGTAACTGACCCAGACTGGCAAGGAGCTATGGAAGGGGGCCCAGAAAAGTGGGGTGCTACAGAGCTTGGCCAGACCTCCAGGTAGCAAACCACCACCCATCCCCACCCAGGAGTTTAGGACTTATATTTCCCTCTAGTGTGCGTCTCTGTGTCAGGGGCGTGTTTAGGGTGGGGCAGGAAGCAAAAGGTGGGGGGCCTCTTGGTCCTTCTGTTCTTCAAAGGACAGACCCTGCCCTTGGGTTTGTAGCTGCACCCACTGATACTCTGGGTGATAAGGTCAAGGAACTTTACTCTCTGAGCCTCTCTTTCCTCAAGTGGGAAACAGGGATAATGGCATATTAGACATAATAGAGTTTAATGCGTGGGGGCATTGTTGTTATGAAAGAAATGCCCTGGTGTAGGTAATGAAGTTGAAGAAATTGGGGATTTGGGACAAGCAATGGAGCTGTATCTTACTCATTGAAATATTTGCTGGTGGCCTTGAAAGGCATAATATAGAGGTTTAGAATACAGGTTCTAGAATCAAGACTGCTTAGGTATAAATACTGTATCTCCTGCTTCCTAGGTGGGCACACCTTTCACCTCTCTGGGCTGCTGGGTCCTCCGCAAAGTGCGAATTATAATAATACCTACTCCAGAGGTGGATGTTGGGATTAAATGGGCCCTTGGATGTGAAACAGTGTTTGGAAGTTGAATGGGCCTATGGTGCTTGATCTGGGCTTTAGTTGTCCCTGAGAAGAGGCTAGGATCTAAGGAGTGTGTGTGTGCTTGCACATGTCTGAGACCCCAGCCCTTGGCCCAACATTAGGGACTGTTTTTTAGTCTGGGCACGTTCTCTTTCTCTGCTGATGCTTGGCAGAGGATTTGCAAAGTTCAGACTCTTGGGTACCAGGCTCCCCTCTGCCTCCCTCCTCCTCAGCAGGAGATGCCACTTTACATCCCATGTCCATATGTCCCACCCCCTTCCTCTGGTTGATCCCAGAACCCATGTCAGGCCAGTCTTAGCTGTCTCCAATGTGTGTCCCCTCTCTTCCTCCTACAAGCCTGTTTGCCCCTGGATCTTCTGCTCCTCCTGAGGCCCCTTCTCCCAAGGCCTTGTTCTCTGGGACTGTGGACCACTCTACATGGAGAATTAGTGAGTGATGGCAGGCTACACTTGTCTCCCTCAAATGGTGGATTTTCAGCTATGAGTAAAAGCACTCCCTCTAGAAGGGGGGACCTGGTGGGAGGAGAGAGGGCACCCACTGAGCACTGTGCCCTTGGGCCAAGTGCATTTCCCTCCCAGGGACTCAACTGCCCTCAGTTCAAATTCACGGAGGTGGGGGGGTGGTTTGCCCAGCTGTCCTTTGGAAAAAGGCC
Organism: Elephas maximus indicus; assembly: GCF_024166365.1. NCBI lineage: Eukaryota > Metazoa > Chordata > Mammalia > Proboscidea > Elephantidae > Elephas > Elephas maximus. The sequence goes on from NC_064838.1 coordinate 35,215,450, forward strand.
TTGTGATGTGTACCGTGTCTGCATTTCCACATGTGCATTTATTGTTATTGCTCAGTATAGTGTTGAAAAGGCAGACAAATCCCATTAATTACAAAGAGCACAAGCCAGAGATACAGAGAAATAAAAAGTGTACAATAAGAGCACAGTCACTTCCCAGCCCCAATTGCCCCAGACCCCCCAGAGCCGGGGAAGCTTGTGGAAGCTGGAGGTGGCACCATTCTGTCGCTACTCTGTTATAAAATATGTGCACACAAGAGTTAGCAAAGTGGCTACCCCTGAAAGTTCCAGCTCTGGGAGGGAGAGCACCACAGGCATTACAAAACATACTTAGGGGGCTGGGAAGGGTGGTCCCTCAGCTACCTTGCTTTTGGTGGAAAGGGTGATGGCTGAAGCCCAGGGCCCAGGGTCACCCTCCCACCCACCCTTCACCCCTGCTTGGGTGGGTAGGATCTCTACCTTGAAATTAGGAGAGCTTGATTTGGAACTCAGAAAGGCCGGGGAATTTCATGCTGTTGTCTGATTTAGGCCTTGGCTCTGGAAGACCCCAAAGCCCTCAAGAAACCCCCTCCCCCAGCACAGGAGATTTCAGACACTATGGCAGGAGAGAGGTTTGGGCAAGAGGCTCATGAGAGTGCACCAGGTGGCAGCCTCCTCTAGGTAGAGCAAGAAGGAGAGGGGCTGTAGGGGTAGAGGGTATGGTCCTGGCAAGACATGCTGCATCCCAAAGGGCCCATCACACAACCTCTGAAATCAGCTCAGGAAAGGGAGATGGGAATCAATGTTTCTCCACGATGAGGATGAGAAGTACAGACAACTGGGCCACACATTCTGCCTTGCAAAGGTCTCTACTAGCTAGCTCTGGTGCTCCAGGTCTAGGACAGATTACTCTTTCTCATCTGGGCCAGGGGCGATGGAGGGTCCCTCCCAGTACAACGAAAGTGGGATGACTCTTTCCCAAACTGAGATTAGGTGGGGCTCAGTGGTCTTCCTGACAACTCCTGGGTTTAGGGGACAGGCGAAATGATGGGGGGAACATTCAGCTTCCCCTCGAGGCAGGAAGCCTTTTTGGTTCCCCCTTACAGGACACGGTGTTGCCAGTGGCCCAGAGTGGACAGTAACTGCAACGGAAGGAAGATATTTGCACAGAGAATGGCAGGGCCCAGGATTTAGGGTGAGAGGAGGGCAGGGAGTGGAAGATTAGGCAAAATTTTAAAAGTTTACTTGGAAGAACAGATATCAGGGAATGACCAGAAAATTCTGTAAAAGAGTGAAGCAGACTTGCCCCATCAGGTAGTAAAATATTATAAAGCTACATTAATTAAAACCATGTGGCTGGTGCCAGATGAGACACCCAGAGAGAGAACAGAATAGAAATTCCAGAAATCGACCCAAGTAATATAAGGTGTCAGTACATGGTCAAAGTGGTATTTTAAAACAGTTGGGGAAGAGAATACATTATTCGATAACTGGGATACCCAGGTTCAGACAGGCCCAGAGTTGTTGCTCTAGTGCAGTCACTGTAGCTAGTCTGGTCTCAGAAGCAGGGTGCCCTCCCTCTTACCAGCTCTGTGTTGTGGTGGGCTAAGAGGGTATGGTGAGGTGCTGGTGGGAGCAGCTGGGGCTGCTCCAGAGTTGGGAAGGCTCTGCCCGAGTTGCAGAAACTCCTTAGAGTCTTCCCAGCACACCTGTGAAGGCGGGGCACTCCACAGCCCCGGGAACCACTGACTGAGGCTGCCTGCTCTTCCCTCATCTATTGAGGGCAGCAAGCTGGGGAGCTGAGACCTCCCACCTGCATCTGCCACCTTCTCCGGGGGCCCTTGTTCAGATGGTGCAGTCCCAGCTAGAAAGACGTATACATTATAGAGCACGTCATACTTACTACGTTCTGTTTGATGTTGTTTTTTGCTTTTTTTTTTAAAACCACAGACATATCAGAACCACAGTGAGGGAGTAAGAAGAGTCAGCAATTGAAAGCATAACCATTGCATAGTATTAAATGAACAGAGACGGTGAGTTCTTTATTTACAATTATTGTCTAGATAAAAAAATTCATAAAAACAGATGAATGGTCATAAATTATTTACCCCCTAGTGGGGCGAACTGCCAAACGTACCCCATGCTGCTAGATATAGGACGCAGAGTGCAAGCTTTATGTACTACAGTGAGTTTTGACAAACCAATCATTTCCTGTGTGTGTGGCGGTGTATGCAAGTGTGAGAGTGAGGGTGTACGTGGGGGAGAATCTGTCATTCCTGACAAGAAGAGACCAACCCTGACGTCGGAAATTCTTGGTAGCTTCCATCATTCCCTATTTCCCAAGCAAGGCTCCACTCACAGAAGCCCCTCCTGGTTTCCTTGCATCTTGGCTGTGGAGGAACAGGGAGCATGGTGTCACAGAATGAGGTTACAGACACATGATTAGAACGAAGAAGGGGAGAATGGGAAACCTTGAGAAAGGAAACTCCAAAAAACGCCATGTTCCGAAACTGCCCTGTGTCTCACCCGTGCGAGGCTTTCCTTCCTCAGAGGAGCTCAGCGGGCTGGCTTTTGGTGGTGCTTGTAGCTGAATCCAATAAGCACATCTGAGGGTGGGTCGCCCCTTCGGGGGTGCAGTTTCCTTTCCCGGATACATTCAGAGCTATCTCGTCATGACGTTCAGGTGACGGTCTCTCACAAAGAAGGCCCTCTTGAAAGCTCTCTCCTGACAGGAGGGTTTGGCCTTGTGGGGTTGGCTGACTTTGGACCCCAAGGCCTCAAGTTTTTCCACAGCCATCCAGACCTAGGCCCTCCCAGCTGACTATGGCTCTTTTCCCGAGGGGATCTCATCTTGTTTGTGGAAGAGTTCTCTGGGCCTGGAGAAGGGAAGGGGCCGGGCGGACACAGAACAACTGTGGGGAGGGGTCAGCATGAGGAATGAGTTTCGCAAGTGAGGTGGAAAATGTTTGGTTTTCCTCGAAGCATGGGACATCATCGATCATGGTATTCAAAATGTCTTTTGCACTGTACAAGTTTATGGAAAAAGATCATATGCTGAAAAGTCTCAAAGCAAACTTTGTATTAAATACAAAAGTTCTTTTATGAAAAAAGCTGAGACCCACAAAGTGCTTAGCAGTTAAGAGGCTGACATACAATTAAATAAGCTCTTATTAAGTGGGATTACTAGTGCTGTTATTGTTTTGGGGAAAAAATAACCACCTTTTTCTCACCTGTGATACCGCAGGGTTTCAGAATGGCTCTCTGTCTGGGAAAGCGAGACTTGCTGTTAAAAGGCTACAGTATATATTGTAACTACAGGAAGACAATTTGGTTTAAAAATCACACTGAATAATACATCTCAATATACACATCATAAAGTTCATTCGGATCTAAATAGTGCAGAGAAAAAGGCTATTTTTCTTCAAAAATAAAAAGAAAAGCAGCAAGCCATACTGATCCTCATCCATATGCCAACAGCTCATATGCTGCAACTTGTAAGGGAATAAACCTCTAAATTACTAACTGAAAAAAAAAATCAACACAATAGTATTTATAATATCTCCACACTACCCCCATCTCTGTACAGACAGCGCCAAAGAGAACCTAGTTTAGAAATGCTCTTGGTAAACTCAAGCGAGTTTCATTGAGAGAAAAGTCTTCAACCCTTGCTTCGTGGATCTCATCATCTTTGGGCCAGGATGGCCGTTAGTTTTGTAAACCCAGGAAGCCTTCTCTCCTCCTCTCCCTTCGTCTACAGAGCATGTTATGACATCCCTCCGGATGGATACTCGGTAGCGTTTGGCTTCTGCCTGAGCCTTCCCTTGGTAGTGACGTTATTGAACGGAAATAGCAGGCAAAAATCAGAGCATGGCTATTGTAAAACATCAAGGATGCGATCCAGGAGAAGTGTCTGTGCGGCTGAGCTGTCTGTACAGCATCTCAGCCACCAGTGTTCTTAAACCATACAAATAGCCAAAGACATTATCTACAGGTTTGTAAACAAATTACATTCTTCTTTTAGGACATAAATAAGTTAAAATAGAGCAATTTAAGCGGAAACAAGGCAACATGCCGGCAAAGAAATTTTATATATATCCATGTATATATATATGTGTTTATATATATATATGTATATATATATAAATCTACCTATCTATATGGACGTATACAGTCTTGGAGAAGTATACGTTGATATAGATAACAAAGAAATGGATATAACCTTGTGAGTGTCTGTGAAGTTCTTCGGTTCCATTGGTGCAAATCTACTAGGCAAGTTAAGCTCTGCAATTTCAAAAAGTTATTAAATTAATCTATACAACTGAGACCATGCTGCGCAAGCATTTCAAAAACTCACAGACCAGTGGATTTGATAGTCTCAGAAAAGAGTCCGTTTGCAGTTCCCGCCTAAGAAAACAAACCAAAAAAACCCCCTCCCCAAAGCCCCGAAAACCAAACAAGGGGAGGTCTGGAAGTGTACAGTACATTCATGCAGGGGACGCGGTGGCCGGGCGGGGGCATGGCTGGTCCGTGTGTGGGCGGGAGCCAGGAAGGGCTGCTTGGGACAGATGGCTCACTCCCATAAGCCCCCAGGAGAGATCCCGCCCCTTGCCTCCAAGTGAAAAAGAGTTCAAACAGCATCGCAGCCAGAGAAAGGGTCTGTTGGGTGGTAACGTGGGTTCTCTCTCCAGTGTTTGGTTTTCTGTTGCTCTTTGCTGCTTGGTGTCTTGGGTGCCTGGGTGGGTGGGTGCTCGGAAGGCGGGTGGCGGTGGGGTCTGTGAGGGTGGGCGAACGGGCGCCGCGGGTCCTCAGCTAAAGCGACGTCTCCAGGCTGTGGATGGGGCTCCCTGGACTTGAAGAGGTAGCTGATTTGCTTGTGTCGGTCGTCAGGTTGATCCCGCTGTCGATGGCGCTGTTGTTCTTGTTGAGCGAGGACGGCGGGCTCGAGTTCTGCTTGAGCGCAGCATCTTCTTCCAGGTCGGTGTCGTCGATGAGGGGGATGTGGGGCTGGGAATCTTCGATCCGGAATTCGGGATGAGCCATGAAATTATGGATGGAGGTTCGAGACTCAGGCTTTTCTAAACCTTCATAGAGAGAGCTACGGAACGCCTTCACGACGCGGATCTGCAAGGGAAGCACAGGGGTCAGAAGGACTGCCCTGGGGGGGGGGCTGGTAGCCACATTTGGGGGGCCTGGGGTGGGGGGACGGGCGAGAGAAGAGTTAGGACAACGGCAGGCGGCCGGAATCCAGTCCCTGGATTTTATGAGCATCGCAGGAGGGGAAGAACAGGAGTGGGAGAGGGCTTAGGTTATGTGCATTCATGAGGTGGTTGGTTTTTTTAAATTGCCTTGGTTTTGGCCAGGACTACAGTATTAGAAGAGGAGTCATCAAGCACCATCAAAGAGATATTGGGAAAGTGGTTAAGGAAAGCATGGTCCACTCCGGTGGGCACCCACACCTAGTGAGAGACTGAGCCTTATTAATTCTAGAGCAGAAGTTCAATCATGCAGAAGGGGAGAGGGCCAGGTGGGAATCAAGTAGGAAGGAGGAGAGGCTATTAAAAAGAATTGATTGTAAAAAAAAGACACACAGTTAAGAAACCATACAACATGGAACAGATTGTGTGCGACACACAGAAAAGGAACAAAAAGGAGACAGTTGGATGAGCTGGGATGGGAGAAGACACAAGGGCCAAACATAGAATGAGAACATCCAACCAAAGGCAGCAAAGCAAACTGAAGCCAACTCAGGGCTTTCTGAGGTGCAAAGCAGAGCAGCCAGAAAGCATGAGGGAGCTGGCAGAGTGGGGACACTCGGGGCGGGGAGCATGCCATGGGTGGGGGCAGGAACCACACGGCACACACAAACGGGCACGTGGCTACACTTGGAAGCCTGGACAATGTGAACGGAGGTCGTTTGTACCCAACGTTTCTTTCCTTCATGCATTGAGGAGGTAAACACTCGAGTATAGACTCAAAGCCCTGTTTGTGCTTTGAAAGCACAAAACGAAAAAATGGGGCCAGAATCAAACGGGCAAACCCAGCCTCAGGTGGGGTTCTGGGGGATGTGGAGCTGAGCCAGAAAGCAGCAAGTGCATTCATTTTCTGGGTTTCAGTCATGAACCCTGCGTCCTGGGCCTCAGCTCTCTTTCCTGAAGCATAGGGGGAGCTTGGATGCCAGTCCTCTAGCTAGTGGGAGACTTGAGTTTGGTGCCAGGACCATGGGCAGGCCACACTGCCTCTCTGGTTGTCCCCTGTCCTACCTCACCGGGTGCAAAGAGGGGTCCCTTCTCCGGACTTCCAGGAGGGGGAGCTGTGCCTGTCATCTCAAGGGGCTGAAGGGACTCTGGACAAAGGCACCTCCTTCTCTCTTTCCAGCCCACTCTGAGCTGCATGCAGCCTGACGGAGGCCCTGTGCTGTATGGCCATCTTCCCTGCAGAACAGCGGCCCCCACACCCCGGGGACATGGGGGAGGCAGAGACTGACAAGACAGGTTTGGGGAGGCCCTGGCAGTCCCAGGATTTGTGTCGCTCTCAGCTAAACCCTGGAGTGTTCATCTGTGGAGCACTGGTGGGGAAAGCCTTGGCCCATGGAAGTGACTTTCCTAGATGACTGTGGTTGATGACTTCAAATGTCAGAGCTCAGGGCTTCTTTTATGGATTCAGAGGGAGTCTTTCTAAAGCCCATCATAAGCTCTTCTGCCTTCGACTTTAGAGCACACAGAGCCGACTTGGACTTCAAGTTTGCTAATACTCCTTGGTGGTCTTGTGTAAGACCCACAGTTTTGCAACTGTCTTTTAGTTTTTTCTCCTTTGCCATCAGCCATCACTTAGTAGTGCTGACTTCTTGTCTTCTAAAAAAGCATCTCTTTCCTTTTCCTTTCTTATGTGTCGTGGGCTAGGAAGCCAGGGAGCCCGTGTGGTGGACGTGTGCTCTAAGAGTCAAGAGGTGCCAAGCCCTAGCCAGCCAGCCGGCTAGGTGACAGCCCATCTGTCTGCTCTGAGATTCCTTCCCCCTGGCTTGCCTATTTGTGGCTTTGTAGGGATTATCAGCATTCTGATCTCCTGATAAATGGGGCGTTACATTCCTAAGTTGGGGGGGGGGGAGGGGGAGGCATTGCAAGCCTCAGCTTTCTTCTTGGTAAAATGGGAATAAGAATTCTCACTCTAGCTGCCCAGTCTAGTGCTCAGGGTGTTCTGAGGCTGACTTTCAATAAGATGCCAGCTGGAGCACCTGGCGGTGGGGGGAGGGAATGGTGGCAGGACCCTGTCATGTGACTGACAATGGAAAGGGGACAACACACAATGAGATGTAAGGCCCCTCCACCCTCCCCCTCGCATGGAGACAACAGAAAGAATGGACTGCTCTGGACAAGACTGTGGGGACAAGACTTTTCGGGACACCCCGCCACCGCCATCTCAAGTCTCCACTTCGGTTCTCTCCGCGGCTGAAATGGAAAAAAGGATGGGAAGAAAAAAGCTCTTCCATCTCCCCTCCCTGCCTACCCTAAAACTCAGATTCTGGGGCATAAGTCGCATCTGGGGAGGAGGGTGAAGGGAAAGAGAGGAAGGTACCCCGCTGGTGGGATTTCAGACTTTTTTGGTTTCATTGGCACACGGAGCAGGGGACCCGTGCCCGTTGTTGGAGGGCTCTGAGGAATCGCAGCGGCCCCGGTCTGGGATGGGTTCGACATACTCGAATGTTTACCCGGCTTCAAGGAAGCCAAGAGTCTGGGATTGATTCACATTCATTTCAGGCTCAAGGTTAAAGACTCACAACCTCTTTTAATTTCACTCTCTCTTGCTGAACTCTGTGTCCAGGGTTCTCTAGCCCTCTAGGGAAACAAACACATGGAATATTCAGACAGCGGAGAGCTCTAGGATCCCCCCCAGAAGCAAGCCATTTTCTCGCCAACCCAAGACTGCACTAAATTCGTTGTCAAAATGCTAACGAGGGGTCCAGCCTTTCCTTCTTCTTTTCTCCCCCTAAGAGATGCCAATTCCTTGCCCACACTGTGCTTAGAACCAGGGATCTGAAGGAAAGTGGGGGCAGGAGATGCCCTATCTAGCAGGTTACGGCATCTAGAAAAGTGGCCGGGCCCTGGGCTAGGATGCTCGTGGCTTAACTGGTTCAAAGGAGCAGGACTTGCACTGGTGAACACTGGGCATGCTACAGACTTGCTAAATACAAAGATGGTTTAAGACGAGTTAGGCATTTGAGGGGAATAAGAAAGGGGCTGTGTGGCGTGGCCTTGAATCAAAGAGCTGAATACTAATATCATCCTTGGTCCCCAGCAGGAAGGTTTCCTTTACCGCAGTCCCTGCCAGGTAGAGAGCAGCTTCCCTGGCCTTCTAAACCGGGGAGGACTGGCTGTTCTCACAGGCATGAGGCTGTGGGCGTGGGCACTGGCTCCTGAATGGAAATCCAACCTCTGTGGGCACAAGGTCTGTGAGCGTGTCTGGGAAGCAGTGTGGATGGTGGGAAAATGGGGGACTTAGGTGTTCGATCTCCTGCTGGTCATTTGCTGCGTGATATTGGCCAAGTCAGTTTTCTTCTCTGAGCCTCAGTGTCTTTCTCTCTTAAACGGATACATTGATAGAGCCTACCCTCCTCATATTTTGGTTGTGAGACATACGTGAATGAAAGGGTGTGGGGAGCTGCTTTGGAAAACTTTTAGTGAGGCTCAAATATAAGGCATTAGGGGTGTGCCACCAAATTCCTGGGAGGGGGGGAATAAACTCGTTTTTGAGTAAGTCAGAGGAGAAAAGCTGAGAGTGGACTAGAGTTCTCTTCTGAACATTCTGGGAGCCAGTCTGATGGGACTGTCCTGTCTATGACATGACTCTATCTGCCTGGATCCTCTCCCTCTCAGGGTGGGGTTGGCCGAGGGCTGCCTGAAGTGGTTGGGGAGTTTCCTCACCCCACCTATCATGAGTCATAATCAGCTTCAAGCACACACCGCCCTGTCTCAGGCTTTGTGTTCAGCTCTTGATATCTTAGTGCTAATGGACGGGACAGGGTTTTTGGTTTGGCTCTGACATGCACAGGGCCACCCTCCTCTGCTGGAGAGTCCCCAGGCATAAGATCCTGCTCAGAAGAGGCCAGCGGGTAGCCCACCTCTCCATTCCACTCCTCTTGGGGCCCCTTCTCTCACCAGGCATCCTCCTTCCTACCTTCCTTGTGCCATTTTGGCTTCTGAAGGGACCCTGTCTGGCTCCTTGGGGACTAGAGGGGTTAACATTGTCAGAGGAACTATTCAAACAAAGGAGGAACCGGGGGGATACTTATTTAGAGTTCACATTGTGACTGTGTTGACCAAAATGTGCATGTTGAAACCACAGAGGTTGTGATCCTCTTTGGGAACCAGTGCCCTTGAGCAGGAGGATGGTCAAGCTCTCTCTGAGACCATATTCCTAAGCAGGGTCCCAGAGGAACCCGGAAGTACAGGCTGGCTTATATAATAAGAGGGGAGGAATGGGAAATTCTTAAGGGATTGTGATATGTAGGGGGAAAGGCAAGATGGTGGCTGGATGAGGGGTCACCTGAGAATGAAGGGTTGTGGGCAAGGACTAAGTCAGCTTTTGTAAAGCCTTTGCCTAGGCACCATTTCAAAGGTTGTTCCAGAGTTGGGGTGACTGTGGGATAAAAGAAATTCATCTGACCTGGAGGAGAGTGACTTAGAGATAGGAAGTGGATAAAGGGACGTTTCTCTGAAGGGAGAAGTGTTGAGAAATAACTGTCCTAGCACTGGCCTTATTGAATGTTTTTATAAATGACCCAAAACAAAAGGTGAGAATGAAACAGCAAAGGTTCAAGGTGACTGAGCTCTTTGTTCTAGATTGCAAAAGTTAAGATGGGGTGGGGGAGGGGGTTAAGCCAAGGGAAGGCTTTCAAAGGCTGCGTGGGTGCCCGGGGACATTGGCTGGGCTTTGTCATGGCCAGTGCGAAGGTCCACATTAAAGAAGGAGGCTGGAATGGGCTGGGCCAAGAGCTGAGCTCCACCCAGCAGCCAGACTCCTCGTGGTCGGACCCAGCCAGAGGGATGCAGGACTACTGGGCCGGGGTGGCAGAAATCCATGGAAATGCAACCCCTGGGGGATCTCATGCCCAGACACTGTGCTCATTGCACTTCAACACAGGTGGGGCACTGAGCCTGGCCAGAGCTGAGCTGATGCAGGGTCAGCTGGGTGAAGGCTGCCCTCCAAGGTCAGGGCTTTCTAGTCTGAAGGGGAAGTAGGAGAGGACCAATGCTCTTCTGCCCTGAGAAAGCCTGGCAGTGATCTCCCATGACAGAGCCTCATGGAAACATGACCCAGACGCCATCTACTCAAATGCACCTCCATTTCACCTTGGCTAGTCCAGCCTCCCTGTCATTGTGCTTTTGTGCTAATGAATGAAATTTGAGGGGCTTTCTCCCCATCTCTGCATCCTTCTTGTCATCTGCATACCTGGCAGGATTGCCTCCCCAGGAAGGTCTGGGGCCTGAGCATATGCCACCAATGGCTCTTTGTGGCTTGTAAAATTTTTTTTTTTTTAGTCCAGCCTCCCTGTCATTGTGCTTTTGTGCTAATGAATGAAATTTGAGGGGCTTTCTCCCGATCTCTGCATCCTTCTTGTCATCTGCATACCTGGCAGGATTGCCTCCCCAGGAAGGTCTGGGGCCTGAGCATATGCCACCAATGGCTCTTTGTGGCTTGTGCCTCCTGCTAGAGGGCCTAAGATGGAAGCATTACCACCTGAATATGAGTGCTTTCCTGCTCAGTAGCAGGGGGTGTGTGTTGTGTGTGTTCTATACACTATAACGTTTCAAGATATGACATCTGGAGCCTATTTCTCATCATAGAAGCCCTGAGGGCTGGGCTAAGTGCAACAACATTGTGTCAATCTGAGAAGACCAGAAGTAGGGGTCTCCCTTGCAGTTTGGTAGGACCTGATTGGAGCTAGGAGTTCCTGGGTGGTGAAAATGGTTTACACGCTCGGCTGCTAACCAAAAGGTTGGAAGTTTGAGTCTACCTGGAAGCACCTTGGAAGAAAGGCCTGGCTATCTACTTCCAAAAAATCAGCCATTGAAAATCCTATAGAGCACAGTTCTAGTCTGACACACATGGGCTCCCATGAGTTGGAATCGACTCGATGGCAACTAGTTTAACTGACAACAAGGTAGGTGAGACAGGTGGTAAATGGAGACTTCTTCCTTCTGGGGCGTGAAGCCATGGAGACGCTCAGGAAAGATCTCAATAAAGCCAGAGATGAGAGACCCAGGTCAGAAGTGGTGGCGTGTAGAGATGAGCTCAGTAGGAGGGAGATGAAGAGGGGGTCCGAGTGCTAGGCTAGCCTTCAGATAAGGAAGGGCAGGAGGCTGAGGGTGAGACCAGCTCCCTCAGGGCTGCCAGCACCCAGTCAAGATGTAGACGGGTGGCCCACTGTTGTCTACCCTGAGGCTCGGCTGAATGGGTCAGGAGCTTTGTCCCCTCCAGGAGGGGGGACACCCCACTGCAAGGAGAGGTGTTTATAAGGCGGCCAATGCCGTATGACGTGCAAAGGGAGGAACAGTGGGAAAGGGCAGTGGGTGCTGAACTGCTGGGGTGGAGCCTCCAGGCTATATTATCTCCTTGGTGGCCTGGGACCCCTGACTGACTGTGACCTCTGACCTACAGTGGTCTTTTTGCTCAACTATCTTCCTTGGCTGTGACCCCCATCACTGATCAATGCTCCCTGGACAGCTGGGAAACCCTGAATGTCATCATCCCTCTCCTAGTTGGATCCCCACTGTGACTGACTGTGATCCCCTGAGGGACTTTTACCTCTTGACCACCTGTAACCCTTTGCCTGACTTTGACTGCAAGGCTGTGACCTCTTGGCCAATTCTGACCTTCGCTGGCTATGCATTTCCTGGTGAAATATATGACCCTGTACCAATTGGGATGCTCTGCCCACCTGATGCCCCCTTGACTGCACGACCCTGAGAAAGATCAGGACCATTTGGTCACTGCAGCCCCCTTGACTGAAGGTGATCCTTTTACTTTTGACCATTTGTGACCCTCCTACCCCCTGATTGGTTGTGACCCCTGACTTGGACCCCTGCATTGGCCCTGACCCCAGACTGACTCTGCCCCCTGACTGACCGCCCCTCTGACTTGCTACGATCTGACCATGATCCTCCTTAATGGCTGTGATCCCTCAGCCCCTGCACCTGCCAATGGCTAGCTGCCCCCCATGTCCTTTGGTGCCCCTGCCCCTGCCCGCCTGCCCGCCCAGGAGCTGGCGTCTGTGGCACCGGTGGCGGGAAGGAGTCACACTCACGCCCAGCTGCAGCAGGAGGAAGGCTGGTCGGAGAGGAAAGAGCATTGGACAACGACACGCGACTAGGGCTAGAGAGATTGGCTACGTCCTGGCTCTGGCTGGTGACGGAGGACTGTCTCCGGAGGGCCCCCTGAAAGGAGGCCCCGCTCTTGAAAGTATTGACTACTTCAATCTGCAACGGAGGAGAGAACGAGACAAGTTGCGAAAAGAACGAACACAACAGCTACACAACTGACAGGCGCAACGTCACGAGAACAGCCGCAGCCACGGTGACAACGACAACGTCACTTAAATTAAAAAAAAAGTACCAGACACACTCCAAGGCTCTGAAAGACATTTGCTCAGCTCCAGGCCCCTCTGTAGGCCCCAGGGTCCCAGGGAGGATGAGGGGGCCTGGCCTCTTTTCTGCATTAGTGGTCAGGGACCAGTGGGCTGGGCCTGGGCGTGGGGGCCATCAAACATAGTGTCTGGAGGCCAGAACGGGGAGCTCAGCCTCCCTCGGGCCATGCGGAGCAGAGCGGAATGGGGTTGGGAGGGCTCTGGAGTGGACAGAGCTTGGGCCAGATCACCTAGTAGATAGGTAACCTTGGAAAAAGCATCTCTCTGAGTTCAGCTTCTGGTCCTTATAAAGGGGCAGTGCCACCTACCTGGCAGCGTTATCTGTAAGTGGCATGTGTTAGTGTTCAGAAAGATCCAGGCTAGATAGGGGCCCATGCCTGGTCAGGAAATGACAGCCTGGTCCTCCTGAAATCTGGAGACCCTTGATGGCCATGGCCGCGGGGTTGGCGGCAGCACTCAGAGCTGCCCTGCGGGAGGCGGGCTGCTGGGGTCTTGTCAGGGGAAAGCAGAGCCAGCCTGGGTCGGGCAGCTCTGTGTCTGAAACCTGCCTCCACCTCCCAGCCGTGACAGCTTGGCAGAGAGGCTCATCTCCTGAACTCAGGTACCTCTAAGCCTGGGGGAGTCACACCTACCTCTCGGGGCTGTGAAGGTAAATGCGCTATGTTTGGGACCGGCACTGTGGAGTGTGAAGCAGCACAGGTGATAACACTGTTTTGCTGGGTGGACGTGAATGGCTAGGCCCAGCCTGGAGACAGGCAGGGCCCAGGCTGGCGCTGTGGCCAGCTCCTGTCAGAGACCGAGCAGCTAGGACAGCCCCGTGCCCTCTGCCCCTCCCCCTGTGCCTTCTGGTGGACAGACCCTGGGGAGGCCTGTGAGGAGGGGCTGGCATGGCCATAAAGACCAGGAATATGAAGGGGCCCAAGAGGCAGAAGACACGCTGCTGCTAGGCTTACCCACCACCCTAAAGACGAGGGCCAGGGGTGTCCCCAAGGGGGAACCAAAGAACCAGGATGCAGGTTGGAGCCCTCAAACAGGGGCCTGCTCTGTTATTTCCCCTGCCTCCATCCTGGCCCAAATGGGTGCCCCAGAGCGTGATGGGGGTAGGGCTGGGTATGAAGTTCCCAGCTCTGTCTCTCCTGGGTGGGCCTGGGTAAGAGACCAGCCTTCTCTGAGTTTCCTAGTCCCTTCTGCCCCTTATCTCACAGCTGTGGAAGCACGCTGTCAATTGGGCGTAAGAGGCACATGTGAGAGCCTGTGGCCTGTCTGTGTGTGTCCCAGAGATGTGGCCTGTCTGTGTGTGTCCCATACCACGTGGCCTGTGTGTGTCCCAGAGATGTGGCCTGTGTGTGTGTGTCCCAGAGTGGGTGGCTTGCGTATGTGTGTCCCATACCATGTGGCCTGTTGGTGTGTGTCCCAGAGCATGTGGCTTGTGTGTGTGCCAGTGCTTGTGGCCTGTTGGTGTGTGTCCCAGAGCATGTGGCTTGTGTGTGTGCCAGTGCTTGTGGCCTGTGTGTGTGTCCCAGTGTGTGTGGCCTGTGTGTGTGTGTGTCCCAGAGTATGTGGCCTGTGTGTGTGTGTCCCAGAGTGTGTGGCCTGTGTGTGTGTCCCAGAGTATGTGGCCTGTGTGCATGTATGTGTCCCAGAGTGTGTGGCCTGTGTGCATGTATGTGTCTCATAGCAGGTGGCCTATGTGTGTCCCAGAGCATGCAGCCTATGTGTGTGTGTGTCCCAGAACATACAGCCTATGTGTGTGTGTGTCCCAGAGCTTGTGGCCTGTGTGTGTGTGTGTGTCCTAGGGCGTGTGGCCTGTGTGTGTGTCCCAGAGCATGTTGCCTGTCTGTGTGTGTGCCAGTGTGTGTGTCCCAGAGCATGTGGCCTGTCTGTGTGTGTCCCAGAGCATGTGGCCTGTCTGTGTGTGTCCCAGAGCACGTGGCCTCTGTGTGTGTGTGTGCCAGTGTGTGTGGTGGTGTGTGTGTGTCCCAGAGTATGTGGCCTGTCTGTGTGTGTGTCCCAGGGCATGTGGTGGTGTGTGTGTCCCAGAGCCTGTTCCGCCAGTGCCCATGCAGAAGCACCATTGCTCACAGGGCTGCCCCTGTGCCCTGGGAGTATGTGGGGCCGACTCTGGCCTGAGGCTGTGTTTTGGCCACCTGCCTGCAGCCTTACACTGTCCTGGTCCACGTCCCCCAGCAGCACTCACAGAGCCTTCCCTTAGTCCTTAGACTCCCTGTACGCCCTCTGCCATCTTAGAGTAGCCCCTCCAAACCCTTAGTGGGTGTGACACTGCCTCTGACCCCTTGCCTGAGGGGAACTGCTTGAGTGTGTGAGGAGCATGGGTGAATAAAATGGTTGTCGAGATTGTGAGGGCCCCTTGGTGCCTGGGTGCTGGCCTGCGGCACATCCCTCTCTAGAGCTGCGTGGCCAGTGAAGTCAGGCTCTCTGTGGCCTGGTGGTTTGTGTGCTTGGCAGCCACCCTCCCTCAGCGCCAGAGCTGGGCCCTGGGGGTGACACAGAGGCTGCCTCATCTCCACCCCCACCCCCTGCCCCTCGGATGTGGCCTGGCCCTGAGAGGCTCCTGTACCTGCGTTTGGATCCGATTCAGGCCTCGGAACCACAGGATCTGGCCCCGCCGCAGCTCTCTCTCTGCGTGGTCTATCTCCTCCACGTCCTCGTTCAGCTCCTCCTCGGGGATCTCCTCTTTCTGTGTCAGCCTTCCTGCCTCCTTGAGGAACTTGAGCCTGCTGGTTGGGATGGTGGCGATGACCTGGAAGGGACCCAGGGGTCAGGCTGGGGAAGGTATCCCTGCAGCCAACCTTCTCCTCACCCTGCTGTCTCACTTAGTTTATCCCTGCCCTCCTTCCTCTCCCTTTCTCCCTTCTCTTATGACCCATCTACACGCTTGTTCAGTTCACTCCTTAACTCTTGTACTCATTCCTTAGCGCCACCTTTTTTTTTAAAATCTCTATTAATTCGCTCTTTAATTCACTCACTCAGTGATTTCACAAACTCACTCCCTCACTCATCCAGAATTACGGGGACATAGTGGAAAATCTTGCATTTTAGGAGTTGGACAGATGTGGTGTTGAATACTCTAGACCTTACTGGTTGTGTAACCTTGGGCGAGTCCTCTAACCCCTTTGAGCTTTGGTTCCCTATCTGTAAAGCTGTGAGGATGGAGTCAGATGGGGTGTCTGAGTTGCTGTGCAGGGAGCCTATCCCACAGCAGGCCCTCAGGTCTCCTGGGCTCATTCCTAGGTGTCACAGGGCCTCCCTCTGGAGGCCACTGGTCCTGGTGGAAGCCAATCCTGTGGGACCTTGGATTTGCTCTGGGGAAATATGCCTTCATCCTTACTGTTCCCCAAAGGGCTTGCCGACGGAGACGAGACCTGAGAGGCTGGCCCTGTAGGGAAGCTGAGGTGGCAGATGTCAGTCCCCTTCCATCTCCTAGAAGGACAGGCGAGGGGCTTCTGAACACTCCAGCCTCTGGGGTTGCTAGGAGGTTAGGGTCTGCATTGTCCACTGGCATTGCCCTTGGTCATTCTGAGCCTGGCTCCCCCAGTCACTGAGTGCTCCATGAGGGCATGGGCTGTCTGCTACCACTCTGAATGCCAGTAGGGTAAAGATGGCCTGGCCCGAGGGTGCCCAGACAAGGGGGTTATATGTCCAATCTAGTTTATCAGCTCTCCAGAGAAGTTCTGAAGTTTAAAGAAGGTCCTTTTGAGTGAAATTAAAATTTCTTTTTATTCTAGTTAGTTTTTGCCCTTGTAGCTTCTCATTCTTGCCTGGGAACAGGCGGAAGGCCCAAGCACTGTCTCAGGCATGCTGGGGTCCTCAGTGCCCCACTGATGGAGCACCTTGGGGAAGAAGCGCCTTGACTCAGGGTGAAGATCCGGGCCCTTCTCATGAGCGCCACTTCCTGGGGCAGGTGCCTGTAGCTGCAAGCTGTCAGAGGTGGAATTTGGGGTCGGGGGGTGTCTGGAACTTTGGCAAAAGTTGGTGGTAAATGTTTTGGGATCAAAGCTGGAAGGGCCTCTGGAGAACACGTAGCCCAGTGTTCCCCAGAGCCTGAGAGAATCTCAGATGGCTACCAAAAGGCAAAAAACAAAAACAACAAACCAGCTGCTGTCAGGTTGATTCTGATTCATGGGGCCTTACATGTGCAGGGTAGAGCTGCTCCACAGCATGTGCAATGACTGTGACCTTTGGGAAGCAGACCGCCAGGCCTTCCTTCCGAGCCACATCTGGGTAGATTCCAACTGGCAACCTTTTAGTTAGTAGTTGAGCCTTTAACCATTTGCACCACTCTGGGACTTCTAGATGGCAACAGACACAGCCTTAAATAGCACCGAAATGCGGCAGAGATTAGTCCCTCTGTGTCCCATTTAAGCCATCTGACAGGGCCAAGAGGAGAGTCTCCATTCAGTGTGAGCAGGTCCTTCACACCTTCACACCACTGACTAACCCAGAATTGTAACAAAAAGCGGGCTTCATGCTTGGAGCCTTGGCAGGCACTGGTGTCCCTCTAAAACTTGGTAACAGCATTCTCATTATATTTATCTTTTTGTTAGCTTCTATTTGTAAGTGGGAAACCCTGGTGGTGTAGTGGTTAAGTACTGCGTCTGCTAACCCAAGGGTTGGCAGTTTGAATCCGCCAGGCGCTCCTTGGAAACTCTATGGGACAGTTCTACCCTGTCCTGTAGGGTCACTATGAGTCGGAATCGACTCAACGGCACTGGGTTTGTTTTTTTGCTTTATTTGTAAGTGATATTGATCTTCCAATCATATTAATAATACTAAGTTGCCTTCCGAAATAAATTTAAATTAAAAAAAGCTGATGTGATTGAAAGGAAATAGCAAGTAAATAACAGCATTGGTGATGCCTAGATACAAAGCGAAAATCACAATGGTGGTGCCCAAATGACCCATTCTGGGACCTGGTCCTAACCTCACTGCTCAGATGCCCAGAGATGAGAAAGGCCTTGCTCAAAATCAGACAGCAAGCCCACAGCAGAGCTGGGACCCATCCCTGGGGCTCTTGGATTCGCAGCCTGGAGCTCTCTCCCTTCCCCTGCTAAGATGCACCTCCTACAACCCACCCGCCACTTACTTGGCCCCAGACGAGCTCTCCTAGCCCGATGAAGATGCACCACATCCACTGGTCCAGCTGCAGCGGCGAGCAGCTGAATGGCTTTCCCCCAAACTGCACGATCACTATCTGGAGGCCAAAGGCGAGCAGAGAGGGACAGAGAGACAGGCAGTCAGGGGCCAGTGCAGGGGTCTGGGCTCTCAGGGTACTGTCCACCCCAGCCCTGGTAAGGATGGGGGGCCCAGCTACCTGGATGGCAAAGGTGCCCAGCACGATGGTGCAGAAGATGGGGTTCCGGAAGATGCCGTCAAAGACGTTGCGCTCGCCATGGATCTTGCGGGCGTTGACCTCGTTGAAGAGCTGCATCATGACGAAGGTGTTGAAGATGATGGTGTAGTGCTCCGAGGGCGGGGAGTGCAGGGGCGCGTTCCTCCCACTGTCAATCTGAAACATCTTCTCGCCTGCCAAGCCAGAGGGCGGGACTGTGCTGGGGCAGGCTGGGGGCCTCCTTGGGTGAGTCACTGAGGTGCTGGGTGGGCTTTGGGCATGAGGTGGAGAAGTCTGTGCTGTTGGGTGGCTGCTGAGCACGGTGAAGGGTTTTTGGGAGAAAGACCTGGGGTAACTTTCTCCCACTTGTGCTGTGGAAATCTGATGATGGTGGAACACCAGGTGTGCTACCAAGTGGCACTGTTTATAAAAGGTGACTCCTGATTGGTAAACGGAGCCCTGGTGGCACAGTGATTAAGAGCTCGGCTGCTAACCAAAATGTCAGCAGTTCGAATCCATGAGCTGTTCGTTGGAAGCCCTATGGGGCAGGTCTAGAGTAGACCTAGGGTTGCTGTGAGTTGAAATTGACTTGATGGCAATGGCCAGCCAGCCAGACTGGTAAACTCATTGGGACTGGGCAGATCGGGAGTCAGCTAGGAACGCCTGGTGGGAAGCCTGGCTTTGGGCTTCCTGGCAAATGCTGGTTCTTGTAACTGAACACGTCTCTTGCTGAGACCTCTGTAAGCTCATGGGTTTCTATATGGAGCTTGGGGCTTCTAGGCCAGGCTGGCTCTGGGCCCCCACATGGCCTGATCCTCCACACCTGAGCTGTGGGGCAGTGTGGCCCCTGGACTGCTATGTGGACTCCCGCCATGGCATATCCTGTCCCCTGTCTGTGAAGTGGAGCGACCTGGTTCTGGGAGGTCTGGTGGGGTTTTCTGGGTATGGAATGTCTAGCTGAATCTAAGACCACCGAAAGTAGGCTGAAGCGGGAAGCCCAGGATGTAACGCAGGAGCCTGCCCCCTCTCCTTGACTCACCCTGTAGGCCCTGCACCGCTAGTTTTGCATTCACATGGCTTCCTTTCAGGCTTTTCATGGTAGTCCTGCCAACATATCACCTCCAGAATTTATGGAAAAGCAATGTGACCCACAGTGCACCGCCAGCTGCACTCTAGACTCTGAGGGCACATACTTGTGGCGTTGAAAGCCCAGCTCAAGGAAGCCCAGGTGGAAGGTGCCTATCCCAGGAGGGAGGCATGAGAGTCAGGCTGGGGACTCTGTGCTGGCCCTGACCTGCTGTGTGACCATGGGCTGGCCCCTTCCCCGCTCTGGGCCTCTGCTTCCTCACTGGAGGCCAGGGAGAGGCTTTGCCTGGATCATCTCTGAGCATGTCTAAGTGAGGCAGCCCCATCGAACCAGGCTCTACATCCGGCCTCTTTTCAGATGCGCTGGGTACCTTTGGGCAGGTCCCCTCACCTCTCTATGTCTCGCTACCCTCACAATGCTGGGTGATGGTGAAGGTGCCTGCTTCATGGAGTGGTTATAAGATCGACATGAGGTGGCCTAAATGAGTGCATTGTGGAAATGGCTGACGTTATGTAATCGAAGGGTGCTTCTCCAAGGACGTCTCTGTGATAAAGTGCTGGAATGGGTCAGAGGAGGGGCGGGCCACTGCCCTCATAGAGCCTCAGGATCCTACAGGGACTGTAATACCTGTGGCTCACCTGTATACTGCCTTGCAAACCGTGTACTCGGTGCTGGGAGCCCTTATAATTAGTGGAAAAACACTGACTTTGAAGTCTGCCAGACCTGGGGTCAGAGGGCCCTGGCTCGGCCCCTGGCTCTGCCCCTGACTCGCTGTGTGACCTTGAGCGAGTTGTTTTACCTCTCTGGGCTTCAACTTCCCCTTGGTCCAAGTAGGAATGTGGCTGTGAACCTAGACATTGGGTCAGGGGCATGGTGGGTCCAGAAGGCGGTGATCTCGTCACAGAGGGGTATGGATGGGGTGGGAGACTCACCCACAAAGAGCAGGGTGAAGATGAGGGTGAGCTGGTAGACAGCATGGCCCAGGATGTTCTTCATCATGGTGCGTGAGATGAGGGGCTTGTTGCGGCCGTATGGCTTCCGCAGAAGCAGAGTCTCGGTGGGTGGCTCAGTGGCCAGTGCCAGGGAAGCAAACGTGTCCATGATGAGGTTCACCCAGAGCATCTGCACAGCCTTCAGAGGGGAATCCTGGGGATGGTAGGACATGAAGAGGGCTGTCACAGGGGAGCCGGCCTGCCTGGTGCTACAAAGTGCTGGGCATGGCTAGAGGCCTCATGCTGGCTCTGTCTGTCAGGCTGGGGCCCAGACCCTTGGCTGACCTGTCCCTTGCGTTCCTGAGTAGCCATGGACCAGGTTCACTGAGGCCTTCTCTGGAAAACAGCCCAGACCTGCCCACCTTGGCCCCGTCTTCTCTCCCAAGAAGAAAATTGGGTCCTCCGGGCTCCATCACCACCAGCTCCCTGCCCTCCAGTATATTTAGCCATATCCCCGCCATCTTTCCTCCTTCCCTCCAGCCTCCGTGGATGGGTCTCTCCTCATGGCTAAGGCCAAGGATCCCCTCATCCCCCAGTGTAGTCCTGTCTCCTTGGCCTCCCTCTGCCCCCTGTCCAATGCCCCCTTTCCTTCAACTATCAATGGCTCAAATCTCTCTGTCCTAAAAACAATTCCTGTGACCCTGTCCCCTTTTCACTACCACCAATTTCTACTCTCCTCTTATCAGCCCACCTTACATTAAAAAATTACTGTGTATATTTATGATTGAAAAGTAAAACATTTTCAGGGTAGAAAGTTTTGGCAAATAATGAACAGCATTTACATAAAGATAAAACTCATTGATGATCTCACCACTTAAAGGTTACCGCCATCAGCATTTTGGAGTGCATCCTTCCACACCTCTCTCTTTGGCTGAGATTAGGATCGAACTATTCATATTGTCCTATGCACAATCATATCAGTTGGTCTAAACTGCTGGAATGAGCTGAACCTGCATGTTGCCCTCCTTCCTCACATCCCTGCATGCCTTGTCCATGGCAGCCTGGCCTCCTCACACCCCCAAAATGCCTTTCTCCAAGGTCACCAGTGAGGTCTCCCTGTCACAAAATCAAGGGAGATGTTCTTCAGCTTCATCTCCCTGACTCCCCGCCGTTTGGCCTCCCCTGTGCACTCTACCCCCTTGGCTCCTGGCCCCCCATGCCCTCCTGGTCCTCCTTGTTCCTCTCTTGAACGTTCCTTTTCCACCTCCTTCAGGGGCATCTCTTCCCCTTCTTTTTAAATCTGTGCTTCCCACGTCCCCCCTCCTCAGCCCCTGCTCTTCCCTCTCCACACCTGTCTCTCTAGCTTCAGGTGCCCACCTCTCTCCCATGACTCCCACATGGCTCTCTCCAGCTCAGCCCTCTACCTGTGGCGTTAGCCTATTCGCCCTGTGGCCTGTGGAACACCTCCTCCAGGAAGCCCACAGACCCTGCAAGCTCAATAGCCCAAAGGAGCTGCTCTTTCAACTTCTGTCTTCTCTTTCAGTGTGGCTCCCCAGGCTCCTGTAACAGCACCCCATACACTCACTCCCCGAATCCTGCTCATCTTCCTCTTAGACATTTGTCACTTCCAGCTCAGCCACTCTGCCCATCCTCCGCTCCCCTGCCCCAGGGCTCACAGCCCCCAGCAGCCTCCTGCCCTCCTGCTCTGATTTCCTGCCCCCTGTTCAACATACCCCGCTCCCAGGGTGAAGTTCCCCCTTCTTCCTACCCAAGGACTGCATGGCCCTGCCAGGTCTCAGTCATATCAGCCACTAAACTCAATCTAAGACCTCAGGCAAACTGATAATTCTTTTGAGACCTCATTTTCCTCATCTGGCATCAGTTGGTTCCCAAGGAACTATCAGGAGCCCTGGTGGCGCAGTGGTTAAGCATTGGGCTGCTAACCAAAAGACTGGCAGTTTGAATTCACCAGCTGTTCCTCAGAAACCCTGTGGGGGCAGTTCTACTCTGTCCTGTAGGGTTGCTACGGGTTGGAATCCACTTGATGGCAACTGGTTTTTGTGAGTTGCAGCTGGCAAGCGGGTGTTCCCCAAACTGCCACTAGAGGGAGCTTCTCGTCCACAGACCAGGGGAGAAGGCCTTCTGAGCAGAAGGGAGCATACCCAGCTACCCACAGGGCTCTGACTCTCTGGTCTAGGGTAGGGTAGCAGCCAGGGGCATCCCAGGGCTCAGAATCAACAGAGGGGAGCAGCCTTCCCAGGGCCACACAGCTCTTGGAGGTAGTGCTGGACTCTTGGCTTCCAGGGACTCCTGTGGGCAGGAGCTTTTCTGCCCAATTAGCTGCTGGAGGGGCCAGGCCTTGGGGATGCCCTGGGGCCAAGGGAGCCCATCCTCCCCTCCCCAGCCCAGGCTGGTCGGCCCCTGGGCCAGGCAGGCCAGCTGGCTGGGGGGACCAGGAAGCCACCGATTAATGGCAGGTGCCTGGCCAGTCCATCCTCAGAGCCTCAGTTTCTGCCTCTATGATACCTGCTGTCCAGGTCCTGCCCCTGCTCAGTGCATGGAGCTGCTTGAGTTCCAGGCATGGTGACCTGGGCAGACTCCTGCCTCTGCCACCGAGACATGACCTGGCGCTCCTTCCTCCTGCCCCTACAGTCCTCTCCCCAACACCCTGTACTCTGGAACTAAGCACCCCAGGCCCCTCTACCTCCTTGCCCTTAGCTGGGGCTGCCTAATTCCCCTTGGGCCCACCCCATTCCTGCCTCCCTCCTCCCTTTGGCCTGTGGAACTCTGCCTTCCCCTTGAGGGCTGTCTCTCCTGCCTCCTGGAACAGGACCAGGCAGTGCCTGGATGGGGCAGATGTGGGCACAAGGCCTGGCATCTCTCCATTTGCTGGGTGATCTTGGGCAAGTCATGCCACCCCTGAGCACATTTCCTCAAATGCCCAGGGCTGCACAGAAGTCTGTGGTGCAGCTCCTGACCTCAGTGGGCACTTGTTGATGGCTGTGCCCATCCCTGGCATTCTGACAGGGCCCCCCAGGCCCCCCTCCTCCTCTAGACAATGGTATACCTCTGTCCACACCCACTCCCAAGGACCCACCTGTGTGATACAAGCGCCCGTGAAGGCCACAATCACGGCCACCACGTTGACCGTCAGCTGGAACTGCAGGAACTTGGAGATGCTGTCATAGACGTTTCGGCCCCACATCACAGCCTTGACGATGCTGCTGAAGTTGTCGTCAGTCAGGATGATGTCAGAGGCCTCCTTGGCCACATCTGTACCTGCGATGCCCTGTGGGGACAGGGACGGGAGCCTGGGTGGGGTGGCCAAGGGAAGGTGAGCCGGACACCAAGGCCAGGAGCTCTGGCAACACTGCCCTCACACCCCCTAAAACCAAACCAAACCAAACCTACTGCTGTCGAGTTGATTCTGACTCATAGCAACCCGCAGGACAGAGTAGAACTGTCCCATAGGGTTTCGAAGGCTGTAATCTTTACAGAATCAGACGGCTACATCTTTTTCCCGATTGCCACACCCTTCTCCCACTGAGCCACTGGTGGGTTTGAACCTCTGACCTTTTGGTTAGCAGCTGAGCACTTAACCACTGTGCCACCAGTGCTCCTTCCTCATACCTCTACACATCCTCAATCCTTCAGAACCCCCCACATACGCAAGCCCAATCCTCCCATGCAGCCTTAGCATACAGGGACATATACACACACCTGTTCTTCACTCTCTTCACAGGCCCAGCTCCCGATGCCAGCCCTCTGCCTCAGTCTACCTCAAAGTGGCCTCTGCCAGCCCCTCATCCCCAGGCAGAGGGCGTCCCAGTGCACCCCCTCCTCCACCCCCACCTGCGAACCCCTGCCAGAGGAAGCCCATCCTCAAGAGCCGCCCCTACCATGGCGAAGCCCACGTCAGCTTTCTTGAGTGCAGGCCCGTCGTTGGTCCCATCCCCGGTCACGGCCACCACCTGCCGCTGCTCGGTGTGGGTGCTGTCAATGATGCCTGTGGGGCAGGGGCGTGCTCAGGGCCCTGGGCCACCTCAGAAGGTGGGGCAGCTGTCCAGCCCAGACCCTCAGCAGGGCTAGGCTTGGGCCCAGCTTCCCCCACCTGTTCTAGTTCTCCCCAGCTCAGGGCTTGCCCACAGCTCCCAGCACCCTCAGGGGATGTCTGAGCACTTTAGCGCAGCGTTGGCTGGAGGCCCCCAGTGGCCGGGCCCTCTCATCCTTCCAGCAGCCCTCTTCATCCTTGCAGCCACCCTAACTAGAAACACCTTCCTTCTGTCTCCAGGGTCCCCTCTTGCTCTCTGGGGCCCCCAGTGTCCTGCCAGACCCCACCACCTGCTCCCTGGGGAGTCCAGTCACGCTGAGGAGGCCTTGGCTGATGACCCATTGGCCCAGCCTTGGCCTCACCCTCTCTCCAGACATCACCCACAATAGAATGTTCACAAAACAGCAGAATGAACAGAGGGTGTATGGTTCCAGCCACTTATAAGGGCCCGCGGAAAGGGCAGGTGGGAGAGGTCATCAGTGGAGTTTGTGGGGCTCGTAGCTTGGGGCTCCCAAGCAGAGGTATCCATGGGGGTAGGACAGAAGTCAGGTGTCAACCTCATCATATTGCTTTCTCACCCAGCTCATCAAATATTGCACCAAGCCTGTCCCCTCTCACTGCAGCTCTGGGCTCCCTCTGTAACCTACTCTCTCCATGGCAGCCCCAGGATCTCTCTAGAACCCCAGTGTGAACCTGCCCCGCCCCTCCCATTGAAAGTCATTCTCTTCTCATTCTCCCTTCAGGATCGAATCGGCACTCTTAGCTCAGTTCACAGAGTCCTCCAAGGTCAGGCCTTACCCATTCTCTAAGGTCTTTTCTTGCCCTCTGGCCACCCCCAGTCTGTGCTCCAGCCACAAGCAACTACTTGCAGTCCCTCAAAGCCCCCTCCCACCTGTCTCTGTCCTCACACAGGCTGTTCCCTCAGCCAGGTGTGCTCCTGACATCCACCTGCAGCTTTTGCTTGGATGCCATTTTCTCTGGGGAGTCTTTTGGACATCCCACATCAGATCACTGTAACTCTAGTTATGTGGCCTCCCCAGCTATGTGTGGCTCCCCATCCTATGCCTAGTACACACCTGGAGCCTAATAAATGTCTGTGGAATGAGGAAATGAAGTTTCCCCATTTGGGGGTCATCTCCTGCTGCCCAAACCTCACCCCACCACCAGCCCTTTGCCCTTTGCAACTGTGAAAGTTCCACCGTCTTCAAGGCCCAGCTTCAATGCTGTGTCCTTGGCTGCTCCTGCCCAGCTGGTGGCCACCTTGAAGTCCCAATGCCCTGGACTCAGCCTCTTCAGTCTCTTTCCATGTGGCATTTGAGGCCTTGTTCCCTCCTCCAAGGCAGGGAGGGTCTAATTTTTTCTCTGTGGCTCCAGTGCCCATGGCTGCCACCAACCTTTGCACAGCACCAATAGAGGCAACCCCCACCAAGCTTGCTCCTCCACCCTCAGATTAGCCCTCTCCAGCCCTGCGGTCGCCCCCACTCCACGGGCATGCCCTCCCTGTCCTTGTCTCTCAGGACCCTTCAGCAGCTGTTCAGGCTGTGGCCCATACCTTTTCTCAGAAGGCTTTCCTCCTTGGCTTCAGGACACTGCTGGCTTCTGGGGTCCCTCCTACCTCTCTGACCATCTCCCCTTGGTCTCCTTTGACGGTTCTCACTTGGTGGGGCAGGGAGCTCTTGGTACAGCCTGGCTTCTCTTCTCTACCCACTTGGCACACACCGCCGTATCTCTGTCCCAGGCCCAGCTCACCCCGAGCTCTGTCCCCATGTCCCACTGTCTTCTGGACATCTCCACATGGACATCAGGGGCCTCCAGCTCAGCCAGTCCTAAACTGGATGCATTGGTTTCCCCTGAAATCTGTCCTGTCTCCTGTGATTCCTAACACCCAGCTGTCCTCTTGAAAATGGGGTGGTGCCAGCACATTGTAAGCTCTCAGCGTAGGAGGAAGGACACCGGACACCTGCGTATCCCTCATCCTCTCCTAAATCCCAACAACTACGAAGCCAGGCGGTTCCACCCCCATCTTCCTCTGACCTACACCCTCACTGGCATCACCCTAGGCTGGGTGTCACCATCTGACAGCTGGGCAGTCCCTGGATGGTCCCTCAGAGTGAGTGCTCTAAACCAGCGCTCCTCCCCTTAAACCAACATGGCTCGCTGATCCTGGGCTGGCTTCCATGCCACTGGCCTGGAGTTCAAGGCCCTGCAGATCTAACTCCAGTACCCCTCTCTAGTGCCTCTCCCCTCCCTCCCAGCCCAGCCCCACTGAACTTCTTTCCATTCCCTGAAGGTGCCTGGAAACCTTTTGCCTCTGGGCTGTCATAGTCTAGTCCCCTGCTCTGCCTGAGACACAGACCCTTGCCCCCTACCCCCACTCTCACTTCTGATGGCCTGTGGCCTGATACTCTTCCCCAGGCGAGTCAGAGGCCAGGAGTGTGCCCCCACACCCTTCTGCAAATAACGGCTGTGCACTTTCTGTGGGGACACAGCCTATTGCACATCTGCTAGATGGATCCTGACTATGAACTCCAATAGGGAGGGGCCCTGTCTGTCTGGAGCAGGGCCTGGCACAGCAGAAGCCCTCAACACACATTTACCATGAGAACGAGTGAGTGAATAAATGAGTAAGGGAGTGAGTGCCTTCCATCTGAGAACTGGGAATGGGTCCGGGGCCGCAGCCTCATGCTGGGGTATCCACAACTCCATGTTCCCTATGTCTGTCCCTAGGCCAGATTGGCCACCATTAATACCCTGAGGCAGCATTTGAGAGAGGAATCCGAGATGCCCTAGGGATGTTCTCGGCCAGAAACTGACCCCTCCCCCCTAGACATTAAGGGATTTTCTCAAGGCCACAGAGCAGGTCAGTGGCAGAGCTGGGATTTGAACCCAGAGCTGTGTGACTCTAAAAGGGCCCAGCACTGGGCCATCTAACAGGGGCTCAGTAAGTGGGGTGCCCTGTCTCTGGTGAGAGGTGGGGAGAGAATGATTCTGGCTTCTGGCCTCATCTCTCAGGTTATTATTTTCAGGATAGGCCATTCCCAGGGTATTGGTCACAGAATGTTGGTTGGGGGCCTCAGAGACCAGGCTGACCAAGGGTCTCAAACTCACAAACCTCTGGGGTGAGACTGATAACATAAATAAATGAATGCGCTGTGTGTAAGATAATGAGGACTGGTGGAGCCTGTCAAACATGAGAGAGTGGAGCGGGGTCTGTATTAAGCGATTCAAATTCAACATAAAACAAGGCTCTCTACCAGACAAATAAAACATGTCTATGGGCTCCATTTGGCACCCAGGCCGTGAGTTTTGGACCCCAGATGGGCCTAGTCCCATTGCTTCCCAAAGGAGGTGGAGGCCCAAAGAGAAGTCTCATAACCTCCCCATCTCATTGTGGACCACAGGAGGCTTTCCAGGCTGCAAAGAGGATGAGACAAATGTGGCGCAGGTGTGGGGAGCCGCAGGCAAGGGTACGTCCATCCTGGAAAGAAGCTTCCGATGCCATGAGAGGAAGCCCTGTGAGGCCTCAGAGTAGCCTGAGCCCGCCCGAGTCTTACCTTTGACCAGGGTATGCTTGTCCGTGGGGGAGGAGCGAGCCAGCACTCGCAGCTTTGGCCAGATCTTGTCGATTCGCTCCTGCTCAATCTGGAGAGGGATTGGGGGGAAGGTGGATCGGTGGGGTTGGGGAGAGAAACTGAGGCCAGAAAAGGGAGGTGACTTGCTCAGAGTCCCTGGGCTCTTAGCAGCACACTGGCTGGCATCTGTGCAGCCATGCAGCGTCCATGCCTCCCAGCCCCCCACCCAGGCTCACTCCTGTAAGCACCCTTTATGCTGGGCTACCTACCTCCCCCTTCTCATTGCGGATCCTCCGGTTGAACTCCTTGCCCTCGAGGCACAGGAAGTCCTCCCCAGGATGGATGATGCCACACTTGATGGCAATGGCCCGGGCTGTGTTGATATTGTCACCAGTGACCATGCGGACCGTGATGCCTGCCCGCTGGCACTTTCGAATGGCTTCCGGGACCTGGACAAGAAGGCAGAAGTCATGGAGGGAGGGCACTCTGCTGTAACGGGACTAGATGACCACTAGATACTGGTGGCAAATGTGGCACATGGGCAAATGCCTCCCTTCCTATGGCCATGACCCGCATTATTAATCAATCACAGAATCCTCTGATTAAACCCTGATGTGGTCACAGAATCCTTCTTGCATGGAGTCACAGACAGCCACCATCTATTAACCATTAGTTCGTCCAGGGATGAAACCATTGGCTTTCCTGACTTGGGCATGGACTTTAAGAAAGGCTCCAATAAGCACCCCCTCAGACCCTGGCCTCATGTGAGAGTGCACACCATTCTACTAGTGCACTTGAACTTGACCCTGCTTCATATCTCAGCCAGTTTCTGCAAACTCGATGATAGATACATTGTGTATTCCCAGGTTTTTCTGGGGACATATTTTAGAATGTGACATTGGCTTAGAATAAATACAAATGATTATGCTTCATGTAAAATATAACATTTCATGGCAAGACTAAGGACTGTGTCTTGTTTGCTGGGCTGTAATGACAAACTGACATCTGGACCAATCAGGCCAGAGCAGAGCCAACCAATCAGAAGCTAGCAAGGCCTTACTCCTTCCAGTGCCCACCCTGATATAGAGCTGTTGGATTTGCCCAGCAGTTAACCAGAGTCAGATCGTCCTTCCAAAACATGACTGTGGACAACTCCTGCCCATTAGCCCCCACTCTGCCCCCAGGGATTGTGAGAACAAGGGAAGACTTCGAATGTATCTTGCCTCTGTCCACCTGTACCATCTGCCATTACTTTAGCCCCAATCACCCTCATCTCAACGCAGCCCCCTGTCTGGTCTCCTTGCCTCTGGCCTTGCCTCTCTTCTACCTTCTCCCCTGTCCTGGCCACCAGCCTGCCAGGATCATTCTCCTTCAGGAGAAAAATCCAGACTCCTGACCATGACCAAACATCATTTGGTGTGGCCCCCAAAGGCAAGACAGGGTGGACTGAGGAGCGAGGGGGTGGAGGGGCAGGCTCCAGGCAAGGTAAGGAGACCTGTCTAGCCAGCAGAGCTGTCTTAAAGACAGGCTCTGTGGCTGCAGGTAATGATCTCTACCACTGAAGGGTTAGTGCAGGGTGAGACTACCAGCCTCCAGCAGCCTGCACTCTGGGGCCTGAGGAAGACCCTTCCTGAACCTGCTCAGGGTTCAGGCGCCACGTGAGCAAGGCCTTGTGCCACAGCCACTGCTCGCATGAGCAAACCATGACCTCTTTTTATGGAGCCGAGTAGAGGGATGGGGACTGTCCAAGATGCCATTTACATAATTTATTGATGTCCTCACAATAGGCTGTAACCGGGCTGCAGCCCCTGCTGTCTCCTGCCCCAAAGGATGGGTAAGAGCTGCTGTTCTTTTGGGAACGCACACCTTACTGGCTCTAGCCCCAAAAGGAGAAATTGAGGTTATGTTTGTTTGAAAGACACTTGAGGTCTTGGAATTAGAAGGGACTTTGAGTCATTGACTCTGATGCTCTGCTCCTTGCCTGGATCTCCTCCCTCGCAGCCCCAGCAGATGGTTGGCTAGCCTTTGCTTGCATACCTCTGACAGGGTGCTCACTTCCTCCAAGGCTGACTCCTCCATGGTAGAACAAGTCTAGCTTATTCTTTCTCTTAACTGTTTTTGCAGAGAATGGAGCAGTTACTCTGGGTCAGACCTGTATTCTTGTACTCCAGAGGGCAGCAGATAGATGTGAACTAAATTCATTCAGGATATACAGGCAAGGGCTCCAGTAAAGGACTGTAGAGGGGGCTCTGGGGGCACGGAGGAGGTATTGTTACTTTAGAGGGAAATAGGTGGGAAGGAGAAATCACTGAGAGCTTCCTGGAGGAGGTGTTATCAGCTGGTTCCATTCAGTCAGCACTAACTGCCCAGCACTGTGCCCCGGGCTGGTGCTACACAGAAGAGAACTGTTCCATGAGGTGCCTGGGCAGAGAAGGCAGGATGCGCAGACCAGATAGAAGGCACGGCCTGTGCAGAGGCTTCAAGGTGTGAACAGGCCCAGAGGGGTGCTGCTGGTGACCTGGAGAGGCTGAAGCTGAGGGACGATGTGGGTCAGGGGCTGGGTGCCCAAGAAGCTGGAGAGAGGCCTGATAGCTGAAGGTGCTGGAACTAGGGACTAGGAGTGGCTCCTTCAGGCACTGGGAGCTGTGTGAGTTTGAACCTGCAATGGTGTGACCATGTCATGTTTTAAAAAGACTCCTCCAAGGCTCTCTCAGGGAGCTGACATCCACCTGCCTGGAAGCCGCATCTCCTGGCCTTCCTCAGACAAGCAGATTCTGTGAGAAAAAGGAGGAGGCTGCTTTCTGTGACACTTGGCTTGGTGGAGGCTGTGCAGGGAGGAGTCCCTGCCCGGGGAGAGAAGGCTTAGGCACCAAAGGCGGGGCTTTGCCCTAGGGGCAGGCAGACCTGTGCTGTGATCTCACCTCAGCCTTGGTTTCTTCATCTGTAAAATGGGGATGACTGTGCCCACCCTTCAGTGAGGCTGGGGGGATTCTGGAACAAGGCACAAACAGCACCAAGCACAGGGCTGCCCCAGCAGATGCTAGAGACAAGGGACGGAGGGAGGGACGTTGACCAAACACTGGATCCTGTTGCCTAGTAGTCTTCCTGCTTTGGGAGGGGCGGGATGCAGAGGTAGGCTACAGATAGCTGTGTGGTGGGGGTGGGGGTGAGTGGGCATCAGGTACAGCTGGAGTGCTGGGGTGAGTGCTCTGCTGTGATTCCTGGGTCAGGCACCTTCCTGGCCTGTGACCTGTCTTGAATGTGGGGGATATTGAAGGCAGATGTGGAAACACTCGAGAAGGCTTTTGGGGGCCATCTTGTGGAATCCTACTTTCTTTCTGGCAGCAGTCCCTCCAGCCGGGCTCTGCTGCTGTGCTCCTGCCCTGCCCTGCCCTGCCCTGCCCTGCCCTTTGGTCCCTGTGCCACGCGTACGGACCTTCACCGTCAGGCTGTGAGCGCTGGAGGGCAGGGACTCAGCATGGGCTCAGCCACACAGGGGCCTGGCAGGGAGGGAGGTATGGGGGATGCTCAGTAAATAGGGGTCACCGTGAAACATCTCTGTGCCCTTCAGCCCTTGATGCCTGACCTCTGGTGCATGATATTATGCAGCACCGAGTGAATGGATTCAGATGAGGACGTGCAAACCCACCACCATCTGGCTCCAAGCTCCTTTTCTAGCCTTTCCTCTCCCTTCCCACCTCCTTGCCTTTGCCCATGCTGTTCCCTCTGCCCGGAATGCCCTCTCTCCCTCCATCTCTCTGTGTCCAAAATCTTACCCATCTTTTTCCTGAAATGCTCTCTGTTCACGCAGCCATTCTTGACTCTTCCAACCCAAAGGGATAGCTCCTTAAAGCGCTCTCAGTCTTTTCTCTGATTGTTTCCTCCTTTATCCCTTCGACAAGCAGCTATGGAGCATCTAAGTGTTCTGGGCACGGAGGAGTTTGAGGTGAATAAGACTTATACTCCATCCCCGAGAGACAGTGAAATAGGATTTTCCCATAAATAAAATCCTTGCAACGTTAAAAAAAAAATAAATGCTTTTTTTGCTAAAATTATCCTAGATGTTTCTCCATGAGGAAAAATAGCCAAGAAACAGGCGCTTCCTGTTTTCATTAAATAAAAGCTTCTAAACATCTGCTGTTTCTGGTGACAGCCGTTGTCTGTGACTTCCAGGGCTCCAAACACCCCCGGATAACCTGGCAAACCCCAGACCGTCGCTCTCCCGGTGGCTCTATCCGCACTGGCTCCAATCAGCCTCAGGAAATGCTCCCTCAGTTACGTCTGGTAGTAGAATGCTCTGGCAAGTGTGTTTTTATCTTTCCTGACCTGTGGCCTTCTCAGGGGACATTTGCCTCTTGACAGAGGGGAAACCGAGGGAGGCAGGGTTTGTTTAAAGCCTGTGACAGCTGCAGAACGGGTCTGAACCCATTTGAGGGACCCCAGAGGTTGTTCAGGCCTGAGCTTTTCTCCCTGACTGGGCCTCAGTTTCCTTGAAGAGCGTTACAGACACACCCACTACAGGCACCGACACTCCCCAGAAACTGGTGGCAGTGCTGCCCCTGGGGCAGAAACTGGGGATCTGGGGGTGCTGTAGGGTGCTTACTTCACCTGTACTTTTGAACATTTTGCATTTGGCTCCATATGCACAAATTATCTATCCTGAAAAACAGATAAAACCATACCTGCTGGTCTCCTAGGGCCCTGTGTCCACTCCTCCGCCCCACTCCCCAAAGAGACTCTGAATCAACAGGTCTGAGCTTTTATACTTTTAGGGAGTGTTGCCGGGCACCCCACGGTGTACCTCACTTGCGAATGCTGGACAGGCCAACTTCCTCATTTTTCAGATAGGGAAACTGAGGCCCAAGGAAGAGATTTGCCTGAGGTTATCAGTGAGTGAGTGGCAGGGGCAGGATTAGAACCTGTGCTCTTGACTCTGAGTGTCACTGCTCAAATACAGCTTTGTTGTTGTTGTTGTTAGGTGCCGTTGAGTCAGTTCTAACTCATAACGACCCTACGTACTACAGAACGAAAAACTGCCTGGTCCTGTGCCATGGTCACAATAGTTGTTATGCTTAAGCCCATTGTTGCAGCCACTGTGTCAATCCATCTCGTTGAAGGTCTTCCTCTTTTTCCCTGACCCTCTACTTTACCAAGCATGATGTCCTTCAGGGACAGTTCCCTCCTGATAACATGTCCAAAGTATGTAAGATGTAGTCTTGCCAGCCTCGCTCCTAAGGAGCATTTTGGCTGTACTTCCTCCAAGACAGATTTGTTTGTTCTTCTGGCAGTTCACGGTATATTCAATATTCTTCAACACCACCACAATTCAAAGGCATGAATTCTTCTTCAGTCTTCCTTCTTCATTGTCCAGCTTTCGCATGCACATGAGGCGATTGAAAACACCATGGCTTGGGTCAGGCACACCTTAGTCTTCAAGGTGACATCTTTGCTTTTCAACACTTTAAAGAGTTCTCTCACAGCAGATTTGCCCAATGCAATGCATCTCTTGATTTCTTGACTGCTGCTTCCATGGATATTGATTGTGGGTCCAAGTAAAATGAAATCCTTGATAACTTCAATCTTTTCTCTGCTTATCATGATGTTGCTTATTGGTCCAGTTGTGAGGATTTTTGTTCTCTTTATGTTGAGGTGTAATCCATACTGAAGGCTGTGGTCCTTGATCTTCATTAGTAAGTGCTTCAAGTCCTCTTCACTCTCAGCAAGCAAGTTTGTGTCATCTGCAAAACGCACGTTGTTAATGAGTCTTTCTCCAATCTTGATGTTCCTTTCTGCATACATTCCAGCTTCCTGGATTATTTGCTCAGCATACAGATTAAATAGATATGGTGAAAGGATACAACCCTGATGCACACCTTTCCTGACTTTAAGCCATGCAGTATCCCCTTGTTCTATTAGAACAACTGCCTCTTGATCTATGTATAGGTTCCTCATGAGCACAATTAAGTGTTCCGGAATTTCCATTCTTCGTAATGTTATCCATAGTTTGTTATGATCCCCACAGTTGAATGCCTTTGCATAGTCAATAAAACACAGGTAAACATCCTTCTGGTATTCTCTGCTTTCAGCCAGGATCCATCTGACATCAGCAATGATATTCCTGGTTCCACATCCTCTTCTGAATCTGGCCTGAATTTCTGGCAGTTCTCTGTCGATATACTGCTGCAGCGGCTTTTGAATGATCTTCAGCAAAATTTTACTTGGTGTGATATTAATGATATTGTTGGATCACCTTTCTTGGGAATAGGCATAAATATGGATCTCTTCCAGTCACTTGGCCACGTAGCTGTCTTCCAAATCTTCTGGCATAGATGAATGAGAGCTTCCAGCACTGCATCCATTTGTTGGAACATCTCAATTGATATTCCATCAATTCCTAGAGCCTTGTTTTTCTGCAATGCCTTCAGAGCAGCTTGGACTTCTTCCTTCAGTACCATAGGTTCCTGATCATATGCTACCTCTTGAAATGGTTGGACGTTGACCAATTCTTTTTGGTATAGTGGCCATGTGTAGTATTTCCATCTTCTTTCGATGATTCCTGCGTCTTTTAATATTTTCCCCATGGAATCCTTCAGTATTGCAACTCGAGGCTTGAATTTTTTCTTCAGTGCTTTTAGCTTGAGAAATGCTGAGTGTGTTCTTCCCTTTTGGTTTTCTATCTCCAGTTCTTTGTACATGTCATTATAATACTTTACTTTGTCTTTTCAAGCTGCCCTTTGAAATCTTCTGTTTAGCTCTTTTACTTCATCATTTCTTCCTTGGCTTTAGCTACTCGACGTTCAAGAACAAGTTTCAGAGTCTCTTCTAACATTCATTTTGTTTTTTTCTTTCTTTCTTGTCTTTTTAATGACCTCTTGTTTTCTTCACGGCTGATGTCCTTGATGTCATTCTACAACTCATCTGGTCTTCCTTCATCAGTGTTCAACGCATCAAATCTATTCTTAAGATGGTCTCTAAATTCAGGTGGGATATACTCAAGATTGTACTTTAGCTCTCATCGATTTTTTCTAATTTTCTTCAGTTTCAACTTGAACTTGGATGAGCAGTTGATGGTCTGATCTGCAGTTGCCTCCTGGCCTTATTCTGACCGATGATATCGAGCTTTTCCATTGTCTCTTTCCACAGATGTAGTTGATTTGATTCCTCTGTATTCCATCTGGCAAGGTCCATGTATATTGTCACTGTTTATGTTGGTGAAAAAAGATATTTGCAAAGAAGTCATTGGTCTTGCAAAATTCTATCATGCGGTCTCCGGCATCATTTCTATCATCAAGGCCTTATTTTCCAACTACCTATCCTTCTTCTTTGTTTCCAACTTTCGCATTCCAATCACAAATAATTATCAATGCATCCTAATTGCATGTTCGATCAATTTCAGACTGCAGAAGCTGGTAAAAATCTTCAATTTCTTCATCTGTGGCCTTAGTAGTTGGTACATAAATCTGAATAATAATCGCTGTCTTGGTTACCTAGTGTCACCATAACAGAAATACCACAAGTGGATGGCTTTAACAAAGGGGAATTTATTTCCTCACAGTAAAAGTAAAGTAGGCTAAAAATCCAAACTCAGGGTGTCAGCTCCAGGGGATAGCTTTCTCTCTCTGTCAGCTCTTGGGGAAGATTCCTTGTCCTCAAACTTTGCCTGGTCAAAGAGCTTCTCAGGCGCAGGGACCCCAGGTCCAAAGGACATGCTCTGCTCCCAGTGCTGCTTTCTGGGTGGTATGAGGTCTCCAACTCTCTGCTTGCTTCTCTTTCCTTTTATCTCTTGAGAGATAAAAGGTGGTGGAGGCCACACCCCAGGGAAACTCCCTTTGCCTTGGATTAGGGAGGTGACCTGAGTAAGGGTGGCGTTACAATCCCACGCTAATCCTTTCAACATAAAATTACAAACACAAAATGGAGGACAACCGCACATGGCCTAACCAAGTTGATACAGGAATTTTTGGGAGGATATAATTCAATCCATGACGGTCATATTAACTGGTCTTCCTTGTAGGTATGTGGATATTATCCTATCACTGGAAGTGTTGTAGATCTTGAAATGTTCTTTTTGATGATGAATGCAAAGCCATTCCTCTTCAAGTTATTCCTGGCATGCTAGACCGTATAATTGTCCCATTCAAAATGGCCAATACCAGTCCGCGTTAGCTCACTAATGCCTAGGATATTGATGTTTATGCGTTCCATTTCATTTTTTACTATTTCCAATTTTCCTAGATTCATACTTCGTACATTGCCCGTTTCAATTATTAATGGATGTTTGCAGCTGTTCTTCTCATTTTGAGTCATGCCACGTCAGCAAATGAAGGTTCCAAAAGGTTGACTCCATTCCTGCCATTAAGGTCTACTCTACTTTGAGGAGGCAGCTCTTTCCCAGTCATCTTTTGAGTGCCTTCCAACCTGGGGGGCTCATCTTCCAGCACTATATCAGACAATGTCCTGCTGCTATTCATAAGGTTTTTACTGGCTAATTATTTTCAGAAGTAGACTGCCAGGTCCTTCTTCCTACTCTGTCTTGGTCTGGAAGCTGAGCTGAAACCTGTCTGCCATGGATGACCCTGCTGGTATCTGAATACCGGTGGCATAGCTTCCAGCATCACAGCAACATGCAAGCCCCCACGGTACGACAAACTGACAGACATGTGGGGGAAAATACAGCTTACACCTTCTAAATTCACAACGTGAGGGTGCTCTAAGGTGAGAGGAAAGCCCACTAATAGGAATACACTGACTGAGGAGGCAAAAAAGATAGGAGGTTAAACCTTCCAGAGGAGGCCAGGGCTCAGAAGGAACCTGAGGAGCACCTGGGCTGACCTATTTTACAAATGAAGAACTGACGCACAGAGAGGGGAAGCACCTTGTTAGTGGCAAAGTGGAGACCTGGATTCAGGTCCCATTTCTCAAATGTAGGGCCCCTCCAGGGTGAAAGTTCTCCCAGTTGCCCCCTATTTACCAGACAGCCCCCTGCTTCCCTGAGGCCACTTCTGTGGACAAGAGCTCTGTCAAAAGAAAATGCCAGTGGCCCAGCTCTGGCTCCCTCTCAGGCCCTGGGGAACGCCCTGTCTCTTCTCCTTACCTTTGTGACTTAGAACGACTTGCCCCTTCATTTTTATGGTACCTGGGAGAAAGCTCTGGGGCAGGAAGGCAGAAAATTCGGCTCCAATCTGGATTCACTCAGCCACTTGCAGTGTGACTTTGGGAACAACACTGGCTATCCTTGAGTCTCAGTCCTTTCATCTGCAGTTTGGGAGTGTGGGACCGTGTTTGGACTAGATCAACAGTTCAAACCTTGAGTCACAGCCAATTTAGTGAATGCTGAAATCCATTTAGCAGATGGCCACCAGCATTTAAAAAAAGAAAAAATTGGGAGAGAACAGAAAATATCTAAGGGCATCACATTACTTTGTGAATTTCTTGTTTCCGTTGTATGTGTGTGTGTTTACTGAGTCATAGCGTAAAATGTATTTTTAATTGTGGGTCATGGTCAAAAAAGTTTGTGTTTGTTGCTGCTTTCATGCCCTCAGGGATGCTTCTGAGGCAGGGTGCGAACTGGGAGCTCTGGAAGGGGCCAGAGGGAGGTCTCGGGCTGGGAAGGCACAGGGGCACCCCCAGGATGCAGCTGGGCCTCCTGCCCTGCTCAGGGACAAGCCTCAGCCTCTGGCTTATTCTGAGTGATTTCCAATAAGGAGATAGATAACACATCCAGCGAAGCCTGACCCATTAGCACTGGTAATGAGCAGACGTCCTGTAGGGAGGTGATAAACGGCCTGTCTCTCCGGGGAGACGGGGAGACGGAGTCAGGAGGAATGTGGGCTCGGGTGTCCAGCGCCAAGCGTAGAGGCATTAATCGTCTTTGCCGTTTTAGGCTCTGGGTAGGAACGAGGAGGCCACAGCGACTCCTCACAGGAGGCCTGTGGGTGTGTGTGACATAGTATTGAGAGACTGGGGTTCAAGTCCCACTCATTCTCATTCATTCATTCCACACACACTCACTGAGCACCTTCTGTATGCCAGGCTCTGCGTTTAGGGCTATTTTGTGTTAGGAATCCAGGGTCATGAATCTACTGGGGAGGGCAATGAAGGAAGGCATCCACATTTATGGGCCACCAACCTTATGACAGACACTGCTTGTTGCTTCTATGTGCATGACATGATTCCTCACAATATGCTGAGTGGGAAATACTATTATTATTCCTAGTCTACAGATGAGGAAGCTGAGGCTCAGAGAGGTTATGTAACTGGCCAAGGTCACAGAGCCAGCAATGTTGGGACTTAGGATCCCAGGCCTGTCTGTTGCTCAAGCTCATGCTTTCAGCCCCCACCGCCCCCACCTAAATGGGAAAAGTTCATGTCTGTGACCCTCTATCTAGTTTCACTCAGTCTTTGGAATGCAGAATCTTACAACAGGAACTCAGCATCTCGTCTACCTCTTCTACTTTGAAAAAGGGGAAACTGAGGCTCCGGGAGGCATAGGGAAGGCCCGGAGGCCCCCAGATAATGGTGGCAGGGCCAGTCAGGGACACTGAAGTTGCTGAAGGCAGGTGGCTCGCAGGGCATTGTCTGCCACCAAATTTCACAGCCAAGGCCTAACTGGACACAGTCAGGCCTGGCTGGAGAGCCGGGTCTGGATGCAGCATCTGCGTTAGGCCTCAGAGGAGGTAAAGTCCTCACACTACCCCCTGGGGCCTCACAGGTGAGCGGACCCCCTCCACCTGACCCAAGCCGCCACATTTTGGAGAGCCAAGGCAGCTCTCTCTTCTCCCAACAGCTTCTCTCCAGCCAGGGAAGCCTGCTGACCACATGTGTACCCCAACCCGAAAATCCCCTAGCATTGAATTCTCTGTCTTCTTCCCAGGGGCAGATTCAGCTGAAGAATACTGCAGGGCTACTGTGTGTTGGGCACCCATTAGGTGCACTCGTACTCATTGCTTCCCTCTGTGCTGGTGAGGCAGTGCTGTCTCCACGAACTTTCTAGCTCTGGCCCCGGAAACCTGACAAGGACAGACTGTCAGCTGTGCTCCTAGACAACCTTGCCAGGGTCAACTGTTTGCCAGGGTCAACTGCGTTTGTAGTGGGAAAATACTGATGGGGACACTCAGGGGTTTCCTGAGTTACTGGCCATGCCCTTTGCAGGGATCCTAGAATCCAGGCCCAGGGATTTGTTACAAGAGATCCCGGCTCCTGGAGGGCAGAGGCTTCTGAGCTAGAGCAGCTCTCCCACCTACCCTCTGGCCAGATGGGCAGGTGGAAGGACTACTTCCACGGAAGAGAGCACCCCTGCTGCCCTGCTGGCAGGCTGTGCCTCCTGCCCTGTGTCCTGAGCAGACTCGGCCAAGTGTGGCCTGTGCTGGTCTTATGAGTCCGAACCTTTTGGAGCACATAAGCAGACAGCCCCAATGGGGTCACGGAAGCTGAGGCTCAGTAAGGTGAAGCGACTTATACTAGATGTCCCCAGCTGACTGGACTCCCGGCTTCAGGTCCCCTCCCCAAGCCTGCTGGCCCTGGGGGCCTACCTCGGGCCGCACGGGGTCCTCGATGCCCACCACGCAGATGCAGGTGAGGTCGTTGAGGATGTCGTTCTCGTTGTCCCAGTCGGGCTCGGGGCTGTTGGGGAAGTCACGGTAGGCCACGCAGATGGTACGGAGCCCATCACAGGCCATGGGCTCAATCACCTTCTTCACCATCTCATCCCGGTCGCGGGGCCGGAAGACCCGGGGCTCACCTGCCCCGTTGAGAATTTTGCAGCACCTGTGGGGAGCACAGGAGGGTGATGGGTTGGGCCCGGCTAAGGGCCCAGAGACTCCTCACTCTGATTGGCTCGGAGTCTCCTCCTTCTCCCCAGTGATGCCCAGCTGTCCATGGTCCATCAGCCAGTGCCTGCCCTGGTCCATTTCCCATAGTGCTTCCGGGCTGGGAGCACACAGTCAGGCCCCCGGGTCCAGGCAGGGATGAAATTAGAACCAGCCAAAAAGAAACTGGGCAGTCTGCTCACAAATATCTGCTAAAAAGAAACTGGGCAGCCCTACTGCAAATATCTGCCCCAGAGGTTCTAACTCAATTTGTCTCGAGTCCAGGAGTCAGTGGTTTTTTAAAAGCTCCCTGGGCTGTTCCAATGTGCAGCCAGGGTTGAGAACCACGGGGCTATATGAATCCCCTCAATGTATGAGTGGGGAAACTGAGGCCCAGAGAGGGGGAGTGATTTGCTTAGTTCTCCAGACTTATTTCTGGCGCCTGAAACTGGCCAGCAATGAAAATAGTTACCATCAACCAACTCTATCCTAAGGGGAGTGAAATAAGAGAGATCTCAGTGTGATAATGGGTAGAACTTCCTGATGATCCTGTTGATTTAGGGAGGAGGAGGAGAACTCGGTAGAAATTTTAAAGAGAATATAGTGAAAAGAGCACCAGGCAAGAGGCCCTGGAGGTAAGTCTTGCTGTGTGACCTCAGGCAGGACCTGTCTCTCTCTGTGCCTTCTGGTGCTAGGTGACCCCCCCCAGCCCAGCCAGGCCTGCTGCTAGGCCCTGCATGACCTGGACATCCCAGCTCCCCTCGAAGGGCACAGCCCTTAGCCCAGCACCCTGCTTGGTAGAATCTTCCCATTCTGCCTATTTGCCTAAGATTTTTCTTTTTTAAAAAAGAGAACATTCCAGATAACACTGAAGCCTGGCGTCCGCCTCCCCACTGCGCTCGCTGCCACTTACTTCTTGAGCACGATCTCAGAAGCACCCTTGCTGTACATGCGGAAGCTCTCGTCGGGCAGCTTGATGACTGTGCTCATCGACTTGCGCACGGAGTTGAAGGTGTACACTTTGTATAGCTTCTCCTCTGGCATCTGGATGCGCACGGGCTCGTAGTCCTGCTTCAGGTCCAGCACAAAGCCCAGCAGGCCACACTCTGTCTTGTTGCCCACCTGCCGAGGTAGGGCGCCCTCCTTCTCCGGGGGCTGCAGGACAGGCAGGGCGGTTAAAACCCAGGGCAGGGCCAGCCCAGGAGGTTCCCCTCCACTGTCCCTGAGCTCCGGGGCTGCCACCTGGTGTGTGTGGAATGGGGCTGGGCTCTGGGTACCAGCTTCTGCCCACCTCCTCTCCCCTCAGGTGGACCCTCTGCCGATCCTGGCACCCTCAGTCTTCTGCATCCCTGGCCCAACCCTAGCTCAGGGTTGAAGGGGGTGAGCAAGGCCAGCTTTTAAAAAAGTATGAACTATTCCAGACATAAAAAAGTACAGAGAACAATATAATCAACAGCTGTGTACCCACCGCCCTGCTTCGTAGATTATGCCTATTTGCTTAAGATTTTTCTCCAGAGAGGCTGTATGTAAAAGTATGGTTAAATATTGGCAATTTTAGGTAGTTCACCCTAATTCATGTATGTATGTACATATGGACACCCTGGTAGCATGCTGGTTAAGAGCTTGGCTGCTAACCAAAAGGTCGGCAGTTCAAATCCACCAGGTGCTCCTTGGAAACCATATGGGGTAGTTCTGCCCTGTCCTACAGGGTCGCTGTGAGTCGGAATTGACTTGATGGCAATGGGGGGTTTTTGGTTTTACGTATATGTACATGTATATATACCAAACCAAACCCTTTGCTGTTGAGTCTCATGTGTATCAAAGTAGAACTGTGTTCCATAGGGTTTTCCATGGCGGATCTTTCAGAAAGAGATCACCAGGCCTTTCTTCAGAGGCACCTCTGTGCGGATGGGAACTTCTAACCTTTTGGTTAGTAGCTGAGGGCTTGCTTAACGGTTTGTACCACCGACGGGCTCTGTATATATGCACACATATGTGCATAAGGGTAGTGCTGTTTTGCATGTTGAAAACTTCCTAATTTGCTCATTTTTAAATGCTGTATAAACTCCATTGTATGGATAAGCCACCATTTACTTGCCCATTCTTCTGGCCCTCCCTTCCCTCCCCTGCCTCCCTCTACTCACTCGTTAAGCGCCTACTAAGAGCCCTGGTGGTGCAGTGGTTAAGAGCTACAGTTGGTAACCAAAAGGTCAGCAGCTCTATTCTGTCCTATAGGGTCACTATGAGTCAGAATCAACTTGACGCCAACGGGTAAGTGCCAGGTAAGGAGCCCTGGTGACTCAGTGGTTAAGTGCTCAGTTGCTAACCAAAAGGTTGGTGGTTTGAATCCACCCAGCAGTGCTGAGGCAGAAAAGACCTGGTGATCTGCTCTCATAAGGATTACAGCCTAGAAAACTCTATGGAGGCAGGTCTACTTTGTTACACGGGGTCACTATGAGTCGAAATTGACTCTATGGCACCTAACAACAACAACAACAAGTGCCAGGTGCTGGTACTGCAGGAATTCCACAAGGGCCTGCCCTCCAGACTTTCTCAGTAGCATCAGCAACTGCGTCTCCCCAGCCCCTCCTCTTCCCTGTGTGGCCTCTGAACATGGGCTGTGCCATGCCTCTGTGCCTTTGCCTCTGCTGTTCCTTCTCTCGCCATCCTTCCCCTTCCTTGCCAGGCAAACTCCTCCTCACCCTTTAAGGGCCAGCTCAAATATCTTCTTCTCTTTGAAAACAGCATGGTTTAAAAGAGTGAAAGCATTGGGGCCTCCTACTCAATAGGTTTTCAGGGCTAGCACAGAGCCCAGCATACAGTAGGCACTTAGTAATTGTTAGCTGATGGCTCAATGAAAGGCCAGGGTGGCAAGGGAGGCACAGGTGAACAGGTAAGACAAGGTGCCCCACGTGATGGTGGGATTGGCAGGCAGCTGGGGGAGTTCAGATCTGCGTGCAAATTCACCTCCCACAGGCCTGCACACTCACACACATGCCCACTCACGCTCCTGAAATAAAATTAATACACAGCAACTCAGGTGGAGGTAGATTTAGGAGTGGGAAAAAGTTGCCCCAGATAAATCCAAGCCCTAAAGAGATTTTGAAGAGGAAGAAACCCCCATGAACATGTCTGTGGCCCCCATTAATGGCTGTTCATGGGTTTCAGACCAGCCTTGCCCAAGAAGCCCTCTGGATCCTCACCCTCCACCTTACTCATGTTGCGTAAAAGAGCAGCCCAGGCAGGAACAAGGTGAACAAACTCAAGAAGATGCCAGCATGGCCAGGCTGTGTGGGGGACAGCGCCGACCCTCCTTCAGCTCCCAGACGTGTCCCTAACCCACTCCTGCTTCTGCAGTTAGTGCTCAGATCCTCAGAGCAGACCTGAGCTCTGTGGGGACATGGGTGATGAAACAAACCCTCAGCCCCCAGAGGTCCTGAGACCCAAGGATGCAGGGAAGGAAAGCCTTAGACCCTAAGCCCATGACCTCA
Organism: Elephas maximus indicus; assembly: GCF_024166365.1. Taxonomy (NCBI): domain Eukaryota; kingdom Metazoa; phylum Chordata; class Mammalia; order Proboscidea; family Elephantidae; genus Elephas; species Elephas maximus. Next base: position 35,258,356 of record NC_064838.1, read on the forward strand.
ATCTCCCCATCTGTAAAATGGAGAGGTTGGGGCATAAGATCTCCAGCAGAGAGGGCAATCAAACATTTCCTTAAAGCAGACTGTGGTGAGCGATGGTAGGGCAAGGAAGGGTTTGGGGTCCCTCAGAGGAGTGAGGCTGGGCAGGGGGCCAGGTTCAGGGTACCCTCCCCAGCTCCCACAGCCAGGCTGAGTGACATCTCTGGCATTTGGCGCCTTGTAAGTATCCCCACTCCCAAGGTCTTGGATGAGATCTGATTGGGAAGCAGAGAGCTCTAATACAGCTTCCCATTTCTGACGTCTGGGAAAAGAAATTCCACGCACTTCCCTTTGTTTCTGCCATATGCTGTTATGTTGTGCTCTTAAACTTTATTTATTTACAATTTTATAATCAACCTTCTGGAGAGTTCCAGAGGTTTATGCGTTTTCCACAACAATTTTTTTTTTTTTTTTCCCTCCACTAATGAACGCAAATGACGACGTGGAGGACTTAAATAAAAATGCCTAATTACTTATTTGCCCAAGAGAGCAGAACAGTCAGGCCTGCAAAACACTCGGCATTTTATTACCCTCTGTGAAATATTTTAATTTTCCTCTAAAAGGATTTCAAACAACAATCCATGGCTGCAAATGGCAGAGCTGCCTCCTCCGTAATTCAGTTTGTTCCTATGAACTCGAGATCTGAAATCGCCTACATGTGGTACTAAGAAGTGGGGCCCTCCTTTTTTTCTCTCGGCTTTTTATTCTGACAAACCCAGAGGCTTTGCTCTTGCTGTAGACTCTTTTTGCCTCCAGGGCTCCAGCTCCATAAGGAAGTGAAGGCGTTGGTGGTGCTACTATTTTGAGAGAGAGGAAACGGGACCAGGGAGGGAAGTGACTTGCTGGAAGCCACAGCCTGGGGAATGCCAGGCCTGAGGCTAGTCCCCATGCCTCCTGACTCCCAGTTCAGAGCTTCATCTGCCACATTTCCTCGTGGGGGTACCCAGCCCTTTGGGATGCTGGGTGAAGCCAAGGGTGTAACTTTGAGAGGTCAATTCACGCTCCTGTTCTGAGATGCTGGGGAGCAGGTGGGTCTCAGATCAATGAATGGTGATTTGAAGAGCTACCAGTTATAAATTACATCTGCAAAAGTGAGATAAAAAACCCCATAGCTTCATGAATTGTGATATGATGATTTTTCTGAGTGAGTTAGAAAATGACTTTATGCTAATTGGACATCTCTTGTGGCCCACCCAGCTCCTACTCATCCTTCAAGGATACGCACTGGCTGCGAAGGCTTCCCTGGCACCCCCAGGTGAACCACAAATCCAACCTCAACAGCAGCAGCAATGACCATTTTTTGAGTGCCTACTGTGTGCTCAGGGAGCATTGGTGGAGTGGTAGAACTCTCATCTTCCATGTGGGGGACCTGGGTTTGTTCTGGCCAATGCGCTTCATGCACAGCCACGGCCTGTCTGTTGGCAACCCCACTGCATGTTGCTATGGTGCTGAACAGGTTTCAGTGGCGCTTCCAGACCAAGCCAGACTAGGAAAAAGGCCTGGTGATCTGCTTCTGAAAATCAGCCAGTGAAAACTCTATGGATCACAACAGTCCAATTCACAGTCAATCATGGGGATGGCACAGGACTGGGCGGCATTCTGTTCCATTGTGCGTGGAGTTTCCATGAGTTGGAGGCCGACTCAATGGCAGCTAACAACAGCACTACATCTCACCACTTTACTAAGCTCTTCACAAGCATCGTTACAACTCCCTCTTGTTATTCCCATTTTACAGTTGTGGAAAGTGAGGCCCAGAAAGGCTAGGTCACACTAGTAAGTGGCCAAGCTAGGATTTACCCACAGGTGTTCCTGATTCTGAGCCCTATAGCACATGCTCTCCCAGCAGCCCCTGCTTCCCAGTAGCATTTGAGATCATCTGTTCGTTCCTGGTGGCTCACCTTGGAAACTCTATGGGGCACTTCTACTCTGTCCTATAGGGTCGCTATGAGTCGGAATCGACTCGATGGCACTGTGTTTCTGGGTTCATTAGTTACCTAGCCGGTGACCGGTTTAGAGTCCAGTAAGGCAGGGGCTGTGTCTATTTTGCTACCTCCCTAGCTTTAGCATGGAGGGGGTATCCAACAAATGTTTGTTGAATGAATAAATGAGTGATTTTGTGTTTGTATATGGGAGGTGCTGCCAACGGGAGGGCAAGATAGGACAGAATTTTGGCCTCTAGAATTGTCACCTAAGGGTCTGTCTTCCCCAGGACCTCCTTGGGTGCCAGACTGCTGAGGAGTGTGAAGGAGAAGAGCCCTGCCAGTGAGGAGGCTAGAGAGGCCCAACATGGTGTCCAAGAAGACACACCAGGACAGGCCCATGCAGGGTCTTGGGAATCCCCGGCAACATGGTGACACACTGCTGGAAAGCAAACTCCTTAGATATGTGTGCCAGTGAGTGGGGTGGACCATAGGGGTTAACAGCTCTGTTAAAAATTAGAATTCCCATCTGGGTCATTTGCTTTAAACTCTTCTCCCAGGGTTAGTGTTTACAAAAAACCAAAACTAGTTGTTGAAACCAAAAGAAGGGCTGCTGCCTCGCTGGGATGTTCACACTCCAGAACTTCCTTCACCCCCACCCCATCTTAATGTCCTGCACAGTCACTTCCAGAGTCTTCTGTACCTCCTGGCACCCCTGCTTGGACAGAGCCCAGTCCAGGGTGTGGCCTGACTCAGGGGGACTTGGAGATTCATTAGAATATTAGATTGAGCCCTGGGCTTCGGGCCAGGATATCTGAATTCAACGTTTGTCTCTACTTCTCATAGTCACTTCCCGTACCTCCCCCCTTCTCCACAGCCCCTACCATCTGCCCTAGTTCTAAGAGTTGTGGGAAACACAATAAAGCCAACAATCCCTGTCTTTTTGGAGATACTGGGTCTTCCTGGGGGCTGGTGGCAACTTGGCTACCTCATTTTCAGAATGGGGTATCCTGAGGACTTGGGTTTTCTAACCAGGGGAAGCTTGGCTTGTTTATTCAGGAAAAGTGTCCAGCCAAGGGAATCCTTCCTGCCTCCTCCCTCTGGAACCATTTTAGGGGCTCCAGTGATACTTTTCTCACCATAGTTTACATGTTCAGAAATAGGCTATACATAACTGGATACCCATCTGCAAAAAAATGAAACAAGACCCATACCTCACACCATGCCAAAAAACTAACTCAAAATGGATCAAAGACCTAAATATAAAATCTAAAATGATAAAGATCATGGAAGAAAAACAGGGACAATGCTAATACATGGCATAAACAGTATATAAAACATTACTAACAATGCACAAACACCAGAAGAGAAACTAGATAACTGGGAACTCCTAAAAATCAAACACCTATGCTCATCCAAAGACTTCACCAAAAGAGTAAAAAGATTACCTACAGACTGGTAGAAAGTTTTTAGCTATGACATTTCCAATCAGCATCTGATCTCTAAAATCTATATGATACTGCAAAAACTCAAATACAAAAATGGGCGAAGGATATGAACAGGCACTTCACTAAAGAAGACATTCAGGTAGCTAACAGACACATGAGGAAATGCTCACGATCATTAGCCATTAGAGAAATGCAAATCAAAACTACAATGAGATTCCATCTCACTCCAGCAAGGCTGGCATTAATCCAAAAAACACAAAATAATAAATGTTGGAGAGGTTGCAGAGAGCATGGAACACTTATACACTGCTGCTGGGAATGTAAAATGGTACAACCACTTTGGAAATCGATTTGGCACTTCCTCAAAAAGCTAGAAATAGAACTACCATACGATCCAGCAATCCCACTCCTCAGAATATATCCTAGAGAAATAAGAGCCTTTACACGAACAGATATATGCACACCCATGTTCATTGCAGCACTGTTTACAATAGCAAAAAGATGGAAGCAACCAAGGTGCCCATCAACAGATGAATGGATAAATAAATTATGGTATATTCACACAACGGAATACTACACATTGATAAAGAACAATGATGAACCCGTGAAACATTTCATAACATGGAGAAATCTTGAAGGCATTATGCTAAGTGAAATTAGTCAGTTGCAAAAGGACAAATATTGTATGAGACCACTATTATAAGAACTTAAGAAATTGTTTAAACGGGAAGAAAATATTCTTTGATGGTTACGAGAGTGGGGGGGAGGGAGGGAGAGGGGTATTCACTAATTAGATAGTAGACAAGAGCTATTTTAGGTGAAGGGAAAGACAACACACAATACAGGAGAGATCAGCACAATTGGACTAAACCAAAAGCAAAGAAGTTTCCTGAATAAACCGAATGCTTCAAAGGCCAGCGTAGCCAGGGCAGGGGTTTGGGGACCGTGGTTTCAGGGGACATCTAGCTCAATTGGCATAATAAAATCTATTAAGAAAACATTCTTCAACCCACTTCGGAGAGTGGCTTCTGGGGTCTTAAACATTAGCAGGCGGCCATCTAAGATGCATCAATGGGTCTCAACCCACCTGGAGCAAAGGAGAATGAGGAACACCAAAGACACAAGGTAATTATGAGCCCAAAAGACAGAAAGGGCCACATTTACCAGAGACCACATCAGCCTGAGACCAGAAGAACTAGATGGTGCTTGGCTACAACTGATGACTGCCCTGACAGGGTACATGACAGAGATCCCCTGAGGGAGCAGGAGAGCAGTGGGATGCAGACCTCAAATTCTCGTAGGGAGACCAGAATTGATGGTCTGACTGAGACTAGAAGGACCCCAGAAGTCATGGTCCCTGGACCTTCTGTTGGCCCAAGACAGAAACCGTTCCCAAAGCCAACTCTTCAGACAGGCATTGGACTGGACTATGGGATACAGAATGATACTGGTGAGGAGTGAGCTTCTTGGATCAAGTAGACACATGAGACTATGTGGGCAGCTCCTGCCTGGAGGGTGGATGAGAGGGCAGAGGGGGTCAGAGGCTGGTGGAATGGACTCAAAAATAGAGAGCAGAGAGAAGGAGCATGCTGTCTTATTGCAGGGAGAGCAACTAGGAGTATATGGCAAAGTGTATATAAATTTTTGTATGAGAGACTAACTTGATTTGTAAACTTTCACTTAAAGCACAATTAAAAAAAAAAAAAAAGAAATAGGCCATAACCTGCCCCCCCCACCGAAAAAATCAGCTCAGCAAACACTCATCCTCAGTTCAATAATTCAAATCTCAACCACCGTGTCAACCTACTTTAAAAGAGGCCTCATAAAATATAACATGAATGTCCTCTTGGGTGGCTTTGGGTTGCAGGGTAAACATGGGTAGAAGAGGAAACTTTTCCCGAGAAAGCGCAGGGCCTCAACCGTGTGAGGCAAGAGCTATTTCTATCGTCAAGCTCAGCTGTGCTCTGAGCAGCAGCAGGCCCAGGAGGAGGAACTGGTGGAAGTCTTGATGTTCAAAGGGTCGGAGATGACCATGGAACTCTGAGGGTGTGCTAGCATTTCTTAGGCAGGTAAGTAATTTCTGACTAAAAGATGATTCATGTAGCTTCCCTCGGAGGGCAAGTCCAGTTCCTATTGGTAGAAACAGGGTGGGAGGAAAAGAACCTCCACCATCCTCAGAGGTGATGGGGGCTGGGAGGGAGGCTGGCTTCTGGGAGGGAGGCTGGCTCTTGGCCTCCCTGCCTGCGGCCTTGTACCACCCACTCTGGTGCCTGGAGTGGTTTTGCTGAGGTCAATGATGAGAAAGCCTGTGAAGGTCTAATCTGCTGCCACTGGGCTGGCCCCAGCCCTCTCAGCCTCCCCTCTCATCACTCCTCTCCATAGTAGTGCTCAGGTGGTCACAGATCACCCATTGTTTCTGAAATGAGTCTTGTATCTTTAGGTCTCAGCCAATGAAAACCCCATGGATCACAAGGTTCTGATCCCATTGTACATGGAGTCATCATGAAGTCTGGGGCTGACTCGATGGAAGCTTGCCCTCTGCCTGGGATGCCCGTGCCCCCTCGCCTGCTTGGAGAACTCCTCTAGAATTTCTGGGCTCTGGACCCAACTCGGGGCAGGTCACTTGATGTTTCTACAACTCCATTTTTTTAACTGCAAGATGGGAATTGTCTTATCTGCCCTGATTATCTGAAAGGAATGTGGAGGGTCAAGCAAGTTAGTGGCTGGCAAAAACTTACTGCAGAGAGGCCAAATTCAGAAACAATGATAGAATAATAACTAATGTGAGCTGTGTGCTTACTACATGCCAAACACCGTGCTGTGTGCTCTCTGTTCATGGCCTCAGTTTGACCTTCACAGCAGCCCTTGAGGCAGGCACAGAGCTGCAGCCGGTGGGTGGGCATGGAGTGGTGAGCTGCACAGGCTCTGGTCAGATGGGCAGGGCCTCTTACCCACGGTGGGACTCTGGGCATGTCCCTTAACTGCTCTCAGCTTTAGTGTCCTTATCTATGAACTGGAGATGCGGTATCACTTACTTCATGGGTTGTCATACAAGAAACCATATGTTAAGCACTTAGCACTGAGCCTGGCTAAGTCAATGTTGGAGGCAGTGATGGTTCAGTGGTAGAATTCTCACCTTCCACGTAGAAGACCCAGGTTCGATTCCTGGCCAATGCACCTCATGCATGGCCACCACCTATCTGTCAGTGGAGGCTTGCATGTTTCTATGATGCTGAATAGGTTTGAGCAGAGCTTTCAGACTAAAACAGACTAGGAAGAAAGGCTTGAAGATCTACTTCCAAAAATCCACCAGTGGAAACCCCATGAATCACGAGGGTCTGATCCCATAGTATATGGGGTCGTCATGAGTTGGGGGTTGACTCAATGGAAGCTAACAACAGCAAGTGAATGTTAGCAATTATGATTCACTATATGATCACTTTACAGACTGGAAAACAAAGTCTCAGAGAAGTTAAGTAACCTGCTCAGAGTCACACAGGTGGTGAGTGCTGGAGCTGGGATTTGAACCCAGGCCTGTTTGACTTCAGAGCCAAAGTTCTTAACCATTGCTTCTCGGACTGAGTGTCAGGACATCTGGGTTCTAACTTCACTAGTGGAGTGCCTGGGGACAAGAGACTCAGAGTAAAATGAAGAGGCTGGACTAGGTGGTCTTTAGGTCTGTGAGTCCATGTAGACTACACTCACAGAACCCACCCTCATCTAGTGTTTTTCTTTTTAGACAAAAGGTTGTCAGCTTATCAGGAGGTCTCAGGATCAATGCAGCCAGGATGGCTGAGGGAGGTTGCAGAAGAAACCAGCTGAGCAGACTGGAGGTGCTAAGACAGCACTAGTGTTGGCCATGGGACTGGGCCTGGGGCCAACTCCTACCTCTTACTACTACAAGAACAGGGAAGCAGAAGGTAAAGATATCAATTCTGTTCTGAGACCCCCCATTCATACTGATCCATCCAAACAGCCACACATCCATCCATCTGTCCATCCGTCCGTCCATCCATCCACTCATCCACCTACCCATCTATTCCTCTCCCTACCTACACTTCATCCCACCATCTATTACACATCCATCCATTTATTCACACATCAATTTGCTTACCTTACCTACCTACCACACACTCATCCACCCAGTATTTCCCAGGAGCCTATGCCCAGGGGCACAGAGATGAATCAGTTCTAAAGAAGCCCACAGCCTCCTGGGGCATCAGACAGCAAGAAGTCACAGAGGAATTAGTGCTCTTGTGGAGGGGGAAATACAGCGTGTGGGAGCCCTAGGCCAGGCTCATTTTCCAATCAAAGCTGAGAGTAGCATGGGGAGGACAAATTCCTGCCCTGTATCCTCTTGCATGGTGTCAGGAAGGCTTGCAGTCTAGATTTCCCACCTTGGTTTGGTGAGTGGCTGGACCCCTGGGCTGAGCAATCCCCACATCTTCACAGTCTTCATCTGGGCCCAGGAGGGCAGTTCCTGGCTGGACCCTCTGGCCCCAGGCTTTCCTTCCTAAGACCACAGTAGGCAAAATATGCTGCAGAATTGGTTCTCAGTGACCAAGAACCTGGTCTGGGCATCCCAACTCAATAGCTGGCTTCGGGGTATCCAGGGCATGGGAGCCAAAATATAGGGATTCTAGATTGGCTTTGCCACTAACTGCCTGTGTGACATTGGGCAAGACCTTCTCCCTCGCTAGCCCTGTGTCTACGCTGTCTATTTGTTAGCCTCTGCATTGCTGCAAGTGGACTTCCCTTTCAGTGGGTAATTTCTTGGCTGAATAACAATGACATCATTAATCATGCTGCAGTGCTGTATATGAGCCAGGCACTTTCCACTTACTAACTCATTACATCCTCACAACAAGCCTATTATTTCCCCAGGAACCTGAGGCATGGAGAAGTTAAATAACACTCACACAGCTAGTGAGGGATTCGAACCCAGGCCATCTGCCTTCACAGTACGAGCTTTAACCACTGTCCAGTCATACCAGGGGCCTCTGCTGCCTCTTCCATACCTATGGATGTCAGCCCCAGGCAACGAGAGCCTGGGAAGACCAAGAAAGTGAGGCTCAGGGATCCCAAGATGCCTGGGTTCAAGGGACAGAAGGGGACACTGGTGCCCAGAAGGGCCAGTGACTTGGCTTGGGTTATAAACCAAGGATCCCTGTTCTCTGGTCACCGATTTCTCTCCTGTCTCAGCAGCTACACATTCTCCCCAGGTGTACTGATAGACCCCTGTCTTCCAGGCCACCTAGACACACAGACTCAGTTAACCAACACCTGCAAGTGTGATTTTAGTTTTGCTGCCAGTGCTACGTAACACTGACTAATTGAGGCTCCTTGCTGTGGAGATATTTCTGCAGCCCTCCTGGCAAATCCCAGAACTCCTTATTGCTGTAGTTCAATAAGATACATCTCAATCCAAGTCCACTTCACAGAGCTCTGCCCCTGCGCTCCCCACTCCCGACCTGAAGCCTGCTCTGAGAGTCACCTTGCCATGTGGGCAGGACGAGGTCATTAACAACACCTCGGTTGTTTTAGGAAGGCTGGGGAGCAGAATAGAGTATCCCTGTTCTCCCTTGATTCCCAAGTTGGGGGGAGGGAAGGAGGGGAGGGGGAAGAAGACAAAAATTGTCACTTCTGGCATTAGCCCCAGGGTTCTCTATCACTCATTAGCACACATTCTCCTGACCGACTTTCCCCTTTTATGAATTCTGCCTCTGTTGTCAGCAGCTCAAGAGTGAGGTGGTGGCTGCAGAGCTGCAGTGGAGTATGCTGCTCTCGCAGCCCCAGTGTCTGTGGGCAGAGCCGCCTCCTCTCTTCCCTGCACCAGTTCTGGGCCCCTCCCTATCGACTCACGCTCTTCTCCCCATTTGGATAAAGCAGCTGGTGGTTCACACAAACCCAGTCTGATTGGGAAGGCTGGAGCTGGCTCAATGGCAGGAGGGAGAGAGGTCAGGTCTAGGGCACATTTAGAGGGAAAGCAAAACAGTGCAGCCAGTCCCTCAGATGCTCACTCTGCAGGAATGCCCCACATCTGGATGTGGCTGACATCTGGATGGGCAAGCTCGTGTTTCTCTTGACTGAAATGCTGACTAATTATGAAAAGGCAACATGTGCTTCTCAACCCAATAAGGATGACAGCATGATGAATCTAGGCACGTAGCAGCTTAGCTGAGACCGTAATATAAGAGTTTTGCTCATCAAACTAGTAATACTACTACCATTACTAACAATACCTTCTGTGGTAGATTGTGAAAACTGCCACAGTTATTCCCGTCTGTGAATCCATCCCCTTTGCAAAATGACTTTGCAGCTACTCCCATCAACAGGTGGAGTCTATTTCCCCCCTCCTGAGTCTAGACTGGCCTCCTGACTTGTTTTGGCTAATAGAATGCAGCAAAGTGATTCTGGGCCAGTTCAGAGTCATGGCCTCAAGAGGCCTTGCACACTTCTGCTCTTTCTTTTGGAATCCTATTGTCACTATGTAAACAAGACCAGGTTAGCCTGCTGGAGGGGGTGAGACCACACAGAGTAGGCCCTCCGAGATCAGCCTATGGTCCTGCCAACTTCAGCAGAGCCTCCACTTGAACCACCACAGATACATGAAGAAGCCCATCCAGGACCAGAAGAACCACCCAGCCGAGCCCAGCCTGAATAGTTGACCTGCAGAATTGTGAGCTAAATATGTAGTTTTGAGCCACTAAGTTTTGGGGTAGTTAGTTATGTGGAAAACTCTAGCTAATAAAAATTTTTGTTTTGGGGAGGGATCAATGACAGGATTTAAAAAACACAAAAACAATATTTTTTTTTGGTCATTGTTATAGTTAATTTTACTAGTCAACACGGCTAGACTATGGCGCCCAGTTGTTTGGCCAAATACTAGTCTAGATGTTACTATGAAGGTATTTACATGTGATTAACATTTACAGTCACCTGACCTTAAGTAAAGTAGATTACCCTCCGTGATGTGGGTGGGCCTCATCCAATCAGTTGAAGACCTCAGCAGCAAAAACTGAGGTTTCCTGAGGGAGAAGATACTGCCTCAAGACTGCAGCATAGACATCCTGCTGGAGTTTCCAGTCTGCCTGGCCTATGGATTTTGGATTTCTCTGCCCCCAGAGTCAAGTGAGCCAATTCTTTAAAATAAACCTCTACCTACACAATTTTTTTTTTTTTTTTTTTTTACCTACTTACCTATTGCATATATAGGTATAATGCACGATAGTTGTACAGGCCTACATTAGCAACATCTACTATAGAGAAATATATATATATACCTCCTGTTGGTTCTGTTTCTCTGGAGAGCCCTGACTAATACAGTCACACAAACAAAGCGATGTTAATGGAATACTAAGTAAAAGAGAAACAAATTGCTCACTCTCTGATCATCCCCCAAAATATCAGAAGGATTTAAAAACACAAATCACAGTTTGGTGGTCCTCAAAAAGTTAAACGTAGAATTACCATATGAACCGGCAATTGCACTCCAAGGTATATATCCAAAAGAATTGAAAGCAGGAATGTAAACAGATAGTCGTACACCAATGTTCATTCCAGTATTATTCACAATGTCAAAAGGTGGAAACATCCCAAGTGTCCATCAACAGACGAATGGATAAGCAAAATGTGAGAATATTTCTTAGCCATAAAGAGAAATAAGTTCTGATACATCCTACAACATGGATGAACCTTGAAAACATTATGCCCAGTGAAATCAGTTACAGAAGGACAAACATTGTATTATCTCACTTTTTTTTTTTTTATATATGAAATATCTAGAATAGGCACGTGTATAGAGACCAAAGTTTACTAGTGGTTACCAGGAGCAGGTGGGAAAGGGGGATTCATTGCTTCGAGGACTCAGAGCTTGGGTGATGGAAAAGTTTGGAAATGGATCATGGTGATGGTTGAACAACATGATAAACATAGTAAATGTCACTGAATTGTACACATGAAGAAAGTTGAAATGGCAACTGTTTTGTTACATATCACCACAATTAAAAAACAAAACAAAACAAAAACTGCGAATCACTTTGCTCAACCCGTCCAGTATTTCTGCATCATCCCATGGATGTCACGCTCTCTAGTGGCTCCCCTTAGTGACTGCAGCTGGCACCCACTTACCAGGATCTTAGTGGTGTAGGCGCTGTTGATGGCGATGGCGTTGACTAGCAGCTCCATGGTCTTGGCATTGACGGAGCTGGGGTCGGGGATCTCCTTGTAGTGGACGTCACCAACGTAGGCCTGTACCACTGTCATGCGATTGGTGGTCAGCGTGCCAGTCTTGTCTGAGCAGATGGCCGTGGCATTGCCCATGGTCTCACAGGCGTCCAGGTGGCGCACCAGGTTGTTGTCCTTCATCATTTTCTGGGGGTGGGGGGAGGTGAGAAAGCGACACTGAGCAGAGGGAGCTGGGGGCTTTGGGTAAACATGCAATAAACAAGGCAGAGCTGCCATGGGTGGCCCTTTGCTACCTCTACAGGCAGAGAAACTTGAGGGTTACAGCCTCCTACATCTGGGATTTCTGTGTGTGTGACCCTTTTCCTTCACCTTCACTTTCTGAGCCATTTGAAATATTTGATTAATTGACTTTATTGATTTTGATTACATAAGTAATCTATATTCTTTAGGGGAAAATATAACAAATTAAGATTGGGTTCTCACTGACTACTTCAAATATTTTTTTCCTTACACTATAACTTAAATAACTTCTGTATTTGATTATGGATTTTCTGAAATGTACCATCTTTCACCATTGCCTGGTCTTCACAATCACTTCAATTTCACCAAACACAATAAATTTAGGATATGTTGTTGTTCTTAGCTGCCGTCGAGTCCATTCTGACTCATGGTGACCTCGTGTGTGTAAGAGAGCTGTGCTCCAGAGGGTTTTCAATGGCTGATTTTTTGGAAGTAGATCACCATGTGTCTCTGCCAAAGTGCCTCTGGGTGGATTGGAATCACCGCCCAGGGACTGCATGCGTGCTTAGAGACATAGAAAAATATCTCAAAAGAGACATATTATAATATGAATGTAATTATCTCTGTGTGGTAGAATTACAGGAGACTTTTATTGTCTTCTTTTTTAAATCTGTAGATTCTATTTTCTACAGTGAATATGTTACTACTTGCATAATAAAAGTCACAAAGTTTACTTTAAATATAGATACACAAAAAGGAAAAAGAAAACAAATCAGCCATGATGCTACCACCCAGAACTGATACATTTTCTTATATACCAACATCCTTTCTTTTTTATTTATAGCAAAAAATGAAATCCTACTATATGTATTATTATCTACTTTCTTTTATATGCCTCCTTTTCTCTCTGCTCCAGCTCCATTCCCCTAGCGTCTTCTAGGTTCTCAAGTAAATAACGCAAATAAAATAATTCGCAGGAAACCACCATTCTTAATGCAGGCCCTACTGACATAGTGACTGTATCTGGCAAGGAGGGATGTGAAAAGCTGCGAGAGGCTGAGTCAGACTGAGTTCTGGTCTGTGCCTAGGGATGTTGATTTCCTTTATTCTTGCTCCTCATTGTAACTCTTTGTAACGAGGGTAAAAATGGATCCCAATTAGCACAATTTTAATAGAGGTTTATGTTACTAAAAAAAGCTGAGTACTGATAGGACTGTATGCCATTGCGGTTTCTCTTATTATAACTTGTGACGACAGTAACGATAAATGTACGTTGAATGGATGATCAGCAGCAATTTGAAGCTGCGACACACTTTACAGCTTGCAAAAACCCTTCTGCATTTATTTTCTTGTCTGATGTTCTAAGAATCCCATGAGATTTGCAAGGATCCTTATAATCCATTTTGGCAATTGAAGAAAATGAGGCAGGGTGACTTGATCAAGATCACACACCTGTGAGTGTCAGAGCTGGGATTTGAACCCAGCTCTGTTTAATCTCACAGCCTTGCTCATTCCATTGGGCCTCAGCCCATCTGTACTCTGTGAAGATGGTTCATCTGTTGGGTTTAAGATTTTTTAAGCTTGCACTATCCAATATGGTAGCCACATGTGGCTACTGAGCACTGGCAATGTGGCTAGTCCAAAGTGAAATGTGCTATAAGTATAAAGTACACATTGGATTTTGGAGAGTTATTATGAAAAAAGGAATGTGAAATATCTCATCAATAATTTCATATTGATCACATGTTGAATTAATAATACATGGGACATAGTGGGTTAAGTAAACTATGTCATTATAATTAAATTTATCTGTTTCTTTTTACTTTTTTTTTGTAAAATGACTTGCTGTTTTTGTTAACTCCCGTTGAGTTGGCCCCCAATTCATGGGAACCCCATGCACAACAGAACTAAATGCTGCCCAGTCCTATGCCATCCCCATGATTGGTTGTGAATCAGACCCTTGTTATCCACAGGGTTTTTACTGTCTGATTTTTGTAAGTAGATCTCCAGGCCTTTCTTCCTAGTCCTTCTTAGTCTCGAAGCTCCACTGAAACCCGTTTGGCATCATAGCAACACACAAGCCTCCACTGAGACAGGTGGTGGCTGTGCATGAGAGGCATTGGCCCGGAATCGAACCTGGGTCTCCTGCATGGGAAGTGAGAATTCTACCACTGAACCATTACTGCCCCCAACACAGTTACTAGGAAATGTAACATTATACACTTGGCTCACATTTTCTGTCTACTGGGTGGCACTGCTCTCTAAGTGGTCACCCCTATTCTATTGATGGCAGCTCCCAGGAGGGTAGGTCCAGGCTCACAGAGGGAATATTTTGCTTCTCCTGGGTTGCGGTGGTACACTGAGGTTATCAAGTGACTGCACAGGTAACATAACCTAAGACAACTGAAGCCATCGGTGCTAGAGGTATGAACTGCAGAGCGCACAGAAGACTAAAAATGTCCGCACATGATTCCCAAAACCAACTCAGTGCGACTATTAAGGAGGCCCCCAGCTCAGTTGGGTGGCTGCAGGGCCCTACTCACTTTCTCCGGACCCCAAGCCTCTTAGATGCATTGCGCTGTGACCTGCTTGGGCTTTGCTTTGTGGGATGGAGTTTCTCGGAGAACCCTAAAACGGGGGAGATAATAAGTACCGTCTCCTTTACCCAGAGCTGCTACTTTCTGGCACCTGCCGGGAGATCTCTTTTCCGTATGAAATTACATCGGCAAGCCCAGCCCAAATTCCTGCTTGGAAACTAATGCGCAGCGCTGCCAACTCCTCAAGGTGAGCGCCTTGTTTGTAAACACGGCCACGCCTCCCCCCTTGTGGGACACCCTGGCATGGGGTAACAGGAGCTCAGGCTCCTGCCCTCAGAGGTGGGAACCACTAGGGAGAAGGGGAGAAAATGAGACAGGGTGGTGAGAACCTGGTGGGGAGGCCAGGCTTGAAGTAAGCGCCCCGAAGGAAAGAATTGGACTGGCAGGGCCCACGAGACACCAGGCTGCTCCACTCAGCATCTAGGCTACAACTGTTAGCAGGTGGAGTGGGCTTTGCCCTCAGTGCAGAAATTAGGAATGTCTCCCAGCTACTCCAGCTTCCACAGTAGACATTTACAGACCCCTCGGCCCTGCCTTTAAACTTCTTTTAAAACATCTTTTTTTAAGCATCTTATGCTTTCGGTGTGCACGGCTGCACAACTCTGTGAATATCCCGAGAACCCCTGAACTGTACACTTTGGATGAATGAATTGTATGGTATATGAGTTAGATCTCAATAAAGCTGTTAAAAAAAGAAGAAAAAAAAAATTTTTTTTAAAAAATATTTTCAGCCCATATCCCAGAGTGGGAAGGTTTCCATAAAATCCGAATTCCTTTTTGTTTTAGGCTTGCTTCTTTCAGACTTTCAGGGAGGCCCTCTGAGATCAGTTGCACAAACAGCACAGTTGCTGCCCTGGGGCCTGTGACTTCCACAGGCAGACTTCTGCTGAAATTTGGTGGGATGGGTTTTGATCTGCATAGTGATGTCTATTTTTTTTTTTTCTAAAGTTGAGTTGATTGCTAGTGTTTAAGCCCTCAGCCAGCCCCCGCTGGGAAGCTTTTATATTAGGGAGAGTTTATATTAAAGTCCCAACTGTCATCGAGTCAACTCCGACTCATGGCGAGCCCCCGTGTGTCAGAGTAGAACTGTGCTCCACGAGGTTTTCACTGGCTGATTTTTTGGAAGTGGATTGCCAAAGCTTTCTTCTAAGTGCCTCTGGGTGGACTCGAACTTCCGACCTTTTGGTTAGCAGCTAAGAGAGACCCAGGTTGGACCCCTGGCCAATGTACTTCAAGTGCAGTCACATCTTGTTTGCCAGTGGAAGCTTGTGTGTTGCTATGATGTTGAACAGGTTTCACTGGAGCTCCAGACCAAGCTGGAAAAAAGACCTGGCGATCCATTTCAGCCAGTGAAAACCCTGTGGATCACAAGGGTCCGATTCCATTGTACACAGGATTGCCATGAGCTGGGGGCCAACGTGACAACAGCAAACAACAATATATTAAAGTCCAGATTTATGTCCTGTCTTGAAAAATGCAAGATCTGACAAAACTGGGCTTGCACCTCTGCAGGGTGACACATGGCTGGGCTAAGTAGTGGTTGTCCCTTGTCAGGGCAGTGTTCTTTGGTTTGCCGCAGGTCCCCTGCACTCCCTGAAGGCAGTAAGTTTTGGGATCCTTCATGCTTCGTCTCAGGGCTCCCAGTGTGTCCACCCTTTTCCTCTAGCTCTTCTCTCAACCCCTGCACATCAGGTACCCCGGCCACAGGCCCCGAGCTGGGGACAGCCCCTCTCAGCCGAGGCAGGGGCTACGTCAGCTGCTGGCTCTGCTTCCCCCTCTCACCTTCACTGAGTAGGCCAGTGAGATGGTGACAGCCAGAGGGAGCCCTTCGGGCACGGCGACCACCAGCACTGTGACGCCAATGATGAAGAACTTGACGAAGTACTGCACGTAGACGGGCGTGCACTCGGGCAGCCATGGCTTCTTGTTGACCACGAAGGTGTCCACGGTGAAGTAGAGCACCAGGATGATGACCGTGATGGCTGACATCACCAGGCCTGCAAGGCGGGGAGACCTGCTCAGGGGGACTCCTGGGGGCGGGGGGCTCTGGAAAGTGAGAGGTGTGCTAAACCCTTGGCAGCAAGGGCTCTGGGGTCAGACGACCTGAGCTCACATCCCAGCTCAGCCACTCACTTGCTTTGTGACCCAAGGCAAGTCCTGGATCCTCACAAAGTCTGAGTTTCCTTCTCTGTACAATGGGGATACTAGAAAAAAGCATCGTGTCTGGTAAAACGGAGGGTCAGCAAAAACGAGGGAAACCCTCCGTGAGATGGATTGACACAATAGCCACAATGGACTCAGAACATACCAATGATCGTGAAGATGTTGTGTAACTTGACAACGTTTCAGTTTGTTGTACATAAGGTTGCCAGGAACCAGAGGTGACTTGACAGCAACTAATGACATAATGGGGATGCATGTTGACGTCACATGGTTTTGGGAGGATCAACTGAGGCCATGCATGTAAAGTGCCTAGCACAGTGCCTGACACATAGTAGGTGCTCAACATGTGAATACATAAAGACTGTTTGCATAGAGCTTTCACACAATAATGGCGTGTGGTTGTTATCGCGTATTTACTCGTTCATTCAACAAATTCCTTTTGAGCACCTACTGTGTGCTAGGCACATAGTAGTTCCTGTTCTAGGAACTCAGGATAAAGCAGCAAAGGAGATAGAGTCCCTGCCCTTGGCCTTCTATAGAGGGGGCAGACAAAAAAGCAAATAAATACGTGAACAGTATAATTGCAAGTACAGTAAACACTATAAAGAAAAAATGACAGGACCGTGTGATGGGAAGTGACCTGGGATGGTAGGAAGTGGCTACTTCAGCTAGGGTGGCCAGGGAAGATGCCTCGGAAGAGGAGATATTTGAGCAGACAGCTGAAGGATGAGGAGGTGAAGCCGTATAGCGACCTGGGGGAAGAATATTCCAGGCAGAGGAAACAGCAGGTAGCCATTTTTTTAGACGAGGAAACTGAGGCTCAGAGCTAGGAAATGACTTGCCCAAGGCCACATGTCAGTGGGACTCTGTAGCTGTAGCAGGTGCATGTGGGACCAGCCAGACCTGGAATCCCTCCTGCCAGTTGGGTGTGCTCGCCCCCCTCACCCCACCTGCCTCAGGTGCTTCTGAGAACTGCTCACCTGCAATCCCCTCCTGTGGAGGGTGCGCTGGGGGATTGGAATCCCTATCAGGAAGTGCCTAGGAGTGCACCCCTGATCTGATGGCCAATACCCAACAGCTGATGTGGGGTACAAGAGTCCAGCCCCCTTGCCTCAAGGGGGAGAGTCCTGCAGGATTAGTCATGCTCTAGAACCACCCCCATGGGGTCAGCCTGGGGTGGGGGTTTCTCCTGGAATCTCAGTTTTCTCTGGCTTCTTCCTGGGCCCTGTCTGGCTCTTTTTACTCTTTACAGGTCCTACCTCAGCCTTCCTCACCCCACAACTAAATCATTTGCCCACCCATCTCAGGCTCTCCTTTTAAAAAGTTCAGCCCAAGAGGGAGGCCGAGGTGGGATTTGAACCCAGAAATGCTTGACTGTGAACCCCATTCTTGGCAGAGGAGGGAGATGGGTAAGGACTCAGCAGGCCTTGGGCTGTTCCCATCGCTTAGTTGCCTGTCCCCCCTGCCCTGTTTCTGTGAAGTCTTCTGCCTGTGACGGTGATGGTGGGGTGGAGGAAATCCCTGGGCCCATCTTGTCCCACCCCCAGCCCCAGCTGCAGAGCCTCAGAGCTGCTGCTGTGTCTGTCTGACAGTCTAAGGGGCGGGAAGCCAAGCTCCCAGTGCTGCGAGCTGTCACCAGGCCCTGAGTTTAAATATAGGCATCCAAGCCTGTAATTTGCCTCCCTTCCCCATGCTGTGGTGCCTAAAATTAGAGCTTGGAGACAGCACAGAGGAGGGAGTAGCTAGGTGGGGAGGCCCTGGTGTTTGCATGACCTTCCCTGGGTGGAGAGGCCAACGCCAGGTCAGGATGGGCGGGGCAGGGTGGGGGCGTTCACCTTGCAGACGGGCTTGGCCTCCTGGGCCAGAGCTGCCAACCAGCTACGCCTTGCAGCCACCAGCTCAATTGGGAAGCCTGGCCTGTTGTGCTGGGGCACTGCCCTTGACCCTTCGATCTCTGCTGTGCAGCCGGGGGTCATTATAAAGCCAAATCCATTCCTGCCCTCCCCTGCTCAAAACTCCTCCACAGCTCCCACTGCCCTCAGGATAAAACTGGGGCTGCCTGTAACTCCAGGCCCTGCGTGATCTGGCCCCGGCCCTCTCTAGCAGCCGTGCACTTAGCACTGGATGTGTGGATCGCCTTTAATATTCATTGGGGCCCCATGAAGTAGGCACCCCTGTTGTCCCCATTTTGCAGGTGAGGAAGTGGAGGCGCAGGGCTGGGTGAAGTTACTTGCTCAAGTTTTCACAGCTTTAACTGCACAAGAACACAGGCAGTCTGCTCCCAGAGCCCAGGCTTTTAGCTTCACTCTTCTGCCTCACTAAGCACGAACTGAGCACCTGCTGTGTACACATTCAGACTGGTAGCTACGGCAGAGGAGGATGGGCCTTAGGGACCATGTCATCCAAGCCTCCCACTTTGCAGATGAGGCAGTTGAGGCCCACTGTGTCCTCTCCCGGCCCTCCGGTGTGCCTGCTGCCCACTGCCTGCTACGGCTGCCGTACTCACCTGCCTTGCCAATCTGCACAGCCAGCTTCGTGAGCTTGCCCTGCAGCACGGACTTCTCTTTTTTGTGCATGTTGGCCTTCTTCTTGTCATCTGCGTCGCCGCCCTCGGCGCTCTTGAGGGGCTGCATCTCCATGGCGGCCGCCCCATCCTGCTGTTTGGCTGTAGGGGCAGAGCGCGCATGTGCACACACACACATATACACACGGACACACACACACACACACAGACATGCACACGCACACTGGTCAGCCTGCAGGGTGGGGATGGTGGCACCCAACCCTGCCTGCCCAGGGGAATGTGGTAGGAAGCTGACCCTCCACCCTGGGCCCCCTACATGGCCGGCACAGAAGCCCTGGGATGGGGGTCTGCCTCTTCCAGCTGGACGTCTGAGTTCCAGCAGGGAGTGACATGGCTCCACCCTGGGGTTCCCTCTGGTCCTGAATGAGCCCACAGGTCCTACCCCAATTGCCCCCTTGGCTTTTCCCACATTCAGACGAGACAGACAGGCTTGGGTTCTACCCAGATGGTCCTTGGGCCATGTTCTGCGGAATATTAACTAGCTACCAGACAGGAGGGACAAAAACGGAGGTGTAAAAGTTAAAAAGGGAGACCATGTCCATGGGTGCTGAGTCCCTGTCTCCAGCCAGGACTCTTGAGCACAGGACTGACTGGTGGGCCCTTGCACTTTTGGTCAGAGACTGGCCCAGACTCTCTACCCCTTAACCTCTAAGAATCTCAACAAAGCAGCCTCAAGCCTTCAGTGAAATGGCAGAGCTGGAAGGCTGGAAGTAACTGGCATTTGACGAGCTCCTTCCTGGAGGATAGCTCTCTACTTGGCCCAGTGTCACGGGCAGCACAACCGTGCCCCCCACAGAGGCCAGACACCTATAGTGTGGCTGTGTCTGCCTCTCATCTGCAGAATCAGAGGGGAGGGGCCGCAGGGACCACAAAGCGGTTAAGAGGAAAGGGTTACCTTTGCTCTGGCTGGCGTCCACATTGCCATCCTGCATTTTACCTACACGACAAAGAATTTTAACAGACAACAGAGAACAGACAGCACACGTTGGTCATCACAAAGACGAAACAGGGCCACGACATTCAAGTCACAGATGGAGGAAGGAGGAGGCCCACCAACAAGGGTGTGGCTTGTACCTGGGGAGGGCCTGTGCTTACTTGGGTCCTTGCTACAGGGACCCCACGGGATGCCCGCACTGGCCTCTGAACAGGGCAAGCCTGGCCCACTGTAGTGGCAGCTTTGCCAGACCAAGCAACGCTTGCTTCTCTGGCGGTCAGGAAAGACGCCTTGGGTTTGCATTATTTTGGCCCTGAGCTTCTTCCAGATTAAAGGGTAACATTTGAGGGTAAATGGGACCAAAATCTGCTGGCAGGGCACAGAAGGAGTGGGTGTTCTTAGCACCCAGGCCAGGCCTTTACTGGTTTACTTGGTTGCTGACTTTTGTGGGCAGAGGGACACTTGTTCAGCTACCTCCGTGTCATTTTCTGGGAAAAGAAAACATGCAAACATAATCTATAGTCAGAGAGATAGAGACAGAGCGAGAGAGACAGGAGAAGGTGAACAAGGTTCTAGGTCAATGTGGGCCTTAGTTTCAGGCTCCAGAGGGGACAGCTCTACTTTCTCCTTCTCCCTCCAAAGGGCTGGCGGGGGGGGAGGGGGGTGAAGCCATAGCAGGACAACCCCTGCCTGGCCCCATTGAGAGTGGCCCCAGCAAAGGGGAGGGCAGCTCCCCAGCGATGGGCTCAGAGGGGCCCCTAGTATGTCCAGAGGGCTTGGTGAGCATGCCCTGGCTCCAAAAGGGAAGCTGCTGCCCCCTCGATATAGGGTGTGTGTCTTTTATTGTGAGGTCAATGGACTCAAACCACAAGAGACAGGGGAGGTGGGGTCAGTGGGCTCCCCTGGATGCTCTCTCCCAGACTGGGGCCTGAGGCTGCCTAGCACTGGGGAAGGGGCTGAATCTGGAGCTTTTTGGGCCACTGGGGACCAGGAAATGCATCCACTCCACTTTGCCCCACTGGGGGGTCTCCACTAGGCTGCCTGGGGGCTCAGTTCACAGTGTGGGAGGTACTGGTGGCTGCTACCTTAACCTGAGACACTGGTCCCAGGAGCTGCCTCCTGCTAGCAAAAGGCACAAGCTGGCACTGCTGAGGACGGCTCCCTCCAGTCCACTGGGCCCACATGCTCACCTTGGGGCCCTGCCTGGGGGCCCGTCCCCTTGGGGAGGAATTTGAGAAGGTTGGCCACCCTCCGAGGTTTGCTGCAAAAAAGATTCTCACTGTTCAGGGCCTGCGAGAACCCACCATGTGTTAGCACGGTTCACTGTTTTTCAGGCGCTTACAGCCTCTACAATCTCCTTGAGTCCTCACCACATCCCTACAATGGATGCTCGTTATTACGTCTGTTTACAGATGAGAAACTGAGGCTCTCAGTGGGTGAATGGAGAGCCGTGCCACGGTTTCTTCCAAAGGCACAGTTGGGGTCCCCTTTGAGCTCAGGGAAAGGCAGTCAAAAGCACAGTGGTGGGACTGGCTCCTTAATTCCCCGCTTCACCACCAACTAGCTTCACCACCTCTCCCAGCCTCAGCTTCCACCTCTGTGAAATGAGCACGAGGACACTCACCTCCCAGAGTCCCTGAAAGTTACACTGATAATAGCCACACGCAGGTTTCTGCATTTTGCAGTTTCAAGGGCTCTTGTAAGTGGCAACTCTTGTTAGCCTTCACCACATCTGTGCAAAGGTGGAGAGGGATCTTCATCTCTCTCCTTTTACAGACAAGGACGCTGGGGCCAGGAGAGGCCCGGAGCTGACCCTCCTTCATGGGGAATTCTCTCTGCTTCTCAACAGCCTCACAACAACCCAGTGGCTGTGCTATCATTTCCATAGACTCCGTAGTCATCATCGCCACACCCATTTCCCAGGTGACTCCGAGGGAAGGAGAGACCTCAGATCCCATGCTAGGACTACCTGCCTGAGTGCAAGCGTACTGCTGTTCCCTCTGCTTCTCCCCGCAAAGCTTCTGTCAGGGACCCACCGGGGCTTCAAGAGAAAGACCCTCATTGCTCTATTGTAAAATTCTTTCTACTGGATTAAAAAACAAAACACAAAAAGGGCTTTTGGAGCAAATGGGACTGAATTACAACAATTATTTTTATTTTCTAAAATAATTTTACTAATTATGCTACAGGGCACCAGAGGACTCCCCTTCAATAGCTGGCATTCAAGACACAAAGGGGCCTTTATCTGCATTGCTTGTTATCAGATGCAGAAGCCCATTAAACCAAGCTAGCAATTTCCTCTTTTATTACCATTGTGACCACGTGGTCAGAGAAGTAATCACCAACGCATATGTTTGGGAGCAGCGTTCTGGGGGTGCTTCGTTGCAGATGGCCTGCTTTTTCAGAAGCAAAGGACTTATTTGGGGCTCTCCTTGGCCAAACTAGTGCTCACCTGGCCCCTGAACCATGGTGAGACCAGCTCTGGTCCCATGTGTCCCATGTGGGGCCTAGAGGCTGCGTTTTAGGGGAGCCGGGGCTGGAGGGGGTTGGGGCCCTTCTATGCATCCTATTTCAGATGTGGCTTTTCCAAACTGGTCCATTCTCTTCACTCATCTCCAGGGACGCAGGTGGGAAAAGCAACACCTTAGAGGATTCCGGGTGATGTCACCTGATTAACAAGCTTTGGGGAGACAGACCACCAGCTGGAGGACCTGGGAGATGCCGCTTCTCTTCCCTGCGCCTCCATTTCCTCCTCTGTGAAATGCGGATGATAAAAAACACCTTGTGGGGTGGTTGTTCAGAGATGCTTACGTAAAGGTCAGGAGATAATAGTGGTGCACTTGCGTGGTGCAGCTGACCTGCTCAATTGGTTGCCAGCTGAAAGGTTGGAGCTTTGAGTCCACCCAGAGGCACCTTGGAAGAAAGGTCTGGCAGTCTACTTCCAAAAAATCAGCTACTGAAAAACCCTATGGAGCACAGTTCTTATTCTGACACACATGGGGTCGCCATGAATCGGGGCCAACTGGACAACTGGTTACCGGTAATAGTGGGGGTGTAAACTAAAAGAAAATTATACAACAATAATGGCAAACATAATGCCTCCAAGATAAACGGAACATACCCATCTTTCAGTTGAGGGCTTGGGGGAGTGGACTCAGAGAATATTGCCATCAAGTTATTTTTCTATATCCAGGCCATCATGACTTGGCTCAGAGGAAGGAGGGGAAAGGAGCAGTTAATTTCCTCTCACTCACTGAAGGCTCAGCCTAGTGCCTCAATCTTTAATGAGCACTTAAAACGCAGATTTTCATTCAGCAGATCTGGGGTGGGGCTTGAGATTCTGCATTTCTAACAAGCTCTATGTGATACCAAGGCTTCAGGTTCTCAGACCACACTTTGAATAGCAATGGCTTAGAGTACTGCTTCCCAAAATATATTACAGGGCACGCCAGTCCCACTGGGTTCAGCAAGGAAAGGACCCAGAGTCAAATCAGTTTGGAAAAATGTGCATGACTCTATAACTGTCCACTAGACAGCAGCAACATTCAAAGGCTCTAATAAGTCCTGCAATGAGAAAGAAACCCACTCAATGCAGTCGTTTTTAAACATATTTGACCACAGAACTGTTTTCTTTGTGGGGAA
The DNA here is from genome assembly GCF_024166365.1 of Elephas maximus indicus. Taxonomy (NCBI): domain Eukaryota; kingdom Metazoa; phylum Chordata; class Mammalia; order Proboscidea; family Elephantidae; genus Elephas; species Elephas maximus. The sequence goes on from NC_064838.1 coordinate 35,282,106, forward strand.
GACCTCTTTTTAAAATTGATTTATTTACCAGACAACAACAACAGAGATTTATTATCTTATAATTCTGCAGGTCAGAAATCTAAAATGGATAGGCAGGGCTGCAGTCCTTCTGGAGCCTCTAGGGGAGAATCTGTTTTCTTGCCTTTTCCAGCTTCTAGAGGGGGAATGTTGTTATTAGGTACCAGTACCGTCAATTTGATTCTGACTCATTGCGATCATGTGACAAGGTAGATCTGCCCCATAGGGTTTTCTAGGCTGTAATCTTTAAGGGAGCAGATCACCAGGCCTTTCTCCTGTGGAGCTGCTGGGTGAGTTCGAACCACCAACCTTTCGGTTAGCAACTGAACACTTAACCATTGTACCACCAGGGCTCCTAAGAGAGGGGGATACCCAACCAAACCCGATCCCATCGAGTCAATTTCAACTCACAGCAACACTATAAGACAGAGTACAACTGCCCCTTAGGGTTTCCAAGGCTGTAAATCCTTATGGGAGCAGACTGCTGCGTCTTTCTCCCAAGGAGTGACTGCGGAGGTTCAAAGCACCAACCTTTTGGTTAGCAGCCAAGGGCTTAACCACTGAGCCACAGGGCTTAGAGAGGGGGAATATAGGCCCCTTAATATCCATGTGAAACTTACAAGACACACATTGGGAAATCCTGCATTGGGAGGAGAAGCATGCATGTTAGAGCCAGCCAGACCTGGGTTCAGATCCCAGCCCTGATACTTTCTAGCTCTATGACCTTGGGCTAGTTTCTTGATCTTTCTGAGCCTCAGTTTCCTTCATCTTTAAAGTGGGGATAACAAAACCTATACCATAGGGTTGTTGTGAGGATTAAACGAGACAATAGACATGGAACACTTGCAGCAGTGCCTGGCGCACAGTAGGTTGTTAAACGCTGAAAGTTCCCCATCTTCCTCACATTTTGTCCCTGGGTACCTGGAGGGTTTGCTGCAGTTTGGAAGTGAACTGCCCTTTTTTCTGGAGCTGGGGCCTATATCTTTCCGGAGCCTAGCAGGTTTGTCACCCTGGGGGAAGCGGACACCACCTCCTGTTTCCTTCTCCGGGAGCTGTGGGCTTGCCCACATCAGCTCTCCTGTCATCCCTCAGCCACCTCACCCTGATGCATGACACCTCCCACACCCCAAGCTGTCCTCCTTCCTCCTCCTGTGCCTGAAATAGATTGCACCCAAATTAGTCCTCCTTGGTGACACGCTGTTTGCAGCAGTGTCTTAACCAGGCCATGACATACACTAGGTGCTTCCATCTTGGGTTATTTTGAGTCCAGGTGGCTCAACCAGAGGCCTCGGCTGGGGGGTGGGGGGATGGGCAGGCCAAGAGTCTCCATATTTTGCTGGAGTGGCGAGGAGTAAATGGTATAATGGAGGAGAAACCGTAGCCCAGTTCTTGGTGTGTAGTGATGCTGGATGGAAAAAAAGACTTGTCCCTTCTCTTTGTTTTTTGGGGGCCATGGTTTCGTGACTGACCCTTAAGACCTCTCAGCAGTTCAGGTGCAACCTGGGTTGCTATGATGTTGTCTACTTTGGGGGTGGGGTGGGGGGTATCTGAGTAAGCAAACTTGTTGCTCTGAAGATGGGAAGGTGTAGAAATAAGGAACCTTCCAAAGGCTTGGAGGCAAGTGAATGGAATTCCTTCCTGCCTGTGTATAAAGAGGTTAAAATGCAGACCCCATGTACACAGTGGCAGCCCCCCTCTCCACCCTCCATGCCCGAGGGTCCAGTAAGAATGCAGAGACCCAGGACAAATGCTCCAGCACAGGCAACAGCGAGAAACACCAGTCAACCAACCAAGGGGCAGAGCTTGGCCCGAGCCCAAGCGAATCCCCTGCCCGTTTGCTCCGTGAGAGAGAAGAGGAAGAAATATCTATTGGTGGCTCAGCCATGCTATGGGATGGGGCCAAGGAGCTGAACCTAGGCCCAGGTCCCACTGCCTCAAGGGAATTTGAGAGGCAAGGACTGGAGCCATCGTCAGGGACCCAGATGCCAGCTTCAGCCCAGGTCCTGACCCCAGGCCTTCTCCCCAAAGCTGAGGCCAGGGTTGCGCTTAGGAGAGGGCACGCTGGGTGGGATGCTGCTTCTTGGTGGCCAAATTTGCAGCCAAAATCATGTCCCTCTTCTGGGCTCCACTGGGGGTCAAGGGCCCAACGGGAGCCAGCGCCATTTTGGAAGTCGCAAGTGGGCGCAATGTTGATTCCCCAGACATAGCTCCTCTCTTAAGCGCCTGCCCCATGTGAGAGGATGACTGTCCCAGAGCTGCCCATGCACTTCCGAGATCTGTGCAGTCCAGAAGAGGGAAAGGAAAACCCAGAGTTAGGGTGGGGAGAGAGATGCCCATCCAACAAAGACCGAGAGCTTGACATCGGAGACATACCATTGACTAGGCCGGCATTGGCACTATCTGCAGCATTTGAACCTGCCGCACCGTCTGCTGCTGCAGGGGGATGGGAGGGATGGAAAATGCAGTGTGTCACAATGGAGGAAAGGAACAATGCAGAACAGTAACAATAATAAGGTCATGAACCAACTGGCAAGGAAATAATATGACTATAGTGCTAAAAAAAATTTCCACTGGAAATCAAGAAACACAAAGTTGGGGAGTGGAATGGTCCCATTGAGATGCCACAGAGGTTGGGGGGAAACTCAGGCGTGGAAGGTGTTTGAAATAAAACATGGAGGATGACCAACGAGGTTAGGTGGGATGGCACTGCTTAGTGCTGCAGATCTGGACTGAGGATCCCTGTTGGCCCAGCCAGTTGCATGGGTTCCCCTTCAGAGAGGGCTAATATGAGGAAAGGGGTCTGATGCCCACTGAGACCAGAGGGGCCAATGGCCAGGAGTCATCTAAAAACATCCAACAACCAATGCAGTGTGAACGCCAACCCTTCAGGGTTGACCACCATCAACGTGTACTGGGGTGTTCCCACAGAACACCAGCCTGCAGATGTGCCAATGGCAAAGACTTAACAGGTCTCATGCTCTCGACTTAGGCCTGTCGTGAGCCCATCGCCATCTCCACCTTTCCTAACCAGTACTCAAAAAAGGTTGTCTTGGAAACCTCCATACAAGGTGCCTTGCTATTTAAAAGGTGACATGAAGCATATTAATTTTTGTACATGAGACAGAAAAGGTAGTAGTGAGGTTCCTTAATTTAGAAATTAAAATTTATATGATATAGCCAAATTCGCCCCTGTTACTCTTTCTTGTGGTGGGGAAGAAAAGGGGTCTGTAGGAGAGAGAGGAGCAGACAGTGCTGGGTGAGACACACTGTTGGGTGAGGTGGACATGCTGTATGGTTGTGGGTAGCCGACAGGCTGTGTCGGGTGGTGGTGAGGGGAGAAAGGGCTGCAGGGCTGTGTGGAGTGATTGAGGCATTTTATGCAGAATGCAGTGCTGAGACGGCAGGTGGCAGTGGGGGTGCCATTTGGCACTAGCTGGCAGGAGAAGCATTGTAAGGCCGCATCTGCTGAGTGGGGCGATGGCATCCCTCAAGGGCACAGAGCGGGGTTTGGCAGGGCAGAGCCTCCCTCAATCACGAAGCCTTCTTCAGCTGTGTGCTGGGGATCTATGGACAAGGCCCCACGATTAAAGGCTGCTGCTAGTTCTAAGAGCCCCATCTACCCTGAGGGGGTCTTACTGTACCTGGTAGCTGAAGGCCATCCCCCTTCTTCACACCTGTGTGATGATTTTTGAAACATGTTAATGAAGGAGAAGCGCACGCAGCCTCATCTGAGCACACATGAACACACACATGCACTCACACACACCTGCACACCTGGGGCACCCTGAAATGGGAACACGCAGGTGGCTGGCTCTAGGCAATGTCCCTGGTGGAGGTGATGAGATGGGGGGCAGGGGTCCCATCCTGTCTACACTGATTATGGTGGCTCAAGATGCTAGACTTCCCTGTCTTCTTCTGCCACATCTGCTCTGCATCCCATCCCTTCTCTCTACGCAAGGCTGAGTCTTCTGTCCTCTCTTACCTCTCTGGGATACAGGTGTTACTCAGTGGGTGACCCTGAACCATGCTTCTGGGGCAGGAGAAACACGGGTCTGGTCTGAGGGGGTTCTGGGTGCATTTTCCCCTCACCCAGACCCCAGTGAGACCGAGGAAATGGGTATAGGCTGCTGTGCCTTGCCCAACGGCCTCTGCTCTGCCAAAATGCCTACACCCTGGGGCAGGGTCCAGTTGCCCTGGCTATAGCTTCTAAGGTCACTTGTAGAGACTGCCCTGATGCCCAGTGGGACTTTGGGGCAGGACTGCGAGCTCAGTTTCAACCTCAGCACTCCCTTTGCTCTTTCCAGCCTTATGATTTCCCAGATCATAGCTCAGCTCCCACATTCACAGTGGTGGGGCAGGCATCATCTTAGGGCGATCATATTGGAAAGTGGATTTTGTCCTTGGCTCTGTGCCTGAGGGGTATCTGAGAGCCAGAGGTAGCAGGGCTGCCCCTAAAACTCAGGGAGGAGCCACCTGCCCTCATTTTCCTTCCTTTGAACTCCAGAAGTTCTGGGTGCTGGGAATCCTCTTCTGGAGCTTGGGGAAGGAGACAAGACAAAAGCCTGGAAATGGGAAAGGGAGGCTTTCCCTGAGACTGAGTGTGGATTCCAGGTAAGGAACTGGCTGTGCTGGGGCCTAGGTCTGGGTTTTTGGATTTGAGCTTGAACTGATAGGATTTGGGCTTCTTGTGTCTTCTGAGCACCCCTCCCTTTCTTCAAGAGGCACATTTAGCCTGGGCTGCCAGCCTAATATGCTGAGGGGAGCTCAGTGAATAAAGAATCTTGTTTTCAAGGGGTAGCAGGGATCAGAGCTTGGGCAAGGTGGCTGCTTCAGGGATATGAGAGAAGGAACTCAGTGAAAGATTTGGAGCCACGTTTGGCCACCTTCCCAGAGTCTTCTCTGTCCATGTCTGGGAGAAGTCTGTGCTGGGTGGATTTTCCGTTCTGCTCAATGGAGTTAAAAACATTGGAAGAAATATGGCTGGGCAGGGAGTTCTACTCTACATAAGGGGTTATGATTGAGTCAGTTCACAATGGATTTTTCTAGAATTTAAGGATGGAGATTCAACAGAGCCCTCGGGTCCGGAGGGGAAGGAGGGGCCTCCATGACATGACTGGACAAGACAGAGACTGGGACAAGACCCTGGAGATGGAACAGACAGAGCCTGCCTGGCCTGAGCAGGGCCTTGAGGATGCAGGAGGCTGTTGCCAGCACAGGGCGTGGACATAAAAAGCACTCAATAATTATTTTTTTGAGTGAACGAATAAACAAAAAATGTGGCTTTAAAAGCTCCTTCCTAATAATATACGACCTGGCTGGGCTTACCTTTCTTGTCTTTCTTTTCTTCCTCTTCACCACCAGCCCCTAGCAAGGTAAAGATGATGCCAGTCTGAGAGTTCACACCCACAGCGGTCACCAACATCCGTCCTGAGCCCTCCATCACGTGGGTCCCTGGGAAGGAGATGAAAACCAAGTTACCATTGCATGGGCCAAAGCCACCTTCCCAAAGGAGTGGGAGGAACACAGTCTCAGCTCTTGGTTCTGCCTGCTGAGGTCTTGGAGGTTCAAACTGTGTATATGTGTGGGGTCCTTTTAAGATGATTTCACCTTGGTAAATTTCTGTGATGGGCCTGGGGCTCAAACACTGCCATACTTCAGTTCTCAGGCCCCTGAGAGAGCTTGAGGCCCACCAGACCTACTACCTTGTCCTGTAGAGTAACTTCTCCCTCTGCCCCTCTTGTCCCCTCCTCCCCCTGCCTTACAGGTCCAGCAGAGGCTACTCTCTCTTTTCCTTATCGATACCATCTAGAACCAGACCTCATTCTGCAACAGCAAAGAATGCCATTTAAGCCCTAGAGAGGACTGTTCAGCAAAAAGTCCATGCCTATCTCCCCAAAATCAGTGAAAAGAATTCAGGGGTCTGGGAATTTGGGTGAGACGAAATCACATCTTTATTTTAATAATAAACCTCAAACTGAAATTTAGCATTTCCTCCCATTACACACGTAGGCAACAAACCATAGGAGTGTTAGTGGTGTCCAGGATGCCATTATCATCAGAAATCACAGATTTTTCATATTATTTTACAGCTGTTACAGGTCTTGCTCATGCTCATCCCTACTTTGTAATTAAGGTGGTTATTTAATCTACAGCTAGATCTTGCTAAAAAAAGAAGCACATACACCACTATACCCCACACTTATTTTTTTTTTAGTATTGTGTTAACTCTTTTAGTATGATTGATTTTACTTTATACATTTCAAAAGTTTATTTCAAGTAGGGATCTGTAAAGGATGCCAGACTTCTCCAAGGGTCCATGGTGCAAGAAATGTTAAGAACCCTTTTCCTGGAATTTTCCATTTTTCAAACTGGGTTCCAAAGGGCCCTGGAATTCTTTCCAGGGTCTAGAGGAGAAACCATGGGAGGGAGGTGAGGGAGGCTTTTGGTCAGAGTGGCTCCACTTTTATTTGTTTTATCTTTTGGGTTGGGATTTTTGTGTCAGATTTTGTTTGACAAGAGTTTTTGTTGCTTAGCCTGCTCTACAGCAACCCCCTCAATTGTACAGACAGGAAAACTCAGCCCAGAGAGAGACTTGTCCAAGTTCATGTGGGGAGTTTGTGGCAAAGTGAGGATAAGATGCAATGAGCTTACTGAAGTTGCAGCCTCACTGGGGAAACAAAGGCAGCCACAGGGAGGACAATGGGGACCTTGCCAGGGAAGCAGACAGCAGTTCTGAGAGCAGGAGACCCAGCACACTTCACCCTTTATCCCCAGGCTGCAAATGGGTGGTGGTTCTGGGAGACACATCACCCTTGCATACTGCTTGCATTTAGGGCCATCTAACATTTTTCACCCAGGAACTCCCTGGGTGGAAGAAATAGTTGGCACACTCGGGTCCTAACTGAAAAGTTGGAGGCACCTTGGAAGAAAGGCCTGGTGATCTACTTCTGAGAAATCAGCCATGGAAATCCCTATGGAGCACAGTTCTACTCTGACACTCATGGGGTCACCATGAGCTGGGGTTGACTCACCCACCTTTTTTTTTTCCTTCTCTGCTAGGATCTGAGTAATATCTAGTTCTAGGAGGAGAAAAAGAGAGAGAGGGAGAGCGTTGGTGTTTTGCGGTATTCTAACCTCTTGGCCTCCAGGATCTCAGGATCTTAAAATGGTTTACAGACAGGCACACAGACACTCGGTAATGAGTTCCTTTAAGGCAGGTCAGTGTCACTCTATCCATTCATGGATGGGTAAGCCAAGTTTTGAAGGCCCACAGAGGGGGTGTGAAGCCCAGCAAGCTGTCACAAAACCAAGACTCTCAGATGGAGAGTGCTTTAGCTGGCTCCTTAGCAACTCTCAGGACTGAGGGGGCAGTGTCCTTTTGTCCCTGGACAGGAAATAGTGCGGGACACAGGATGAGCTCAGACATGGAATCCAGGCCAAGCCAAGTAGCCCAGGCCTGATGTCTCTTATCATAGGAAGACCCTGGAGACCACCTGTCTCCAAGAGGCACAAACTGGAGAACCAAGGCCCAATAATGAGACTTTGATGATTATAGGAGTCCCTGGTGGTGCAAATGGTTAAGCCCTTGGCTACTAATTGAAAGGCGGGCAGATCAAATTTACCCAGAGGCTCCTTGGAAGAAAGTCCTGGCAATCTACTTCCTAAAGATTACAGAAATTGAAAACCATATGGAATAGTTCTACTCTGACATGCATGGAGTCATCATGAATCTGAATCAATTTGAGAGCAATTGTTATTATTTTTTGGTGATTATAATAACTTGCTTACAAAATGCTTTCTTGTGCACTAGCTCAGGTTGTATGGAAGCTGAGTGAGGGGTTGTTAAACATCAGCATTAGACGGATGAGGAAACTGAGGTCCAGAGAAGCCACGTGGCAGGGCACTGTGGACTCTTTAAAGGAGGGGATGAATGTCCTTCACTGTAGAGACAGAGCACAGAAAGCAACAAGTCTCCAGAGCTGACTTTGATAGAACACCTGCTGTGTGCCAGGCATGGAGCTAGCCCTTCCCTTGCAATGTCCTCAGTCAGTCCTCACACAGGCTCTCAATTTACAGGGGAGCAAGCTGAGGCTCAGGGGGAGGGGAAGTGGCTTGCCCAGCCGGTGAGGGGCAGAGCCAGGACTTGAATGCTCCTCCATTTGTCTCTTTCCCACACCTCTTTTCTCCACAAGAAACAAGGCCCTAACACCCTGGTCCAAAAACGTTAAAAAAATCTCACTGGAAAATGAGGATGTTTGTCCTCCGTGTCTGCTTGGATGGAAAGAGAGAGTCTACTGCCCACCTCCCCAGGTGCAGAAGGGGATAGGAAAAGACACAAAGAAGCAATTTCTACCCAAGATAATCAGTTCCCCCCCACCAAAAAAAAAAAATCACCTTCTAATCTAATCACTCCCATCCCTGCAAGGAGCTGGCAGCTCGCTGGCTGGTCTCTGGGAGAAACCTGCTGGGAGGGCCCCCACCTAGCCTCAGTGATCCCCAGGGCACTCCCCCTGCCTCAGCATCAGCCTCCCAGGGTGGTCCTTCGTCCTTCTCTGTCCCAGCATTCCCCCAGCCTCCGCTCTGACCAGAGTTTTCCCAGCTCAGACTACTGGATGGCTCCCCGAGGGTCACATTCCTCAGTCCAGCCCCCTTGCCCTCTCCCTTGAAGCACATCCAGCTCCCTGCACGTTTGGGTCCAGGCCCTTTGCCCTTGCTCACACAGTTACCGCCACCTGAATGCCCTCTCCCCCGTCTCTCATCCTGACTCCTGCAGGGAACTTCATCTGACTCCCTGAACTGCCTTGTAGTGCCCTGAGATTCTCCTGAGGGGCTTCCAGCCCAGGCTCCCCACTAGACTGTGAGCCCCTGGAAGGTGAGTCTTCTCTGCCTCCCAGAGCAAAACCTGGCCTGTAGCTGGAGCTCTAGCACCTTTCCTTCTTCTTCCTCCTCTTTTGTGTTTTCATGGTGGGCACGTATTACATTTATAATGGAGAATCCCCACAGCCCCACAGACTCTCTCTATGGTTCTATAAAGGGTCACATTCATCTCAGCTTTGCCTCCTCTCTCCCCATGCCTCACTGAGCCATGGTCTCTCTCTCCCTACTGGGACCTCAAAGAGCTGGCTGTACTTCCCACCAGAAGAAAAACTGGATAGACTAGGCCACCCGCCTTGGCTGCTGCCTCCCTGTTCCAGGAGGCCCTTACACAGGGCACCGCTTAATGCTAGCGGATGAGGCGCTAATGATGGAGCAACAGGCATTAAAGTCAAAGGTTGGCTGACTCTCAAAGGAAAAATCACAGGGCCTTTGGGTAGAAAGAGGCAGCAGGAGAACCCTTTGGGGGTGGAGGCCCTGGCAGGGTCTTGCACCAGGACCTCACTGTCCATAGGCCCCTTGGGAGTCCCTCTGTAGCTTCTTGCCTCCTCTAAGCCTCCATCAGGGCCTTCAGAATACACAAACACTTGTAGAGGGCGGACAGAGAGATCCCTGAAGCCCCTCAGAATACACAAACATTTGGAGGGAGGGTAGATACAGAGAACCCTGGAGCCCCTCAGAATACACAAATATTGGGGGGTGGTGAATAGAGAGAGCCCCTGGGCTGGGGAAGAGGGGACCTGGGAACTAGTCTGATGTCTTCTGTGCCCTCTCTTCTCTGCACCTCAGTTTTGTCCTCTGCAAAATGGGGAGGGGGCTGGCTTAGCCGTTCCCTGTTAGCGATGGTGTCTGGAGACTCTGGGTCCCAGGGAAATGTGGGCCACCTCCTGGGCAGCTTCCATAAAGGCTCCATCTCGAGGAGAAGAGGGTTTGGATAGGCCCAAGTGAGGCTGATGCAGACAGACCTGATGTGGAGCCCCCTTCCTGGGCCACACTCATTCACTGATGGACAGCCAACTCTGTGCTGGGCTCCAGGGCCCTCAGGTGGCACACCTAGAGTCCCTGTCCTCAAGGAGCTCACAGTCTAGCCTGGTGGAGGAGAGCAGATGTGAACACAGATAAACACCAACCTGAGACAATAAGGACTCGATGGCTGGGGGGGAAGGGCACAGCCTGGGCAAAGGTGGGCATGCGGGACAGGGGATGGCATTGGATCAGGTGGGCTGGGGCTTGGGGTCACCAAGTGGGGTAAGAGAGAAGAGGCAGCCAGACTGCACAGCGGCAGATGGAGGGCTCCAAGGCTGGGTGCCCGCTCAGGGCTCTTGGAGGAGCGAGGAAGAGAACAAGCATTTACTGAGCGTTCACCTGTGCCAAGAGCTCTCCATCACAATCCTTGAGATAATGACACCACGCCCACGGTACAGCACAGGGAGGCTCTCTGCCATCAGCCAGAACCTGGGGAGTGCCCCCCACCTTGTGTCCTGTCCACCTTGCCATGGAAGCTGTGGCTGATTCTGGGGAATGGGTAGAGGCAGAGGCCTTGCAGAGCTGTCAGTCACCCCATGAGAGGAAAAGGGAACACAAATCCCGAGGACATGGGGTATTGCCAACAGAGCAATCTGGACCGTCCCCCCAGAGCCTCCATTCCTGCTGAGGGTAAGCTCCATGGCCTTTCACTGGCAGCAAGAGGGTGGGCAAGAACCTTCCAGACTGCAACTCAAAGCCCACCCCTGCCTGGGATGGCCCCAAATAGCAGGATTGGCTTCCTTGGGCCGGGCTGAGATATCAGCTGTCTCAGGGTCAAAGCCCTCGTGTGGTGGTGAGTGGCGTGTGCTGCATGCCCTGATGCAGAGCTGGAGGGGCCTGGTTTTACAAAAGGAGGCTTCTGAGCCCAGAGAGGGCAGAAAACAGAGTGGGGCTGCACAGCACGAGAGGTATAGGCAGGCCTCAAACCCAGGGTCCCTCACAGTCCTGGTGTTGGCCTCACAGGCCTCTCTCTGGACATTGAGAAGGAAGCAGTCACATCTTCTAAAAGGCCCTTTCAGGAGGGAGAGGTTGTGATCTGGAGAGCATCCCCTGCCTCCAGGTATGAGCACCAAACAAAGCCAACAAGGTCCCAGCCCAGACGCAGTTCTTCAAGGGCCTATTACCAAGGAGAGTTAACAGCAGTAGTGGTGCTCTAAGGTCAGAGGGCAGGTGCCGAGTGTCTCACACCCACAACCCCACCCCCTCACAACAACCCTGTGAGGTAGGTTTCGGCACAAGCTCCGCGGACCTCTCTGCCCACCCCTGGCCTCTCTGACAAGCAGGAACCCTGAGGCCCAGAGAGTTTGCGTGATGGCCCAGGGCATACAGGGTAAGCGGTGGAGCCGGGACTTGAACCCGTGCTCTATCCACTACATCCCGCTGCCTCTCGTGGAGAAGAGGCAGGGTAGTGTAATGGAGAGAGTGCGGGCCAGGCGGTAGGCTCAGGCCTTCCTGCAGTCAGGGTGGCGTCCTCAGCTCCCTGGAGGTGGCAGCAGTGGTGGCAGATCGGGCTTTCCATGCTTGGCCTTCTGCTCAGCTGGGTGGGCGGCAGGATGGGGGCAGAGTTCCAAGAGGGCCTGGTGATGTCCTGTGCGACCACAGGCTGTTAATGCTCTGGCTCAGAGAGGGCTGGGGACCTGTAGGGGCCGTGCCAGGCAGGAGGGGCTGGTGAGCCTACTGGAGCAAGGCCCCAGTGCTTGCGAAGATGCCCCCACTCCACTGCCCCAGCCTCTTCCACGGCGTCCATAATAAAATCCACACGGCCCTCGGAGCTGAGTGCACGCATGGGGGCTGCAGAAAGAGCCCCGGGCAGGGGGGCTGGAGGCCTGGGGTTTCACTCCAGCCCTGCCCCTGCTGCTCTGTGGGACTTAACATACTCGTTACTTCTGCTTGGGCCTCAGTCTCCCCAGCTGCAAAATGGGACAAGACCAGGGTTCTCTAGGGATCTGTGAGTCCCCTGAAATGCTGTTCAAAGTCCAAGTGTGGGCCGTTATTTCTCCTAAGGGGTTCATTGCTTTCCTGGGGCTCTCATAGGGGCTTCATGACCTGAGAGGGTTAACAAACCACTGACCTAAATCGCTGTCCTCTTCAAAAATGCTAATTTCATGAAAGACAAAAAAGGGTTGAGGAGTTGCTTCCTATTAAAGGAGAAGAAAGAGGCCAGACAACAGATCACAGCGCAGGGTCCTGGAAAGGCGGACACCATTGGGACCATTGGCAAGATCCGCATATGGAGAGTCTACCTTATCACAGTATGACAGTATTGTGTCAATGGAGTGTCTGGGTGGTGCAAAGAGTTAATGCGCTAACTTTGAAAGGTTGGACGTTTAAGTCTACCCAGAGAGGCTTTGGAAGAAAGGCCTGGTGATCTACTTCTGAAAGGTCACAGCCATTGAAAACCCTACAGAGCACAGTTCTACTCTGACACACACAGAGTTGCCATGGGTTGGAGTCAATTCGATGGCAACTGGTTATTGTATATTGTCTCAATGCTAAATTTCCTGAATTTGATGGCTGTGCTGTGGTCATGCAGGAGAATATCTTGTTCTTAGGAGACACTTGCTGATGTATGAAGAGGAAAAGGAGCACCGAGTTTGCATAAGGGAGAGAGGGAAAGAGGTCTTGACAGGCATGCACGTACGAGAGAAAGCAAATGGGGCAAAATGAACCAGAGCGAAGAGTATTCAGGTATTCTTTGTATTATTCTTGTGACTTTTCTGAACGTTTGAAATTATTTTCAAATACAAAGTTAAAAAGACAAACAAAAAAATAGAGGCTTACATCCAAGGTTGCATACTAGGAGCCTGCCCGTATGTTGCTTGACCCACACAGGCTTTTAAAGCAATGGACTTTCTTGCCCATGTTTGAACACTGGGAGGTTGTTCAAGAAAACCTGGATTTCTGAATCTTCTTGCAAAGTGAGAATCCCACCCACACCGGGCTGGCATTTCTGCAACAACAACGGAAGCAGCTGTGCACCTGGCTTGGTGCCCATGACTGTTTACATCCCTGCCTGGCCCCGGAGATGTGTGAATTTGTGATTTCTGAACATCCCTACTCTGCACAGTCTGGAGATACATCAAATACAGACCTGCGTCAGCCTGTCCTGGGGTCAAAGGACTTTATGATTTCTGTTGTGCCATGAGCACTCAATTCATCTGAGCCTTTCTGAAGGCTGGGCTGTCCCCATTTTTCAGATGGGAAGGCTGAGGAGCTGAGGAACAGAGAGATGTGCCCCTGGTCACAGCAGAAACTGGTGGAGGGCTGGAATCCACATGGCCCCTCACGCTCACACAGCTCACAGAGGACAGTCACATCTCTTCATGCATGTGGTCCCCACAACACCCAGAGGTATCTCAGATGAAAGGCCTGGTGATCAACTGAAAAATAAGCCACGGAAAACCCTATGGAGCCCATTCTACTCTGTACACATGGAGTCACCTTGTGTCGGAATCCACTAGATGGCGACTAACAGCTGTCCCGTTTGGGCCCTCCTGTCCTTGCTTGGCAACCCTGCTAGGCCCAGTGACTTCCCATCCATCTTTTACAGGGTCTCTCTGCACTGATGGCTGCCTCCTTGGCTTGTTCGTGACACCCAGGCCAGTGATTCTGAGCATTTTCTCACCCCAGGCTTGCTAGCTAACTAACCTCCTTTGCCTTCTCCAGACTGTCTGAAACGTTCATCACGAATCTACACAGGCTCGGCGCCTCCCCCTGACTTCCACAGATCCCGATGACCTGACCACATCTGCCAACCAATTCATCCCACAGCCATAGGTCTGTTACCATTTACTGAGCCTCATACGTCCCTAAGATTCATGAAGACATTTTAGGCCTTCAACTGTCTCTTGATCAGACCCCAGGGCCTTTGCACTTGCCGTTCCCTCTGCCTGAACACTCTTGCTTCTCATTGTTTGGGTTTCAGTTCAAATGCCATCTCCTCAGACAGGCCTTCTCTGATCAACTAAGATCCCTGTGCCCCTCACCAGGGTCTCCACCTCATGACAATGGCATATTGTCTTCATCTGACTTACCACTATCTGAAATTACCTTACATATTTGTTTCCATGCTCCTTTATTGTGTCTCTTTTATTAGATTCTAAGCTCCGGGAGTGCAGAGATCTTGCTTGTCCTGTTAAACGCTGGCACACACTAGTTGCTTAATAAATGTTGATTGAATAGTACCAGATAAATAAATGCCCCAGCCCTAATTCTTACTCCTTTCTGCCATCCTACCGTGTAGGCCCTTTGATCTTCTCCGTGTTTCCAGAACATTCCACATTTCCTCCGACCTCTGTGTCTTTGCACGTGGTTGTCTCTGAGAAAACTGCCCCTTTCCACATCTCTGTTCTGTGAGCTCCTACTCACCCTTTAAAACCTGGTTCAACACACCTCCTCTGGGTAGCCCTGCCCACTCCCCAGGGCTGACTTAGTTGCTCCCTTCTAGGCTTTCTCATGACACCCTCCTCTCTCCTCTCTGCTGGATTTAGCTATTTCCAGGTCTGCCCACACTCCTGACTAGGGGCTTCCCAGGGCAGGGGCTAGGTCTGAGTCATGGGAGGTCCCAGCGTCCAGCCTGGTGCTCAGCCCACAGCGGCAGCTCGTAGGATGTTTGCTGAGCATTGGTGGAAAGTAACTCATTTCTGGGTTCCCTGTGGGGAGGGTATCTCGCCTGGCTGGTATCTCACCCCCGCAGGGTCTGGCTACCACCACTCTGCAGCACCCAGAATGAGTTTTCAAAAATGTAAACACCACCAACTCACTTCAAGACCTTGCTTAAAACACTCAGAATAATTTCTAGATTCCTGACTGTGGCCCAAGAGATCCGACATCTAGCTCCTCCACCCTCTCTATCTTGCTCACAATCCTCCTGCCTCTGAGCCTTTGCCCTTGCTGTTCCCTCTGCCTGGTATGCTGTTCCCCTAATAGTCACAAGACCAGCTCCTTCTCATCCTCATACTTCGGCTCACATGTTGCCTCCCCTGAGAGGTCTTCCCTGACCTCTCCAGTCACCTGCAACGCACTACCCTGTTTTGTTTTCTTCAGACATCTATTACCCTCTGGAATTTTTGCATTCTCTCACTCTCTCCTTACTATACTGCAAGCTCCTCAGGGCTGGGGCCTCACCTGCCTTCTTTACTGTTACCTCCCCAGCACTTGGCCCAGTTCCCGGCACACAGTAGGTATCACCTGACTGATTCTTTCTCATCTCTGATGACAACAGGCTTCAACTTTTGACTTTTCCATAAACCAAGTCACTCGAATGTTGTTCCATGAGGGCAGCGGTTCTTTGTCGGTGTTTTCACCGTGGTATCCCCAGGGCCTAGAACAGTGCTGAGCACATGGTAAGCACATTTGTTGGGGAAAACAGAAGGAGTTCTCACTGGGACTGAGTTGGCCCAAGATCCCAGAGCCAAGGACCAAACTCTCCGGGTACGTCCAGCCTCAGGGAGGGGAAACACAGGAGGCCCCCTCCCTCGGCATGGGGGTGGCACTGGGAGTGAGCCCACCATTAGTTGGCTTCAGCTCACCTGACAGCAGCATGGGGTCCTTGTCCACAGACTTGCGCACCTGGTCAGACTCCCCGGTCAGGGAGCTTTCGTCAATCTTGAGGTCATTGCCCTGGATGAAGAGGCCGTCAGCAGGGAGGAGGTCGCCTGGTGGGAGTAAGGGCAGGGAGTCAGCACTGTCTAAGGTGGCTGGAAAGGCTAGAACTTTCCCTCAGAGGTGTGATTATGAGGGAAGGCTCACAGGTGGGGACCAGGCACTCAGAGTTCCCAGGGTGCAGGAACCAAGATGGTCCCTGACCCAGGCCAAATAGGCAGCTAGAGACTGGGGCCAAGGTGAATGGTACAAGGCCTGGAGGGCTGAGGTTGGGTCCAGTAACAATCCCAGCTCAAGCGGGCATGCGCTTTACAGTTTATAAAGTGCTTCTCATGGCCTGACTTGGATTTGGGGCTCAGTTTTCTCCGTATCGAGACTCTTGAATTTCAAGATCCATTCTCTAGTCTCCTCTGTGGTTTGGAGAAATTCTTATGGAAGGAGCCAGCCTGTCTCGGCTAGGTTGAGAAGGCATCAAGACAAGCACATTATCAGGAGAAACTAAGACCCATAGGGCTAAGTGAGGAGGGCCACTACAATCTCCCCTGACCCCACACCTTCTGCCTCTAATTACCCAGGATATATCTCCTCCAAACCTATGGTGCCAGTCGGCCTACTTTCTCTATGGCAGCATCACAGGCCTAGAATGTTCACTCATCCACTTCCGCCCCCTCTAACACTTTCTCTAGCCCAAACATCATCTGTCGACAGCCAAACAGGCATGAGAAGTGAACTTCATCTCATAAATCCATTCTGTGTACAGGTATCTCTCCCTTCTTGAAAGTTTGCTTTTATGAAAGATTTATATTAGTCCCTGTTTTTGCTAACTAAAAGAAATGCTAAGAGGATTTTGGCTTTTACGAAAAAAGGTAAAAACTGGAAATAGTGTTCAGGGTTTGTTTTGCAGCGAGCTGTTAAAGGGGCAGCACGCACCCCCAAACAGTGAGAGCAGCGCCGCCAAGCTCCTTCCCCAGGAACTACACTCAGCATCTCAGTTTTCCCTATATGTTAGTGTTATTTTAGGTTTTATGTGTTATTTGGTATGATTTGGTAGGTTAGTTTTTGGGTCTGGGAATGCTCAAAAATTTTTCCCATATAAATTAATGGTAATTTGCTTCTTCACTTCATGCCATTTCGGCTTATGAAAGGTTTCATAGGAACACTCTACTTTTGAATAGTGGGGGAAACCTGTATTAGCGGTCTTTGAAGTGTTGTGTTGAGAAGGCTTCTGCGATTGTATCTAGGCTCTGAGCTGTGATTAGTGATGTCTGCATGGATAGAGGTTTGGAGAGTGGTGGCACATACGCCATGTATTTGCGGTTTCTGATTTAAATGGATTCTGGAATCCTACCTCCTCCAGGAAGCACCATCTTACCTCCTAAAGGCTCTCAGAAGATATTTTGGCTGGGGTTCAGCCTTTAGGGACCCATCCTGCTCCCTGGAACAGTTTCTCTGGCTCTGCTGGGCTCCTGGCTTGGCCCACACCTGCCTAGACTGCAGCTCTATAAACTGGCTCTGTGGCTAGGACACTTACCGTATTTGACCTGGGCGATGTCTCCAACCACGATCTCGGCCACGGGGATCTGGACCACCTGGTTGGCCCGGATCACAGTAAACTTCTGTTCCTGCTCGATACGGCTCTGAAGGCCCCGGAACTGTTTCTCTTTGCTCCAGTCATTGAAGGCCGTGACGAGGACCACACAGATGACTGAGAGGAGGATGGCGGCCCCCTCGATCCAGCCCGCCTCCGCCTCCCCTTCATCCTCTGCCCCACCCTGGGCCGTCGCGCATGCTGTAGAGAGCAGAAGGAAGCAGGCAGGATGAGGTTAGCTAGGCAAGAGAGGCCTCGTGGGTCTGGATTTAGATCCCAGCTCTGCCAAGCAACACTGACAATCAGAAGGGTAATGATCTGTTTATCCAGTGCTTCTATGTGTCATGCCCTGTGCCAAGTGCTTTATGTGGATCATCTCATAGGGTATTCACTCTTCTCATTTCAAGAATGTGGAAACCAAGGCTTCTTAGAGAGGTCAAGTGACTTACCCAAGCTAGGAAGGGCCATGGGGAGCTAGGATTTGAACCCAGGCAGTCTGGCTTCAGAGCCCACCTCTTAGCCACTTCAGTTTCCTGTCTCTGTTCTAGCTGTGAGATCTTGGGTAAATGACTTCACCTCACTAACCTCAGTTTTATCATCTATAAAGTGGGAAATAGTCTTTATCTCAGAGACCTATCGTGAAGGTTAAAATTTAAGGATGGAATAAGCCAGACATAAAAGGACAAATTTTGCATGATCCCACTTTTATGATATCTAGGACAGACAAGTGCGTAGAGACCAAAGCATATTAGTGGTTACCAGCAGCTAGGGGAGGAGGGAATGGGAGTTCTTGCTGAAGGGGTGCTGAGTTTCCATTTGGGGTGATGTAAAACTTTTGGAAACAGATAGTAGTGATGGCAGCACAATATGGTGAGTGTAATTAATGCCACTGAACTGTGTCACTTAAAGGTAGTTAAGATGGCAAACTTTTTGTTTTCACCACAATAATTTTTTTTTTTAATAAGGTGAGGTTTGTGGAGTTCCCAACAAAGAACTAGCAGACAGGACAAGGCTTAATGCAAGAAGAGAAAAAATGAGGTTGGAACAGAACAAAGACAACCCATATTGCACATGCTATAGGGTCTGTTATGGGTTGACTTGTGAGTGGGACTTTATTTGGGAATAGTGTCTTTATAGATATTGTCAGGTTTAGATGAGATCATTAGGCTGGGCCCTAATCTAATCTGACTGGTGTCCTTACAAAGAAGAGGAGAAGATACAGAGAGGGAAGCTGGCCACGTGAAGACAGAGACAGAAATTGGGGTGATAGATCTATAAGCAGTTAAACACTTGGCTGCTAACCAAAACGTTGGTGGTTCGAATCTGCCCAGAGGCTCCACAAGAAAAAGACCTGGTGATCTGCTCCTGTGAAGATTACAACCTAGAAAACTCTACAGGGCAGTTCTACTCTGTCACATGGGTTTGCTGTGAGTTGGAACCGACTCCATGGCACCCAACAACGACAACATCTATAAGCCAAAAAACACGGAGGCTCACCCGCAACAGTAGAAGCCAGGAGAGGGGCAAGGAGCAGATGCCCTCTGGAGTCTTCTGAGAGAGCGTGGCCCTGCTAACACCTTGACTTTGGGCTTCACAGGGTCTAAAATGCACTTTGGGGGGGTCCCCTCCTCCAGGTGTCCAGGCAGCAGGGCTGGGGTGGAGCCACAGTGCCAGCCACGCCCCAGGAGGAGCTGACTGGGAGGAGGGAGGAGCGGATTCTAATGCCGCCGCTGCCACCAAACATTCCCCAGTGAGTCTGCGCCTCCCGAGCTTCAGGGCCCTCATCGCCAAAATGGGGATTACTGTGCCCACCTCCTGGGGCCTGAGGAGAGGAAGGAGACGCACCAGCCCAGTGCTCAGCACGCAGGAGGTACCGAGTTAGCCCTTGTTGAACTTGAGCGGAGTGAGTGCGGCCCACTACACCGTGACAGCACCGCCACTCCGAGCGGTGGGCCGCTTGTCTGACCTATAGATGACCCTGCATCCCACCCCCCTCACCACGGAATCACCCAGCCTGGGCCCCCCAAACTGCTCGAGGCCTGCCGGGCCCACAGGGTGAGCAGAAAAACACCAGACCTATCTGATTCAAAGGCTTCAGACTCAAAGGAAAGGCCTGCCACGCTGTGCTGAACCCCAGAATCTTCCCCAACCCCTCCACACACACCTTCTCCCTGCATCCCCCACAAGGATCCAGAGAGGGAGCAGGGATTACTCCCATTTACAGATCAGGAAACCAAGGCCCAGAGAGGTGAGTGCCACAGCCAGGACTAGTTCTGATTCTTTTCTCCACAGGGGCATGGGGAATGGCAACGTCTATGAAAAGTACCTTGAGCAGCGCCTGGCCACTCACCCCTGGAGAACTCAGAGTGGTTTCCTTCCACCAGGGCTAGGCAGGGGGCTGGGCAACTCCTGAGACCTGCTGTGTGCTAAGCATCCACTTTAATCTTCAAGCTGGCTGGGAGAAGGGAAGCGGCTCAGAGAGGGGAGGTGACTCAGCCAAGGTCACACAGCAGATCTAGGGCTTGAATGTAGGCTTCAGAACCAGCCCACTGCCCATTGCCCTGTGCCCAGTGGCCCTCTTTGCCATGTGCTGGCCTCACAAGGCCAAGTAGAAAATGTTTCCATAGGCTCATGGCCCAGCATCCCAAAGTCCAATTTCAAGAGATCCCAGAGACATGTGGTCAGCCAGGCGTCAGAAGCAACATGACAAGAAGGCTAAGCGGTACCAGGGAATGTTTTCCAGCTCTCGGCTCCTGGTTGAATTGGGCTTGGCAGGTGAAATCAAACTCTGGAAGATACAGAACCATTATGGCTGAGCAGTGGATGCTGCTGGAAAATTCTACATTTTAACTCTGAACCAGCCACTCCCAGAAGATCAGTAAACAACCACATCATTGTGTGGGCTTCTCGAAGCTATCTTTTTCTTCCTTGGAAGCTTCAGACTCTTCCAGTAATTTTAAATTATTTAACTGGACTGTCTTTGGTAGCGATAATAATCACAATTGTGCTAATGATAACTGGCATTGGGCCAGCAGAAGGATGCCTGCTGAGGGGAAGCCCTGAGTTTGAATCAATCCCAGCTGCACCACTTAACTGCTGTGTGCCCATGAGATGGCTACTTAACTGCTGCGCCTCAGTTTTCTCATCTGCAAAATGGGAGTAATCAGGATGCTCACCTCATAAGGTGGTTGAGAGGATGAAGGGAGAGGCTTTATGCCAAACCTCCACCGCAATGAGCACACAGCAAATGTTCAGGTAAGCTTCTGCTTCATTTATTCTCCGGTGTCTGGTGTGAATTACTGTGTTCAAGTGCCACAGCCCGCCTGCATGCAGCCTTGAGCCCCATGTGACAGGGGGTTCCCGTACCACACATGAATGACACCAGTAGAGACCCCGATAACTAGGCAACACAGGTCAACCTTGATAAACAGAAGTCCAGTATATGGAAATGCAGTCTCTTAGGGCTCCAGGGGAGTGATTTGAGATACAGAGCCTAGCGCTCCACTTCACTGGACTTTTGCTATCCCCTGACCCCGTGCTAAAAAAAAAAAATTTTATTTATTTATTTATTTATTTATTTTTTCATGCCTGTAAATGGGAGCACTGTCGTTTTACTGTTGTGTGCTTTGTCCATGGCTCCCATTGGTGCAGTTATTAGAACATGTGGAGACAGCCCAGGTCAAAGAAAAGCCTTTCATTCTGGAATTGGCAAGATCTGGCTCTGTAGTGTGGCCCTGGGCTAGTGAATTGGCCTCTCTGAGCCTCAGTTTGGATAGCTGCAAAGTGGGATGGCTTCAGGGACTTTGCGAGCCTGGGGCCTGGCAAGGGCCTGGCACGTGGTGGGTACATGTTAACATCGGTCCTCTCCCCTTTTCATGAGCTGTCTTTGCAGATCGGCTTCTGAAAGCCAGGGGCCCAGTGGCTGGGCAGGATTCCCACCCTGCTCCCTCCACTCCCAGCTCTGCCTGCTGCCCTTGCTGATTCCGTACCAAGCACTCACTTTGCCAACAAAAGCCGATTAACTTTCATCTCCCCCTGAGAAGTGTCTGATGGTCATGCGGTGCCCTGGGGTGGCAGACAGCCGGCGTGAGGATCAATGGATGTACACACACCTGGAGCTGTTGACCTGCGGCTCCTCGGGAGCTGAGCCGGTTGGAGCGGGCCGTTCACGTTTCATCATGAGACGCTCTTGGGCCTCAACCCCACAACCATCAAAGACCAGCAGGACATGTGGGCCCTCAAAATGGCAGAGGTTATACTTATTAGTCAAAAAGGGTCAAACCCCACACACATTCTGAACACCTACTATGTGCCTGCTGCTGTGCTGGGTACTCTGGCACCAGGGGAGCTGTCAGGGCAGGTTGCTGGGAGGACTGGGTGTGCCAGTAACAGCCCTGCCACAAACATGCTGTGTGACCTCAGACAAGTGCCCAAAGGTCTCTGAGCCAGGGTTTCTTTCAAGTACGAAAAGATGCTGGTGACTGACTCTGAGGCTGTAGAGTGCCCTGCAGCATCCTAATCCATCCACGTTTGCTTTCTTGGGGGTAGTGTTATTATCATCGCAGTTTGAGAGGGGAGGAGATGAGACTTCCCCAAGGCCACACTCCAGGAAGTGAGAGAGCTGCGTCTCGAACCCTAGGTTTGTGGATCCTGCTGTTGCCCCTCACGAGGGGATATTGACCCAGCCAGGCCCAGCCCAGCCCAGCTTGGCCCAGCCCAGCCCAGCCAAGTCTGTCTCTGGTGATTTAGGGAAAAACGATGAGCTAAAGCCTGAGAGCAAGCTTCTGGAGTCAAGTATTACATAAAACTAGACAATGTGAGCAGATGTTAACAATATCACCACTAGGCGTGGTCCCACAGGGTAGTGTGGTCAGTCAACACCTACTTTTTTTCATTTCTGCAAAGAAGACTGTTGGAATTTTGATGCGGATTGTATTGAATTTATGGATTGTTTTGGGTAGTATTGACATCTTAACAATACTAAGCCTTCCAATCCACGAATACAGAATACCCTTTCATTTATTTAGGTCTTCTTTAATTTTTTTATTAATATTGTTTAGTTTTCAAGTATATAGGTCTTTCATTTCCCTGGTTAAATTTATTCCTAGGGACTTTATTCTTTTAGATGCTATAGTAAATGAAATTGCTTTCTTAATTTCCTTTTCAGATTTCTGACTGGTTTTTGTGTGTTCACCATACCCTGGTACTTTGGCTGACTCTGCACCTTCTATATGCCTGGCATTGTGCTGAGTTCACTGTACATACTATTCTAATTCCTCAGGTCAATATTGAGAGGCACGTATTGCCGTTCTCATTTTACAGATGAGGAAGCCGAGGCCTGGATAGGGGCTATCACTTGCTGACGACTAGCTAGGTTTGGATTTGAACCCACATCCCTGGCTTTTTTCAACTATAAGAAAACAGGCTTCCTCCCTAGAAGGGCGTGTCTTCCAGTGGCGGGGGGAGGTGGCCAGACCCCCAGTACTGCAGTGGTGTTGTATTCCCTGGCCTCCCTCAAACCTGACCCTGGAAATGAGTCTCAGATGTGTCTTTCATCCCTGTCATTTGAAGTTGTCCCCATTGAGTCAAGACAGTGGCCAGGCTTTGGATTACAGCCCACATCTTTGCTGAGCAACTCTGGGTAATCCCCCTGCCCACCCAGAGTCCCACCTGCAGACTGGGGCAGAGATGGGGGACGCCGTGTGCCCAGCCTGCATCACAGCTCTGTGCTCAGGATGTGAGTTCTGAGGCACCACAAGAGAATGGCATGTGACCAATCAAACTGAGCAAACTCACAAAGTGGACACCGGACAGTGGGAGCTGGGGAATTGTGGTCATGCTTTCTGTGGGCTGGGTTACATGTAACCCCCTGCCCACCTTCCTGCCTGCTGGTCTGCCTGCCTGCCTTCCATTCTTTCTTTTGCTCTCACACAGCCGGTGTTGTTGCTTCTGCAGAATTTCCTCAATGCATTCTGGGCTCTGGCTCTGTCTGGCACCTGAGGTGTGGTTTCCCCGTTCCCCTCCGGTCCATGCGCTGGATCTTTGGACCTGGGGGCAGGGAGCCTGGGTGGAGGTTGAGGGTAGGGAGGCACTGGGGTTTTGCAACATGTGGTTGTATAAGCTCAGCTGTCGACCTCTGTTTTGCCACAGAGAAGACCCGAATTCTGGAGCGTTGGAAAGAACGTGGATGCCTTTCTAAAGAGGAGGAGCGCCCGACCACAGGGGTAACTCCTGCCTACTGAGCGTTTACTCAACACGGGCCTCTGCATATATGAATAACTGTAGGTGTAGGCTTATGTGTGCTGCATATATTTTCAAGTATAAGAAAAAGCACATGGGGGCACAGTTATGGATACCTCTTAGACACAACCAAACACCTCACGGGATTGGTCTACTGAGTTTGAGGGCTTAGGACCATAGTCTCAT
Organism: Elephas maximus indicus; assembly: GCF_024166365.1. Classification (NCBI taxonomy): domain Eukaryota; kingdom Metazoa; phylum Chordata; class Mammalia; order Proboscidea; family Elephantidae; genus Elephas; species Elephas maximus. Next base: position 35,305,642 of record NC_064838.1, read on the forward strand.
GGGGCAACTCAGTCAATTGGCATAATATAGTCCATAAAGACAGTGTTCTACATCCTAGTTTGATGAGTAGTGTCTGGGGTCTTAAAAGCTTGCAAGCAGCCATCTAAGATACAACTACTGGTCTCTATTCATCCGGAGCTAAAGAGAAAGAAAGAAACCAAAGGACTCAAAGAAGAAATTAGTCTATAGAACCAACAGTCAACATGAACAACAACATCACCTACTTTGCAACTGGAAGAACTAGATGGCGCCCGGCTACCACTACCAAACTTTCAGACGAGGGACTCAACACAACAAATGGGCCTGGATAGGATGGAGAAAAATGTAGAACAAAACTCAAATTCCTAAAAAGAGGCCAGACTTCCTGGACTGGTAGAGACTATATGAACCCCTGAGACTTTCACCCTGAGATACTCTTTAAATTTGAACTCAAACCACTCCCAGAGGACACCTTCCAGCCAAATGAAAGATTGGCCCATAAAATAAATATCACTGCTGAGTGCTGTGCTTCTCAAAATAATCATCTGGATGAAATCAAATAGTTAAATTTACCCTACACCAAAGATGAGAAGGCTGGGGGGACAGGAAAGTTAGATTAATAGAAACAGAACAACCAAAATAGAAATAATGAGAATGCCTTTGAATTGTGGTGTTGGTGAAGAATATTGGATATACCATGGACTGCCAAAAGAAGGAACAAATCTGTCTTGGAAGAAGTACAACCAGAATGCTCCTTAGAAACAAGGATGGCAAGACTGTGTTTTACATAGTTTGGACATACTGTCAGGAGGGATCAGTCCCTGGAGAGAGACATCATGCTTGGCAAAGTACAGGGTCAGTGGAAAAGAGCAAGGCTCTCAACGATGTGGACTGACACAGTGGCTGCAACGATGAGCTCAAGCATAACAACGATTGTGAGAACGGCGCAGGACTAGGCAGTATTTCGTTCTGTTGTGCATAGGGTCACTATGAGTTGGAACTGACTCGACCACACCTAACAACAACAAGAAGCTGATATAGTGTGAGGAATGTAACCAATGTCACTGAACAACATGTACAGAAATTATTAAATGAGAACCTAATTTCCTGTATAAACTTTCACCAAAAACACAATAAAATATTAAAAAAGACAAAACAAAAAAACCTACTGGCCTCTGTGCTAAGCACTTTGCTGTATTTCCTCCAATGCTCACAAGGGCCTGTAAGGTAGGTACTATTATCCACCCATTTTATGGATGTGGTCACTGAGGCTGGGAGCACTGAAAGCCTGGCCCATTCCAAGTCAGAGCTGGGACCTGAGCCCAGGCTCTGAGCATTAGCCTTTATACTTCCCAGGAGGTTGGTAGTTGCTTACTCATCAAAGAGAAGCCAGTTGCATTTCACGCTTTCAAACAAAACTCCTGGTTGTCGCCACCACAGCAGTGGCTCAATGTCAACTGTGGCTGCTCAGGAGGGCCCACAGAGGTCTTTCGCCAACATTTTTCCTCCGAGCCCCAGTTTCTTGGTCTGTAAAATGGGTGTGATGTGCTCTGCTGTCCCTCCCAAGTAGCTGTGAGGGTCCGGCGAGGACCAGGACATGAAGTGGCAGCACATAGAGGATGCTCGGCTGCAGGCAGGCCCTGTCTCTAGAAGGCTATGTGCATGGGGAATGGAGACGGGAGCTGAGTGGGCCGAGTGGGAAGAGAGAGAGGTGTCTGAAGGCTTCTGCTGAGTGGGATGTGACATAACCCTTCCCCTCTCTTCCTCAGTAAAACCGACGGCTTGCCCAGTGCTTTTGGAATTTTTATTTTATTTTTACATTAGGGGGTGGGGAGGAGCCATGAAGCCTGAGTCTAACTTGAGGTGGGAGTGGGGCGATTCTGGCAACATCGAGGGGCTGAGCTCAGGTCAGGGCCAGGGCTCCAGGAGAAGTCTAGTCCCCAAGCCCAAAGAGCTTCACTTTGTAAGGGCTGGAGTGTGTGCACAGCTGCCCCGGACCCAGAACATGACTGAGCTTAGTGCCTCAGTCGGAGACAGGGTGGGCAGTGGAAAGAGCCAGAGTTGGGTTTAAAGTCCAGCCTTACCACCTGCAAACTGTTGGCTTGTAGGCAAGTCCCTCCTCTTTGGGCTTCGATTTCCTTACCTCTTAAGTGGAAGTATGAGCAACCACCTAGCCAGAGGGCTATGGGGAGGCTCCTCCTGGCTCACACGGGATGCTTGAGCTATACTCCCACCCCTTACCCCCTGCCCTCTGAGTCCTAATCTTGCAATGAATCAAGTTACAGGGGGCCATTAACCCGGGTGGTGCTGACTCAGCCTCATCCATTGGAGGAAACACAGCTGAGGGATAGGAGTGGGGCTCTGTCTAAGTGATGCTCCTGCCATGTCCTAACTGTATGACCTTAGCAAGTCATTTACTATCTCAGGGCCTTGGTTCTCTGATAATAATAGCACCTGCCCACAGGGTTGTTGTGAGGATTAGATGAACTTGTAAAATAAGTAGGAAGTATTATTATTGTCGTTATGCTTTTGTGTTGCACCCCTCAACATTGTTCAAGGATTATTCAAGAAGTTATGTGCAACTATTGGTCTCTACTTGTCTGGAGCTAAAGAGAAAGAGGGAAACCAAAGAGTCAAAGAAATTAGTCTACAGAACCAAGAGTCAACATGAACAACAACACTACCTTGAGACCAGAAGAACTAGATGGTGCCCGGCTACCACTACTGACTATTCTGAGCAGGGACCCAATAGATGGTCCCAGATAAAATGGGAGAGAAATGTAGAACAAAACTCAAATTCCCAGAAGTAGGCTAGACTTACTAGACCGGTAGAGACTAGATAAAACCCTGAGACTTTCACCCTGAGATACTCTTTGAACTTGAAACTCAAAGGACTCCCAGAGGGCACCTTGCAGCCAAATGAAAGATTGGCCCATAAAATAAATAATATCACCCGTGAGTACTGTGCTTCTCAAAATAATCATCTAGATAAAATCAAATGGTTAAATTTACCCTAGACCAAAGATGAGAGGCCTGGGGGTGGTGGGGCAGTGGGGAGAACAGGAAAGCTATGTTAATGGAAACAGAAAAACCAACACCGAAATAATGAACATGCTGATATATTGTGAAGAATGTAACCAATGTCACTGAACAACATGTACAGAAATTGCTAAATGAGAACCTAATTTCCTGTGTAAACTTCACCAAAAACACAAATATTAAATAAAGGAGTTATGCACAATTTTCTACATTTGCTACAAAATATTTGCAAGGAACACTGCCTATTATACATTTCTTATAATATCTCATGTGAAAAGTTTATCCCAGAATTCATTGTTAGGGGAAATGCTATTTTCCTAAAGAACTAATGTTTTTCCTTGTTAATGACTTGAGCTATGCAAATCATCCTAATTCCCTTTCTGCCTTGGCTGCCAGGAAGCTCAAAGCCAAATTTAAATCTCAGTCATGGTAGCCATTATTCTTGGCTTATTTGCTTCTGTTCCTTTCCTTGGGTCTGGATTTCTAATTGATGTGGGCTTCTTGTAAGTGTCTTTAAATTCTCTTTGGGAAGAGATCATGCAGAAAAAAAAATATGGATTTAGGATTACTATTTTTTTATACATAAAATTGAGGTGATCAGCTTAATAGACTTGGATATCTGGTTTCTCTGGGGAAACTTGGCTTGGGTAGGGATGGGCGATAGAAGTTTACGGGACCTCAGAGACCACCTCCTTGTCTGAGGAAACAGAGGCCAGTAATATGATGGTTATTTCTTACATACTATTAACTTTTTATTTGATTTCCTGAAGCAGTGAGCATAGTGGGATTATTTATTTGTGCAGCACATTCATTAGGAAATGTTGAATCATAATTAATAATAAAGAAAAGTGTTCACAATACCTTGCTAATTAAAAAAAACAGATAAGAAAGCAATGTAATAATAAAAACATATTTGTGTAAGTCCATATATCCCATAATTTGTGTGTATATGTGTTTAAAATTGGGGAGATCTAATGCAAAGGACCTCTCTAAAGTGTTGAAAAGCAAAGATGTCACTCTGAGGACTAAGGTGCACCTGACCCAAACCATGATATCTTTAATTGCCTCATATGCATGCGAAAGCTGGACAATGAATAAGGAAGACCAAAGAAGAATTGAAGCCTTTGAATTATGGTGTTGGCAAAGAATATTGAAAATACCACGGACTGCCAGAAGAATGAACGAGTCTGTCTTGGAAGAAGTACAGCCAGAGTGCTCCTTGGAAGCAAGGATGGTGAGATTTTGTCTCATGTACTTTGGAGATGTTATCAGAAAGGACTAGTCTCTGGAAAAGGACAACATGTTTGGTAAGGCAGAGGGTCAGCGAAAAAGAGTAAGACCCCCACAAAATGGACTGACACAGTGGCTGGAACAACAGGCTCAAACATAGTAATGACTGAGAGGATGGTGCAGGACTGGGCAGTGTTTTGTTCTGTTATACATAGGTTTGCTATGAGTCCGAATTGACTGGATGGTACCTAACAATGACAACTTACACATATATTTAAATATATATAGTGCATGAATATATAAAAGTTTCTATTTATGTGTATTTTTATATGCACATGTATTTATAATATTTACAATTATTATATATAAAATATCCACCCACCACCCACTACCGTCGAGTTGATTCTGACTCATAGCGACCCTATAGGACAGAGTAGAACTGCCCCATAGAGTTTCTAAGGAGCGCCTGGTGGATTCGAACTATATTAAAAAATGTAAATATATATAAACATTTACTCAGGATCCACACACTGGAGATTAGCCGTAGCTCTCTCTAGGTGGTAGGGTTATGGGTACTTTTACTTTTCCTCTTTGTCTTTACCTACATTTTAGATGTTTTTCCACAGTGACCACGTATGACTGTTGCAGTACGAAAATTGTGGATTTTCACATTTAAAGTAGCATTTTTTTTCCTAAATTTTATTTATTTTGCTGTTGTTGAGAATAAACACAGCAAAACATATACCAATTCAACAAGTTTCTACATGTACAATTTAGTGACACTGAGTACATTCTTCGAGTTGTGCAACCATTCTCACCCTCCTTTTCTGAGTTGTTCCTCCCTCATTAACATAAACTCATTGCCCTCTAAGGCTTCTATCTAGTCTTTCAAGTTGCTGTTGTCAGTTTGATCCTATATAAAAAAAAAAAAACCTATATAGATAGTCCTTAAAAGAGCATAATGCTCAAGGCAGACTTTTTCTTTTTTTACTAGTTAAACCAAACTATTGCTCAGTTTTAAGATAACTTCAGGGGATATTTTTGGTTTAAAGTTTAAAGATTATCTTGGGGTAATAGTTTCAGGGGTTCATCCACCCTCCATGGCTCCGTTAAGACTAGAGTCCATGAAAATCTGAAATTCTGCTCTGTGCTTTTCCCCTTTTGATTAAGGTTCTTCTATGGAATCTTTGATCAAAATGTTCAGTAATGTCTCTTATGCACTGCTGGTGGGAATGCAAAATGATACAACCATTTTGGGAAATGATATGGCGCTTCCTCAGAAAGCTAAAAATAGAAGTACCGTATGATCCAGCAATCTCACTCCCAGGAATATCCTAGAGAAATAAGAATCAGCACATGGACAGACATATGCACACCCGTGTTCATTGCAGCATTGTTTACAATAGCAAAAAGATGGAAACAACCTAGATGCCCATCAACAGACGAATGGGTAAACAAACTGTGGTACATACACACAATGGAGTATTATGCAACAATAAAGAACAATGATGAATTTGTGAAGCATCTCGTAACATGGATGAATCTGGAGGACATTATGCTGAGTGAAATAAGTCAATCACAAAAGGACAAATATTGTATGAGACCACCACTGTAAATACTCATGAAAAGGTTTACGTACAAAAAGAAGCTATCTTTGATGGTTATGAGGAAGGGGAGGGGTAGGGATGGAAAGACACTTAATACACAATAGATAAGTGGAAACTTTGGTGAAGGGTAATACAGTACACAATACTGGGGAAGCCAGCACAACCTGTACAAGGTAAGGTCTTGGTAGCTCCATAGACACATCCAAACTCCCTGAGGGACTGAATTGCTGGGCTGAGGGCTGTAGGGACCATGATCTCAGGGAATATCTAGTTCAATTGGCATAACATAGTTTATAAAGAATATGTTCTACATTCCACTTTGGGGAGTGGCATCTGGGGTCTTAAAAGCCTGTGAGCGGCCATCTAGCATACTCCACTGGTCTCATTCCTTCGGGAGCAAGGAAGAATGAAGGAAACAAAAAATACAAGGGAAAGATTCGTCCAAAGGACTAATGGACCACATCTATCACGGCCTCCAACAGGCTGAGTCCAGTAAAACAAGATGGTGCCTGGCTACCACCACTGACTACTCTGACAGGGATCACAATAGAGGGTCCTGGACAGAGCTGGAGAAAAATGTAGAACTAAATTCTAGCTCCAAAGGAAAGACCAGACCTGCTGGCCTGATAGAGCCTGGAGAAACCTGAGGGTATGGCCCTCGACACCCTTTCAGCTCAGTAATGAGGTAACTCCTGAGGTTTACCCTTCAGCCAAAGATTGAACAGGCCCATGGAACAAAACAAGACTAAAGGGGTGCACCAGCCCTGGGGCAGGGACTGGAAGGCAGGAGGGAACAGGAAAGCTGGTAGTAGGGAACCCAGGGTTGAGAAGGGAGAGTGTTCACATGTCGTGGAGTTGTTAACCAATGTCATAGAACAATGTGTGTACTAACTGTTTGATAAGAAACTAGATTGTTCTGTAAATCTTCATCTAAAATACACACACACACAAAATGTTCAGTAATGGTAGCTGGGAACCATCCAGTTCTTCTGGTCTCATGGCAGAGGAGGCAGTTGTTCATGAAGGCAATTTGCCACACATTCTGTATTATCCTCCTGTTCCTGACTACCTTACTCCTTTGTTGTTCCAGGTGAATAGAGACCAAATATTGTGCCCTGGAGGCTGCTTGCAAGCTTTTAAGACCCCAGGCACTATGCATCAAACTAGGAGGTAGAACAGAGGCACTAAATATGTTATTAGGCCAATTAACTGGGATGTCCCATGAAACCATGACCCTAAATCTCCAAACCAAGGAACCAAATCCCATAAGGTGTTTGGTTTTACATAACCCTTTCAAGACCAAATTATTTTCTACTTTGAATTTTTTGTTGATACCATGTATTTTCATCAATGGAATGCATGATGAATCATTAAGTGTTGTTGAATTTTTGGTAGGTATTATGGTTTTTTTCTTGCCTCACCCCATAACCCAAATTTTACCACCAGAGTCCAGACGGACATATGTGTCCCAAATATTTTTTTATCAAAATCCAAATTTTTCCTACCAGAACGTTGATTCAGTACCACCTTATACCATACCCTGTAAAAACAGTAATTTGCAGCATACACCCATTTTTTTTTCATTTCGAACTGTTACGCAGGTCTCTGCCTGCATGCAGCACATAATGTCTGTGGGAGAGGAGCTTCCCAACAAACCCCAGAGATGGAAAAAGCATGCAGTCACCATATGTACCATGGGTCACAAGAGATAAGCAGCCTCAGAAGCTACTCTCTTTTTTGTCGTTGTAAATAACATCTGTCACACAACTTTTACCAATTTAATTTTTTACAAGTGTTCAACTTATTGACAGCAATTTCAATAATCGACTGTGCAGCCCTACCCTTAATCAATGTGATTTTTCCATCACCGTTAATCCCGCTTTTCTCCCTCCTTCTGGTAACCACTAATAAACCACTAATAAACTTCGGTCTCTATACATTTGCCTTTTCTTATCTTTCTATGTAAGCGAGGTCATATAGTATCTGTACTTTTGTGATTGGCTTATTTCATGCAGCATAATGTCTTTAAGCCCCATCCATACTGCAGCATGTATCCAGACTTCATTTCTCCTACCGGCTGAGTAGTGTTCCATTGTATGTGTGTACCACATTGTGTTTATCTACTCATCTGTTGATGGGCATTTAGGTTGTTTCCACCTTTTGGCTGTTGTGAATAGCGCTGCAATGAACAGTGGTGTACACGTCTCTTTTTTGAGTCTCTGCGTTCAAGCCTTTTGAATATATACCTAGGAGTGGAATTGCTGGGTCATATGGTAGTTCTATTTTTAGTTTTAAGAGGAGCTGTCACACTGTTTTCCATAATCGCCGTACCATTTTGCATTCCCACCAGCAACGGATAAGGGTTTCAATTTCCCCACAACCTCATCAACATTTGTTATTTTCTTCTTCTTCTTTTTTTTAATCTTAGCCATCCTAGTGGGAGTGAAACGGTATCTCATTGTGGTTTTGATTTGCATCTCTCTGATGGTTAATGACGCTAAGCATCTTTTCATGTGTTTGGTGCTCATTTGAATGTCCTCTTTGGGGTGTGAAATATCTAGTCAAGCCCTTTGCTCATTTTATGATTCGTTTTTTTTTTGTTGTTGTTAAGTTGTTGATATTTTATATATATTTTGGTTATTAGATTCTTGTCAGGTATATGGTTTCTGAAGATATTCTCCCAGTCAGTTGCTTGACTTTTCACTTTTTTTGTAAAGTCTTTTGATGAACAAATTTTAAAGTTTTTTGATGTTCCATTTATTTATTTCATCTTTTGCTGACTGTGCATTGAGAGCTAGGCCTGACAGCGTTGCCCCTACTTGTTCTTCTCAGAATTTAATGGTTTTACTTTGCATATTTAGGTCCTTAATCCATTTTGAATTTGTTTTTGTATGGTGTGAGGCATGTTATTTCATTTTTCTGCATATAGAAATCCAATTTTCCCAGCACCATTTACTGAAGAGATTCTTCTTTCCCATCAAACGGACTTAGCACCACTGTCAAAAATAAGTTGAACACAGATGTGTGGGTTTATTTCTGGGCTTTCAATTCTATTCCATTGGTCTATGTGTCTATTGTTATATCGGTACTGGCTGTTTTGTTTAGTGTAGCTGTATGTTGTTGTTGTTAGGTGCTGTCGAGTCAATTCCAACTCATAGTGACCCTACGTACAACAGAACGAAACACTGCCCGGTCTGAGCCATCCTCACAATTGTTGTTATGCTTAAGCCCATTGTTGCAGCCACTGTGTCAATCCACCTAGTTGAGGGTCTTCCTCTTTTCCACTGACCCTGTGCTCTGCCAAGCATGATGTCCTTCTCCAGGGACTGATCCCTCCTGACAACATGTCCAAAGTATGTAAGACGCAGTCTCGCCATCCTTGCCTCTAAGGAGCATTCTGGTTGTACTTCTTCCAAGACAGATTCGTTCCTTCTTTCGGCAGTCCATGGGATATTCAGTATTCTTCGCCAACACCACAATTCAAAGGCGTCAATTCTTCTTCCGTCTTCCTTATTCATTGTCCAGCTTTCACATGCATATGATGCGATTGAAAATACCATGGCTTGGGTCAGGCTCACCTTAGTCTTCAAGGTGACATCTTTGCTCTTCAACACTTTGAAGAGGTCCTTTGCAGCAGATTTACCCAATGCAATGCGTCTTTTGATTTCTTGACTGCTGCTTCCATGGCTGTTGATTGTGGATCCAAATAAAATGAATTCCTTGACAACTTCAATCTTTTCTCCATTTATCATGATGTTGCTCATTGGTTCAGTTGTGAGGATTTTTGTTTTCTTTATGTTGAGGTGCAATCCATAATGAAGGCTGTGGTCTTTGATCTTCATTAGTAAGTGCTTCAAGTCCTCTTCACTTTCTGCAAGCAAGGGTGTGTCATCTGCATAACGCAGGTTGTTAATGAGTCTTCCTCCAATCCTGATGCCCCATTCTTCATATAGTCCAGCTTCTCATATTATTTGCTCAGCATACAGAATAGGTATAGTGAAAGAATACAACCCTGACACACACTTTTCCTGACTTTAAAACAATCAGTATCCCCTTGTTCTGTCCGAACAACTGCCTCTCAATCTATGAAAGACTCCTCATGAGCACAATTAAGTGTTCTGGAATTCCCATTCTTCGCAATGTTATCCATAATTTGTTATGATTCACACAGTCGAATGCCTTTGCATAGTCAATAAGACATAGGTAAACATCCTTCTGGTATTCCCTGCTTTCAGCCAGGATCCATCTGACATCAGCAATGATAATCCCTGGTTCCACGTTCTCTTCTGAAATCGGCTGTATAGTATGTTTTAAAATCAGGAAGTGTGGGCTCTCCTACTGTTCTTCTCTTTCAATGTTATTTTAGCTATTTGGGCCCTCTTGGCATTCCATATAAAGTTGAAGAGTGGTTTTTCTCTTTCTGTAAAGAAGGCTGTTGGAATTTTGATTGGGGTTGCACTGAGTCTATAGTTTACTTTGGGTAGTACTGACATCTTAATAATATTAAGTCTTCCAATCCATGAACATAGAACATCTTTTCATTTACTTATGTCTTCTTTAATCTCTTTCAGTAGAGTTTTATAGCTTTCATTGTGTAAGTCCTTCACGGCTTTGGTTGGATTAATTACTAGGTCTTTTTATTCTCTTAGATGCTATTGTAAATAGAATTGTTTCCCTAATTTTCCTTTCAGATTTCTTACTGCTGGTGTATAGAAACCCAACTGATTTTTGTTTGTTGACCTTGTATCCTGCAACTTTGCTAAATTCCTCTTAGCTCTAGAAATTTTCTTGTTGACTCATTGGGATTTTCTATATATATAGGATCATATCACCCACGAATAGAGAGAATTTTACTTCTTTTACAATCTGGATACCTCTTCTTTATTTTTCTTGTCTTATTGCTCTGGCTAGAACTTCTAATACAATATTGAATAGAACTGGTGAGATCGGGGACTCCTGTCTTGTTCCTGATTTCAAGGGGAAAGCTCTCTGTATTTTTCTGTTAAGTGTAATGTTGGCTGTTGGCTTTTCATATATGCCCTGAATCATAGTGAGGAATTTCCCTTCTCTTCCAATTTTCTTTAAGATTTTCATCAAGAAAGGCTGTTGGATTTTATCAAATGCTTTTCTGCATCCATAGGGATGGATGATCATATGGTTATTTTCCTTTGTTTCATTGATGTGGTGCACTATGTTGATTGATTTTCTAACACTGACCATCCCTGCATTCCTGGAATAAATCCCACTTGGTTATGGTGTATGACTCTTTTAATATGCTGTTAGATTCTGTTTGCTAGTATTTTGTTGAGGATTTTTGCATTTATGTTCATAAGAAATATTGACTTGTCATTTTCTTATAGTGTCTTTGCCTGGTTTGGGTATCAGGGTTATGTTTGCTTTATACAACAAATTAGGGAGTATTCCTTCCTTCTCTATCTTTTGGAAGAGTTGAAACAGTATTGGTGTCAATTCTACTCTAAATGTTTGGTGGAATTCCCCAGTGAAGCCATCTGGTCCAGGACTTTGCTGTTGTTGGGAGATTTTTGATCACTGATTCAAACTCTTCACTTGTTATGGGTCTGTTGAGACTTTTTATTTCTTCGAGTCAGTTCAGGTAAGTTGTGTGCTTCTAAGAATTTGTCCATTTCATCTAGGTTATCCAGTTTGTTGCCATACAGTTGTTCATAATAGTCTGTCATAATTCTCTTTATTTCTATCAGGTCTGTTGTAATATCCCCCTTTTCATTTTTTATTTTGGTTATTTGTATCTTTTTTTTGTCAGTCTAGCTAAAGGTTTGTCAATTTTACTGATATTTTCAGTGAACCAACTTCTGGTTTTATTGATTCTCTCTATTGTTTTTCTGTTGATTTAATTTATTTCTGCTCTGATTTTTGTTATTTCCTTTCTTCTGGTAGTGTTGGGCTTAGTTTGTGCTTCTCTTTCTTGTTCCTGGAGTTGTTGAGTTAGGCTGTTAATTGGAGATCCTTCTTCTTTTTTTATGTAGGCATTTATTGCTATAAGTTTCCCTCTGAATGCTGCCTTCATTGTATCTCATAAATTTTGGTATGCTGTGCTTTCATTTTCATTTGACTCTAAGAAATCTGTGATTTCCCTTTGAATTTTTTCCTTGACTCATTGGTAGTTTAATAGTGTGTTGTTTAATTTCCATATGCTTGTGTGTTTTCCAGTTTTTTTTTCCTGTTATTGGTTTCCAGCTTCATTTCATTGTTGTCAGAGAAAACACTTTGTATGATTTCAATCTTTTTAAATTTATCAGAGCTTGCTTTGTGATCTAAAATGTGGTCTATCTTGGGGAATGATCTGTGTGCACTGGAGTAAAATGTATATTGTGCTGTTTTTGGGAGGAGTGTTCCATATATGTCTGTTAAGTCTAGCTGGTTTATAGTGTCATTCAGGTCCTCTGTTGCCTTGCTGAACTTTCTAGATGTTCTGTCCAATACTGAAAGTGGTGTATTGAAGTCTCCAACTATTATTGTAGTGCTATCTCCTTCTCCCTTCAATTCTATCAGTGTTTGCTTTATATAATTAGGTGCCCCGATGTTGAGTGCATATATATACGATTGTTAAATCTTCTTGATTAATTGAGCCTTTTATCACTATATAATGTCCATCTTGGAAACCCTGGTGGTGTAGTCTGCTAACCAAAAGGTCGACAGTTCGAATCCAGCAGGCTCTCCTTGGAAACTCTATCCTGCCCTATAGGGTCCCTATGAGTTGGAATCGACTCGATGGCAATGGGTTTTTGTTTTTATATTTTAATACCCATCTTTATCTCTTCTGATAGATTTTGTGTTAAAGTCTACTTTGTCTGATATCAGGATTGCCACCCCAGCTCTCTTTTGGTTATTATTTTCATGGATTTTTTTTTTCATCCTTTCTTTTTCAACCTATTTGTGCCCTTCAGTTTAAAGTATGTCTCTTGTAAACAGTTTGTTGTTGGATCATTATTTTTATCCATTCTGCTACTCTCTGCCTTTTGATTGGAGCATTTAGTCCACTTACATTCATTGTAATTACTGATAAGAAGTGATTAACTTCTACCATTTCGTTATTTTTTTTTTGCGTGCATGTGTCTTAAGTCTTCTTTGTCCTTGTCCTTTAGTACTGCTTTCTTTTGTGTTTTGTTGCTTTATTGTAGTGAGCCTTTTTGGTTCCCTTTTTTCCTTTTGTGTATGTTTTTAATATATTTTCTTGGCGATTATCATGAATATTACATTTAAGGGTTTATATTTATAACACTCTAGGTTAAGTTGGCACCATCTTAACTTCAGTAACATACAAGAAATTCTATACCTATCCCATTACTCTCTTTCCCCCTTTTGTTGTTGTTATTGCTAACTACGTCTTTATATTTCATGTGCCCTGTAACATAATTTTATCCTTGCCTTTTATATATTTCTTATTAAAAAACATGAAGGACAGAGTTACCGAGCATGAATGCCTTATTATTAGCCCTTATACTTTTCCATTCATTTCCCTTTATTAGGGATCTTTCTTTCGATGTATAGCTTTGAATTACTTTCTAGCGTCTTTTCCTTTTCATCTGTGAAACTACCATTTGCATTTTTTGTAGGGCCAACCTGGTGGATATGAACTCTCAGCTTCTGTTTGCCTGGGAATGTTTTAATTTCACCCTCATTCTTGAAGGATAGTTTCACCGGGTATAGTATGCTTGGTTAACTTTTTTTTTCTTTAAGCACTTTAAATATATCATTCCATTGACTTCTGGCCTCCAATGTTTCTGAGGAGAAACTGGCACTTAATCTTATTGGGGATCCTTTGTATGTGAATGTTTGCTTCTCTCTCATTGCTTTCAGGATTCTCTTTAATTTTTGAGAGCCTAGGTATGATGTGTCTTGGTATTGATCTCTTTGAGTTTATCCTGTTTGGGCTTCTTTGAGCTTGTTGGATTTGTAAATTCATACCCTTCATTAGATTGGGGAAATTTTCTGTCATTATTTCTTCAAATATTCTTTCTATACCTTTCTCTCTCATCTCCTTCTGGAATTCCCATGATGCATATATTTTCTTTTTTATATATATATTAGGTCTCTTTTTGTTGTCCTATAATTCCATTTACCTGTGCTGAGTCTTCTTGAGCCTCCATTCTTGTTGCTTGTCAGCATCTGTAATTTTAACTGTCTGATCCTCTAATTTGCGGATTCTTTATTCTGCCTGATTAAATCTGTTGGTAAGTCCTTTTATTGTGTTTGTCATTTTAGTTATTGTCCCTTTCAGTTGCAATATCTCTTTTTTTAGATCCTCATTTTGTTTTTGCATTGTTTTCCTTTAGCTCTTCGTCTATGTTCTCCTTTAGTTCTTTAATTATGTTTAATGTTGTTGTATTATAGTCTTCCATTTTAAAATTATTTGGTCGTCCCCATATGTGCTTTCACTCCCTTTGTCATGTTCATTTGGCTGGGCCACTGTCTCTCTGTTCTTTGTGTGTCAGGTGATTTTTGCTGGGGCATCAGAATTTTCGAGGGTGTTAACTTTCTCAGTTTTCCTCCAGTATTTGGTGTTTTTGCCTGCACTACTTTCTACAAGAACTCTTAGGCAGGCATAACCTTTGGCCTTTGCTTACTGTTTTAGCTCCCTCTCTGCAATAGCTCCTTCTCCCTCCCTGGTTTAATTGAGATGTGAAAGTTCCAAACCTCATTTTTCAGTTTTCAATTCTTCCACACACACCAGAGAACACTGTGCAGTCAGTCTGTCAACCAATGGGCACCACCATTCAGGTGAGATGTTGTGTACTAAAGAGTGTGTCCACCAGGGGGCATGGTCCCTTTTCTCTAGTTATTACTCCTTTCCCTTTTCTGTTTCTGCAATCATATTTTTAATTGGAAAACTCACACCCAGGAAGCCCCCTTTGGGGCTAGGTGTTACCCTCTGCTTTTGCCTAAGGTTTCCTTCCCTATCTGTGGGAGCTGCTTATATATGAGCTGGCATTCAGGGGAAGCACAGACAGATTTTCCTCCATTCAGGAAGAGGAGGTGCTGGCACTCCCCAGAAGGACCTCTTAGAGGTCTGTCTTGTTGGTGCAGAGCCCCAGCGGCCTTGTAGTGCTTAGGGAAAGAGTCTCCATTTAAATGACCCACCTCCTGACTCCACTATAGGGAACCTTTAGTAGAAGTTCGTATCAATCCAGCAGCCAACAATTACTGGTTAGGAGAGGGGTAGCCACACTCCGACTGGACCCCCAGGGAGGTCAGCCTTATTGCTATCAGAACCCTCCCCTTAGTATGTTGGCTGTGAATGTACCTCCACTCAAGATGCCTGATTCTTAGCATGCAGAAGCCTCAGTCAGCAGTCCTCAGCATCTACTGTAAGGGGGACAGACAGACCCAAACTGATCCCCAGGGATGTCTGTCCTGTTGGTTTCCGAGACCTGAGTTATGGGCTGCACAGGAAGGCAGGTAGAGTGCTGACTCTGGGAGTAAACTCCACTGTGGGGGACTTCTGTAGCAGTTTGCAAGACTGGCAACCAACAATTACCAAGTGGAAGAGGGGGTGTCACGCTCTGGTCTGATTCCCATGGAGGTCTGCCTTGTTGCTATCAGAACCCCCCTGGTAGATCGTTAGCTGTGGGTGCAACCTCCACTCAAGACTCCTGCTTTCTAATGCACAGCAGTCCTCAGCATCAGCTGGAGGTGGGAGCGGAGTAACCCTAACTAACCTCCAGGGAGGTTTGTCCTGTGGGTTTCAGAGCCAGAGCTATGGGGTACTTAGGGAGGCAGGTAAAGTGCTGACTATGGGAGCAGTCCCCACTGCAAGGCTCTTCTGTAGTAACTCACAGTAGGCTTGAAGGTGACAATGTCTGGATGGGGAAGGGGCTGTCATGTTCCAAAAGGGCTTCCAAGGAGGTTTGCCTTGTTGCTGTCAGAGCCCCCCCCATAGTATGTTGGCTGTGGGTGTAGCCTCCACTAAAAATTCCTGCTTTTTAACACACGGCAGTCTCAGTCAGCAGTTCTCAGTACTGCCCAAAAGGGGGAGCAGACAGACCTGAACTGACTCCCCAGGAGGTCTGTCCTGTTGATTTTTGAGGCTGAGCAATGGGGTGCACAGGGAGGCCAGTAGAGTGTTTGCTATGGTAGCATACTCCACTGCATGTACCTTCTACAGCAATTCAGAGTAGGCTTGCAACTGACAGTGTCTTGGTGGGGGAGGTGATGGCACACTCCAAACAGACCCCTCGAGAAGGTCTGTCTTGTTGATTTTAGAGCAGAAGCTTGGGGTCTTGTCTCTTTGTACAGGTAGGAGCTGTGTGGATTAGGGAAGCAGGCTCTTTTTCTGGGCCACTACCCGAATTCACAGCAGCCAGTGGCCTGAGTGGCTGAGGGAAGGGAAGGGACGGTGGTATAAGTGATTTTCCTACTGTATGTGACTTGTTGATTCTTGCCTGTCTGCAGTTTCCTGCTGCTTTCCTCTGCTCTTTGATTCAGAGTTCCTCAAAGCCAAGCACTGCTTCCTTATCGTATTTCTTGTTGTATTTGTGGGGGAGGCTCAGAATGATGGTTCGTTTATGCTGCCATCTTCCCAGAATTCCTCCCAGAATCCATCAAGGAAGTTTAAAAGACTCTGCCATCATAAAGAAATGCCCTGACTGAACAGGTAAAGCACTGCACTTGGCAGTGCTGAGGAACAGTTCAGGGATGCAGGATGACTTGAGGTTGAGGCTTCCTTCAGGAGCCCAAGTACTGACTTTGAGAGGAGCAGTGGGCTTCAGAATCCTCCTGGGTGGTTGGAGTCTGTCTTGGTCCACAGAGCAAGACAGAATCCAGGAACAGATTTCAGGTTGCCCTCTCAAGACTGAGTCTCCTTATGTGGGAAAATGTATTCACATCAACCCCATGGTGTGTATATTATTACATGGAACTAACCCCAGGGCATGTGAATGTGAAAGGGGTAGGGGCACAGAGGGACTGAAAGGCCTTCTCAGATAAGGCTCAAAGAGTGGCATCCAAGACAAAGATCTGGAGAAAGAAGCCCAGAGCAGCCATGACCAGGGCAGAGCTGAGCATCCCCCATGTGCCAGGCTGTGCCAGCACTGGCCTCACATCACTTCATCACTTCCTCACAATAACCCTGCCAGAGAGGACCACTTGCCCTGTGCCACAGAGGAGAAGGAAACTGAAGTCACACAGCTGGGAAGTGATGGTGGCAGCATTTCAACCAACCCATGTGTGTCTGACTTCAGAGACTGTGTCTTCAACTGCTTTATCCTTCTTCTACACACAACACACACACACACAGACACGAAGGGAGAAAGACGGTGGGAGAGAGGAAAAGGGAGAGAGAGATATGCAGGGAGAGAGAAGGAAGGAGGGAAGGAGAGAGAGAAAGAAAGAGGGAAATGAAAGGAGAGAAGGAGAGGGAGGGAGAGAAGAAGAAAGGGCAGGGAGAGAAAGCGGTGAGGAGAACACGGTTTTCATGAGGCAAAATGTCTCATCCTGATCTTCTAGGACAAGACTGACAAACTTTTTCTGTAAATGGCCAGATAGTAAACTTTTTAGGCTTTGCGGACCATACAGCCTTTGTTGAGACTACTCAACTGTGCTGTTGTAGTGTGAAAGCAGCCTCAGAAAATATGGGAAGAAATGGGAATATTCTAATAAAACTTTATTCTTAGATGACGAAATGTGAATTTCATATAATACTCACATGTCACAAAATATTCTTTTGATTTTTTTCAACTATTTAAAAATGCAAAAACTATTCTTAGCTCATGGGCCATACAAAAACAGGCTTAGTTTGCCAACCCCTACTCTAGAAGGCCAGGCGCAAAGAACTGTGACATCATTATGAGTTTTTTTGCGATCTTAAGTCTCAAAGAGCAAGTCATCTGGGGGTTCTGGGGAGAGGCTCAGCTTTGGAGCTGATTTAGGGTCCCTCAGAAGTGGGAGGTCCCCAAGAGCAGGGGACCCGTGGCACCTCAGCGAACAGGGCTAAAGCATCATCAGACAAGATGGGAAAAACAATTCTGTGGCTTTGTCTTCAGAGTTGGGTTGAATTGTGTCCCCCTCTCAAAAAGATATGTTGAAGTCCTAACCCCTGGTGCCTGTTAATGTGATCTTGTTTGGAAATAGGATCTTTGAAGATGTTATCAGTTAGGCTAATATGTGGTCATACCAGAGCACGGTTGGTCCTAATCCAATCTGAGTGATTGCCACATGATGAAGGAGTTAAGCTGCAGGTACAAGCCAAGAAACGCCTGGGGCTACCAGAAGCTGGGAGAGACAGGGAAAGATCTTCCACTGGAGCCTTTGGACAGAGCGTGACCCCGTGGGCACCCTGAATCTGACTTCTAGTCTAACTATGAGACAATAAATTTCTCACGTTTAAAGCCACCCAGTGTGTGGTACTTTGTTACGCCAGCCACAGGAAATCCATACAAAGCCCTCAGAGATCAGCCTGGACAGCCATCGGGGATCACCATCACCTGACTTGTTAAAATCCAGTCGTCTGAGTGGGTGCCCCAACCTCGCCCCGCATCACAGGCTGACAGAACCGGACTCTTCCAGGGAGGGGCCTGGCCATCAGTCTTTTTAACGAACGCTCCATAGCAAAGTCTTTATTAGTTGGGTGACCGCGAGCAAGTAAGGCCCTTCTCTCTGCCTTAGTTTCCTCATCTTAAAATGGGTGGGGGGCGGGGGGAGGGAAGGTGTGTGTGGAATCACGGCCCCTACCTTATAGGGTTGTTAGGAGGACAACATAATCTTGGCCCAGGGCCCAGTAAGTGTTCAATAAGCACTCACTTAATGCAGATCTTGTTGGTTTCACCCTTGCATTTCACATATGGGAGAGCTGGGGGCCAGGTGCTCTGAGCCAGGTTGAGGTTGGCTGTGGGTAAGGCCCTTCCCTTGGGCCTCAGTTTCCTCACCTGACAGGAGCAGTGGGGAGACCGAGAGCCCTCAGGTGGGGTCGCTGTGCCTGCAGCCCACCCGGCTTACCTTCATTGCTCTCGCCTGGCGGATGGTAGAAGGAGAGCCCCAGGGAGATGATGGCTGCGATTTCCAGGATGATCAGGGTCACATCTTGCAGCGCTTCCCATACAAGCTGCAGGAAGGTTTTTGGCTTCTTTGGAGGTATAAAGTTTTGCCCGAAAATCTGCTTTCTCTTTTCCAGGTCTGGAGTGGTGCCCGGCAAACCTGTGGGCAGAGTGCAGAGAGTTCGGTGGGAGGACCCAGGAGGGATGCATGTGTTACTGGGAATCGTTCTTAGTGGGAGTGGGTGGTGGGGGTGGGATGGGTGGAACCAAAGCAAGAAAGTCACAGGCACCTGGCCTAGGAGCACGGCACCCGATGCCTCTGCTTGTTGAGGGCCCAGAGCAGGCTCCCTATAAAATACGAGACACTAGGTAGTGGGCCGAATGAGATATGTCCACATCCTAAGTCCTAGAACCTGTGATTGTGACCTTATTTGGAAAAAGGACCTTTCCAGATGTAATTAAGGATCTCGAGATGAGATCATTCTGGATTATCCAGGCAGGCCCTAAATCCAACGACAAGTGTCCTTAAAAGAGACACACACAGGAGAATGCCATGTGAAGAAGGATGCAGAGATTGGAGTGACACAGCCACAAGCTAAGGCTGCCTGGAGCCACCAGAAGCTTGAAGAGGCAAGGAATGGATTCTCCTCTAGAGGCTTGGAGGGAGGGTGGCCCTGCTGACACCTTGATTTCCGACTTCTGGTCTCCAGAATCCATTTCTGAGAGAGGAGCCATTTCTGTTGTAAGCCACAGGCAATGAATACACACCACTGTGCCCCACTGCACCCCACACCTCTGCTCCTGCTTTGGGTTTCTGCTTGCCCTCCCTGGTGAGCAAAGCACAGACTCAGGAGCCTCTACCAGGGTTCGAATCCCAGCCTGACGCCCTTACCTCTCTGAGCCTCAGTTACCTCTTCTGTAATGGGGACAATGATCATATCTCATACATAGGTTGATTGTGAGCACCACAGGAGATAATTCATGCAGCCAACTAGTATTTATTGAGCACCTACTATATGCCCAGCACTGTTTCAGACACTGGGATAGCACAGTGGACAAAACAGGGCCTGGCTCCGAAGAGCTGGCTGCCCAGTAGACACAGTGATGTGCTTGGAGCAGCGCTGGATGGGTGGCAATGCTCAATCAATGCTAGTAGTTATCACCTTGGCTTTCGGATGAGGAAAGTGAGGTCCAGTGAGGTGAAGCCTCATTATGTGGGGCTGGGATAGAGTGCTTGGGGATCCACTTATAAGCCACTGTTTATTCATTTCTAGATAATTCTTCCAAACTCACAACATCTGATCTTCACTTCCCTGCTCAACAGCCCTTGGGGGCTCCCTGCTGTCTTCAGAATAAAGCCCACATTCCTCAGCCTGGCACTCTGGCCTCTTCACCTGACTCCTAGGCTGTGTTTGCAGCCTCCCCTTTCACTTATTGGTGTTATCCCAGCTGTTATGGATTGAATTGTACCCCTTCAATATATATGTAAGGATACTAACCCCTGTACCTGTGGATGTAAGGTAATGTAATGTAATGTAATCACCTTCCATAATGCAATCTAATGTAAGAGAATGCAATATATTGTAATTTAATCAATCAGTTGAAGTTATACCAATGTAGGGTGGATCCTAAATTGTCTCCTGTGAGCTCACAACTACTCTATGAGTGAGTGTCGTAGATTGAACCTTGTTCCCTAAAAATGTGTATCAACTTGGCTAGGCCATGATTCCCAGTATTGCATGGTTGTCCTCCATTTTGTGATCTGACGTGATTATCCTATGTGTTATAAATCCTAACCTCTATGACGTTAATGAAGCAGGATTAGAGGCAATTATGTTAATGAGGCAGGACTCAGTCTATAGGATTAAGTTGTATCTTGAGTTAATCTCTTTTGAGATATAAAAGAGAGAAGAGAGCAGAGAAGAGGGACCTCATTGCCAGCAAGCAAGAAGAGTCAGGAGTGGAGAGTATCCTTTGGACCTGGGCTTCCTGCTCTGAGAAGCTCCCAGGCCAGGGGAAGATTGATGACAAGGACCTTCCCCCTACCCAAGAGAGAGAGAAAGCCTTCCCCTCAAGCTGGCGCCCTAAATTTGGACTTCCAGCTTCCTAGACCGTGAGAGAATAAATTCCGGTTTGTCAAAGCCATCCACTTGTGGTATTTCTGTCACATCAGCACTACGTAACTAAGGCAGTAAAGGGCGATCATTGTCCCCGTTAGAGAAGAGGAAACTGAGGCTCAGAGAGTTAAGGGCTTCACTTCTGAGTTGTCTAAAGAGCAGCAGCATAGACACAGAGGCACGCAAACACAAGGGAAGTCAGACACTATCTGAGGATGAAGGAGGCAGATGTATCCACAAGCCCAGGAACCCCAAGGATTGCTGGCAGCCGCTAGAAGCTGAAATAGAAAAAGAAGGACCTCCCCTCTAGAGCCACACCTTGAATTTGAATGTCTAGCTTCCTGAACTGTGAGAAAATAAATCTCTGTTGTTTAAAGTCACCCGCTTGTGGCATTTGTGTTATACAGCAGCCCTAGGAAACCAAGACAGCAGCCAAACCAGGGGGGACCTCTGCAGGCCGGGCACGCTCCTGCCACACTTCCACCACGCTGCTCTCTTCCTTCACGACTTGCCTCTTCTGCTCATCTATACATCCCCTCTGAAATGGATTTGCCCCAAGGTGTGATGACCAACTACAGGGTAGATCCCCAGATATACTTGTCCTTTGGGGGAGAAGCCTGGTAAGGTCTCCCTCTCGTGGGGACATTCAAGCAGGGGGACAAAAAGAGAGGGGAGTCCAGCTGGGGAGGACTTCCTATGTCTTGTGGTTCCTTGGGCTCCTTCCAGGGCCAGCACTTCTCCTTGCTTCTCTCCTTTCTCAGTGCTACCCCGTGTCACTGCATGTCTGAGTGTGCCATTTTATTTTTCCATAATACAAACTTCCTTCATGCTCCAAGCCTTTGCCCGTGTTGTTCAGCCTGCCAGTAACCCCCTTTCCTTCATTCTCCTCCGAGGGCATCCCGTTCTCAGGACCCCTCCACTGAGAAGCCGTCTCATTATCTCTTTATCCCTTTATCTCTTACACAGCCTTTGCCATATCAGGGTTACCTGTTCACTGGAACAGCATTCCACCTGGGCCCTAGTACTTTGGGAAATAGACTGGGCCTGATTCTTGTCCCTCAGGGTCTGGCACTCCAGGCCACCAACTGCCCTAGAATCCTTTTGCCCACTGAATGCAGGTGGCATGCCTGAGAGTTCAAAACTGGCCCAAAGAAGATAGCCTGAGTGGGCCCTGGGGCTGTGCTGTGCCAGTCTTGTCACTGAGCTGGCGCTGGGCCAGCTTAGTGAGGACAGCTGGGGGACACCCCCCACCCTGTGAGACCCTGGCCTTCAGTTCACTCCTGGAAGGGGGCATCAGGAGGAGCCCCAGAACAGTACTACCAATGCGCTGGAGCTGGAGGACTGAAACATTCTGATGCTACACTTTTGGAGAGACCTGGAAGCGCGGTGGTTAAGTGTTCAGCTGTTAACCAAAAGGTTGGCAGTTTGAATCCACCAGGTGCTCCTTGGAAACCCTATGGGGCAGTCCTATTCTGTCCTATAGGGTCACTATGAGTTGGAATTGACTTGATGGCAACGGGTTTGGTTTTTATTTTGGTTAGTGGTCTAACAAGGGGACAGTGGTTGGTTCAGTAGTAGAATTCTTGCCTTCCATGTGGGAGACCTGGGGATTTGTGTCCTGGCCAATGCACCTGAAATGCAGCCACCACTTTTCTGTCAGTAGAACCTTGTGTGTTGCTATATGCTCAACAGTTTTCAGTTAAGCTTCTAGACTGAGACAGGCTAGGAAGAAAGGCCTGGCGACCTACTTCTGAAAATCAGTCCGTGAAAACCCTATGGATCACAGCAGTGTGATCCCCAGCTGATCATGGGGATGGTGCAGAATCAGGCAGCATTTTGTTCTGTTGTGCGTGGGGTTGTCATGAGCCGAGGTCCAGCTCAACGGCAGTTAACCAGTGGTCTAACGCTGTATGGCTCTAGGATTCCAATAGTCTGTTGTTTGCTCATTCATTCATTCAACCAGTATTTATCATGTTCCCACTCGGGGGCTGGGGAGACTGATGTAAAGGCAACAGGTCTAGCAACTCACAGAGCACAAGAGCTCTCTGGTCCTGGGATTCAAACAGTCTTAACTCCCTAGGTCTGGGGAGGCCATCATTTTCCTCTCTGGGTTCAGGTGAGCCTCCTCAGGTTCTGACAGTGAGACTCCCTCATTGGGAGCCCAGACTGGCTGAGACCTGCGGGCGGAGCCTGAGAATGGCTCTTTCCCTATGAGACCCCATACCTGCCTCGCTTGTCAATGTAGGTAAGCCCTGGAGATCCAGATGTCCTAGCTGTGCTGTGAGAATGAGGGAGCCCAGAGTTGAGTTATGCCCATTTTATAGATGGGGTGACTGAGCCCCCAAGACCAAGCTGCTGCTTTAGGGTAGCTCCTGGACCCTGAGAACCACAGACTGTGCTGTTCTAAGCATTTGGAAATGTGACCCTGCACTCTCCCATGCTGGAGTGGCCATCTGGGTATCCATATACAGAGCAAGTAGGCATGGTTTCTGGTCTTCCACCCTCTGTCCAATTGTACCCATTGGGCAATGTCTGAAATTCCTCCATTTGGGCTGTATTCCTTTCACTAAAAGTTCCAATTCCTTTGGACTCCCTGGGAGGGTGAAGCCATCATCAGTTGTGGACACCATCGTGTGAATGAGTTTCATGCTTTTTCCTGGGAGTGGATTTGATAAGAGGAGGAGGGAGGGCTCAAGAAGGTGCTAGTCCTTTGAGGACAGGGGCTACAGCCAGCCACCATTGGCCTGGTACAGCAGTTTGCTGTGCCTTTGGCCAGCCAGTTCCCTTTTCTGAGCCTCAGTTTCTCAACCTCAACAATGCAGGAGCTCAAAAAGATGGGTGGGCTCCATGGATAACAGAAGTTCCAAGATCTGCAGGTCCTGAAATGGTTCTACTGGAGTCTGTCTCACACTGTGGGCTTCTCATAAGGTTTGGTATAAACAAAGGGCCTCACTGTTAAGAAGCAGCTTGATAAGGGTGGGGTCAGCCCATCTCCTAGGTTCCTTCTGATGGATTCAAAGAGAGGCAAGTCTCATGCTTCAAACCTTCTGGAGTCTACAATGTGAACACTTGATAATGCGAATGTACTCCGGTTCTAGGAGTCCACCCATGGTGATGGGGGTTCTGTCATGCTGGGGCTCCACAGACCCAGCACTGGGGTCCGGGGTCCTGGGTCCTGGGACAGGGCAGAGGTTGCAAATGTGAACAGCTACGGGGGTTGGGCAGGTTTTGTGAATGAGTGAAGTAGGTGGAAGGGGTGATGGGGAGTAGTAGGGACTAAGGCAAAGTGAAGAGTCTTGGCCCTTCTAAAGGGGGCAGATATTTCTCAGTTCCTATAGACGAATGGGGGCCCAGGGCACCAGATCTTCTCATTTTCTAAGAGAAGCGGTTGGACATCTGGAATTTGATGTAAAATCTCCCCATTAAAAACATTCCAGGGCTAAATATACAATATATCTGGATTTGGCACTTGGGTTGCTAGTCTGAGAGTCCCAAGCTATGGCTGGGGAAGTAGGCTGAAAGGGTGAGGGTGAGGGGCTAGAGAACAGCCTCTCTGTCCCTTCCTCCTCTCTCCCTGGGCAGCTCCTTCTCCAGCCCCAGGCCTGGTCCCCACAGGCTTCTGAGCACCCCTCAGTTTTTCAGAAATAACAGTTCATGGAATAGAAATTTTGTGCATTCTTCTAGGATTGCTTCCATGGTAGAAACTGCTAGGCAGTTTCCATAACATCCCCAGGATATACGCCTAAGAGGGGAACCTTGAGTGTTGAGGCTGATATCGGGTGGGTGAGATGGTGAGATGGTGGATGGTGGCTGCGATATTTCCCTCACCCTCTCTCTCAGGGGAATGTGGGCTGAGCTGGAGCTGGGGATACCAAGACCTTGAGTGGTGTTTGGACTCTGAAGGCTTAGGTTCAAGTCTCACCTCTGAGTGGCTTTGGCCAAGTGACTTCACCTCTTGGTCCATCAGTTTCCCCAGCTGTAAAATGTGGGCAACAACAGTGCCTGCTTTACAGGGCTAGGGGGAGGCCTTAGCAAGATGTCTCCTGTAAGGTGCAGAGTGACGTGCCTGGTACCAGGGAAGTCTTCAGAGAGGTTACCAGTATTCTTACTGTCCAGTTTCAGGTCGTGTGGGTGATAATCGAGACCTCCTGGGGGAGGAAGACTTTGGACAGATAGGATTTCAGTAAGACAGGAAGGGTATCAGTCAAGCAAGAAGAGGTGCAACAGAAGGGGCGTGTGACTGCAGTTAAGCCACTTCCCTTCTCTGGGCCTCAGTTTCCCCATGTGAAGGGTTGGCCTGGAGGAAGGCTGGGGGCTCTGGTATCTAGTATCCCAAAGACAGTAGGACCTACAGGTGAGACAGCTCACTTGGCCCAGCCCACCCATCATCCTTCTCAGGAGCCAAATGTCAGAGTCTCCCCAACTTCCCACTGAAAATTAACACATCTATTTTTGGGAGTAGAAACAACAGAGGCAGGTGTGAGAGATGGCTGGTGTTAGAGATTCAATGTAGATTAAAGAGCATCCTACCGTTTACCATATTAAAAACAAATACACTGCGTTAAATGTCACCGGACAAACCCAGCGAGGTTCTGATAATTCAGCAACACAAATGCTCAGGGATTGGTGTCAGATGCCGTGTGGGGTTGTGGGTTTTCAAACATGAATTTTCTTTTTCTACAATTACAACCAGAGGCAGAGGATAGATCACGAGGCTAGAAGGCAGGCTTGGGTCTTGGTTCTACCACCGACTTGTGAATGAACTCGGGCCGGTTGTTTCATCCCTTAGAAACTCAGTTTTCTTGTCAATAAAATGAGAGCAAAATAACCCTCAGGCTGTGATGAGACATACATGGAAGAATATGTGTGAAGGCTCTCTGTAAACTGTAAAGGCACAATAAAAAATTCCAGCATTTGTCCCAGTCCTTGTATTGGGGTCAGAATTTGTGCGTTCCACTAATTAGATAGGGTCGCATGGGGTCCCCATGAGTCAGAATCTACTTGAGGGCAACTAACTACAATAACAACGAATTACTATTCCTTGGTGTTGCTTGGTGGTGTAAACAGTTAATGAGAGCAGTTGTTAACCAAAAAGTTGGCAGTTCAAGTCTACCTAGAGGTGTCTTGGAAGCAAGGCCTGGTGATCTACTTCTGAAAATTCAGTGACTGAAAACCCTACGGAGCACACAGTTCTACTCAGACACACGTGAGGTCACCATAAGGATGGGTCAACTCAATGGCAACATTAAAAAAATAATTACCTAAAAGGGGAAGGCCACAGTGCAGAACATGGGCCCCTTGGTTGTGCAGAAGTTATTTGTTGTAATGGCTACTGTCACTTGATACTGGGGGAATCTTTGCCCCTAAATTCATCTCTATCCAGCTGTCCTGGATGCAAACTGGGTTTGTTCCAGCTTCTAAGCCTTTGCCCCTGCCATTAGACACTCCTCTACTTGGAATGCCTTCCTCTCTGTTTTTAGCTGCTTCTGTCTTGGCTTTGAGTGTTGCAAAGGCGGCCTCAGGCCATCACGGAGGTTTTGTTTGGTCTCTGTGCAGTGTTTAAAAAAAAAATGAAAAATTGCTGCAAACGTTAAAAAGCCAAGAGATTCCACATAAAGATCAAATGTCTGGATTTTTGATCTAGGGAAGAACTTTCTAACAGGTGAGCTGTCTAAGGATGGCATGGATGATCTAGAAAGAAAGGGAGGGAGCTCCCTGTCGCCCCCTGAAAGCGTTCACACAAAGCCTGGATGACCCACCGGGGGGAAGCCATTACAGGGTGTCCTATAACCAAATGCCAGGCCCCCAGGGACTCAGAATCCTCCCCCACCTCTGTCCATCTCCCCTGAAGGTAGAAAAATACCTAGGGTTGAATTAAATAGTGCACATCCAATCATGCATGTCCTCATTGCATCAGTCAACAAATATTTATTGAGCACCTAGTATGAGCCCACGACCTGTCGGTACTGTAGTGGCTTCCACGTTGCTGGAATGCTGGATGCAGAGTGCCACTGGTTTTTCAAACGCCAGCAGGGTCACCCATGGTGGATAGGTTTCAGCAGAGCTTCCAGACTAAGGCAGCCTGGAGAGAAAGGCCTGGCAATCTACTTCTGAAAAGTAGACAATGGAAACCTTAAGGATCACAACAGAATACTCTCCAACTCGCTTGCTTTGGACATGTCATCTGGAGAGATCAATTGCTACAGGAGGATACCATGTTTGGTGAAGCAGAGGGCCAGCAAGGGTGAGGGAGACCCTCAGTGAGATGGACTGGCACAGTAGCTGCAACAATGGATTTGAACATGAGGATGACGCAGGACCGGGCAATACTTTGTTCTGTTGTACATAATGTCACCATGAGTCAGAGTTGTTCTATACGTTGGGGATACTGCAGTGAGGAAGACTGGGGTGTCAGGAAAGGTTTCCTGGCAGAAGTGTGATTGGGCCAAGCTCAGAAGAACAAGTAGAGTCAACCAGGTGAAAGGGTGGGAGGGTCGAGAAGGCAAAATTAACCCCAAAGGGCTTGAGAAAGGCCAGCGTGGCTGGAGCATCCCTGGTTTTCTCCCAGGAGAGGAGGTGGGTAATTCCTTGTGGAAGAGGCCACCTCTACTGTACCATCTGTCCCCAGCAACCACAAAGGCTGGGACAGAAGCTAAATTCTTTTGTGTGCCATCCAGGGTCATCATTATACAGACCTTGGGGTGGGGGTTTCTATGAGTAGAAATCGATTGAATGGCAAAGGGTTTTGGGGTGGGGATACCTATTAGAGACTCATCTTGTTGCCCTCCTCCCTTTGCCTCCTTGGTAGCTCAGGACTGAACTTGCACTTTACCTCCTGAAGTTGCCCTGGAGGACTCAATGGCATGCACTGTGCCCCTGAATCTTCACCTTATCTCTCCTCTCTTCCTTTGTCTGGATTTCCTCACTTAGGTAGTAGTCAGTCTTTTCATATGACACAAACATTCATCAGCTGCTTCTTTGGAAGTAGAATGTGCATTAGTTAACCAGAGTAAAGGTGGGCTGTTGAGGTAGTTAAAGGCTCAGGAACTGGTGCAGGACTCCCGTGTATGTTAGAGGTCAGAATAAAGGGCAAGGGGAGGGAACGAGGGCACTGTCAAATGACTTACTTTCTGCCCTGGTAATGGGGGTGGGGATGACTTTGCTCTTCCCATCTGTGGGGCATTGAACTAAAGCCCCTCATGTCAACAGGCTGGGCTCCACCAAAATTAGGGGGGCATCTTGGTCTACTGGGAGGGGGTTCAGGGTGGAGTGTTCCAGGCCATTCAGACAACCTCTGCTTTCTTCTCCCCCTGCTCTGAGACCCCACGAGGCTGAGCCCCACTCTTTCTAACAAATGGACTGCAGAGATTTCTCCCCCAGGCTGGGAGCCGGAGCACACTCAGTGCCCATGGAAGCCGGCTGGAGTTCAGGGGTGTTGTCCGCGGAGTGAGCCAGTCTGCTGTGGAGCAAACTGTGTCAAGTGAAAAATAACCACAGTCATTGCACCTCCCAGGGTCTCCATGTGGTACTCAGCGCTAGTGTGAAAACAAGCCTCCCCCACGAGCCGGGGGCAGGAGGTCAAGGCTGCAGGCAAGGCCTGGGCAGGGAGAAGTGAGCTGAAGGCAGGGCTATTCCAGAGGTGGGGTGGCAGGAGCTGGGTCCTTGTTCCCAAGGTCGGGGGGCACTCAGCTGGGATTGGCTGTGTGCTCGTGAGAATAGCAGGCAGTTGGGAGACCTCAAACCTGGGTTCAAATCCCACCTGGTCTTCTGTTTAGAGCTGCAGCCTTGGGCAGAGGACCTTCTCTCCCTGAGCCTCAGTTTCCACCTCTGTGAAGCAGGGAACAAAGGGACAAGTGTCTTGCAGAATTGATGGAGGATCAGGAATGGAATGTGTGTCAATAATGCCTGGCACACACTGGCCCTCATAACTGACAGATAGAATTGTTACTAAAACTAAATACTATGGTAACCACTGCTACTGTTACCCTGGACCTGGAATGTACATTCTGGATATTTCTGTCTGTACTGCCACTCTCTTACATTGTGTCAGAATCCATCACCAGAGCTGTGACACATGCCTACCTTAGGCCTGGAGACTCCGCTTTCAATCCACCTCTACTCGCTGAACCTACCTCTACTCCACCCCTCTGGGTGGGCCTCTGCTGTCTCAATTGACGAACACATGGAACCAAGGCTCTGACAGTGTTTTGTAAACTGTAACAGTCTTCTTCCATTAGGATCACCCCCATTAGGCAGATATGTACACTGAGGCACAGGGGCCTCCCGTTGGGAACTCTGGCCCAGCTCTGACCCGATCTAGTCAGGCGTGCCTGTGTCTGCCCGGAACAAATGCCCTACGGTGACCCTACCTTGGTAAGCCGACATGAATCATCAATTCAGACCATTTATCCCTGCAACTCTGGGACGCTTAGGATATTTCAGGTGAAATGAATTATGGGTGCTCGCCCGGGAAAACCAAAGGGGGCTCCATAGTCCTATTACACGGTTTGAACCGGGCAAGGCCCATGAGATACTCAAAAGGCAGGTGTGTGGCTTGTTACGTGTGAGAAGAGGTGTATGGGCAGTATACACACTCGAGGGTGTGGCTGTGTGTCTGTGTGCAGGCGTGGGTGTAGGCAACAGGGCTGTGTGAATGAGTCCACGTGCTCCGTGGACAGAGGGGAGGCAGAGTGGGTGACTTATGAAGCCATTACTGCTAGGAAGTTTGGGGAATTCACAATGGTTCAAAACCCAACAATGAAATGGGATGAAAGGCCTAACTGTGTGAGCTCTGTGACGGGCAAGTGGCTTCCCCTCTCTGGGCCTTGCTTTCCTCATATGCAACATGGGAATCATGACAGCACTTACCTCGAAGAGTTACCGTGAAGGCAGATGAGGTAGCGTATCTAACACACTTAGAACAGCACTTGGTGCATAGTAAGGGCTTGATAAATATTAGCTGCTATTATTACCATTGTTGTCGCTATTATTCAACCACTTCCAAGGCACTAGTTCCTAGACTTTGTCTCACATTCGAGGCACCAGGAAGCTTTCAAAATTATCGACGCCTAGGCCCCAACCCAGGGACTAAGTGAACTGATCTGGGGCGTGGCTTGAGCTATGAGAGTCTTAAAATTTCCCCAGTGAGTGCAATGTGCAGCCGGGTTGAGGGCGCAGTATCAGCTGGGAACTTGTTTAGAAATGCAGGTTCTTGGGCCCTACCCAGACCTGCTGAATCAGACTCTGAGGGTGGGGCCTTACATTTCTCTGTGGCAACCTCCCCCGGCCCCCACCGCCCTGGCTGATGCTGATGCAGGCTCAGGCTCTCGGAAAAGTGGGCGAGAAGGGGACTCAGTTGCCAGGTGCTTGGTGGGCATCACCACCCTTGAGCCTCAGCTGTGAGGTGGGGAACCCCCTTGCAGTAAACAATCTCACTTTTGGTCCTGGCTCCTGAGAGCTGGACCACACCTGAGTAGGGGCTGACTAGACAAAGAGGGACCACCTGGGGGCCTGATGCTACCTAAGCCTTAGGAGGCCTGATGTAATCTCTCATGGCCACGTGGGGAGGCCAATACAGGCCTTGGAAGATGGAGGCTCAGTGGAGCTTCCAGGGTGGTCAGGGTGAACATCTGCTCTCAGGAGGGTAAGCCAGTCCCCTGGGAGCACAGAACCTTTGCACCGAGACCCCTACCAGGCCTCACCCCATCTGTTTGTATCCTGTTTTCTTCTAGATTAAAGATAACCCTTTCCCTGGAGTTTGTGAGTCATTCTAACAAATTATCAGGCCTGTGAAATAGAGAAGGGGCTGGTATCCACTGACCTAGCCCCAGGTAAATGGGGATGAGAGAAAGAAGGGGCTGCTACCCGCGGACCTAGCCCTGGGTGAATGGGGATGAGAAAGGGCTGCGTGGAGCAGTGGGGCTCTGGACTGGCCAGGGAAAGGAAGCTGCGATCTCCACAGAATGCACTTAGTGTGTGGAGTGGGATTTAATATTCAGCACACATTTGGCATCAGAGGCAGGTGATCTCAACCTCCCTGGACTGGTTTGACACAACTGACACAGCGAGGAGGGTTAGCTAGAGGATCCTGACAGAGCATCACCAACAGCCCCGGGACACGGGGTTATTGCCAAGGATCTGAGAGGTGGTGCCTGTCCAAGGTCACACAGCAGGGGCTGACAGGGCCTGGGCCCAGCCTGGGTCTGCCTTTCACTTTCTTTGACAGGGGTTGCCAGCTCCTGCAGGCTGGTCTGCTCCCCCGAAACTGCCGACTGTCAGGTTCACAACCTCCCTTGAGGTGCAGAGGAGTTCACAGGTGCTGCAGTCTGAAAAGCTTACAAACCCAGACTTGAGGCCGAGGGTACTGGGGAGTCCACACTCCTACTTCGCTGTCTCCTGCTGCTGACTCTAGGAGTCTAGAGGAAAAGAAACTAGAATCTAGGTCGGGAGAGAAAGGAGACCAGAAGAGATCAAACAACATGGGGCCAGGAGTTTGTCCTCAAGGTCAGCTCTGACAGCATCCCTGCTCCTGCTCCATAACCTTCCATGGCTCCCCATGCCTTCAGAACCGTGGCGAACTCCTACTCTCATGGTGGCCCCTCTGAGGGTGTTCCACAGGGCTCCTCCAGCCTCACTCCAGTCATGCTGCATTTATCTTATCTCACTCTCCTGCCAAACCACAGGTCCTGGCATTTTTCTGCCTCTGTCTTGGCTCATCTGGCTCCTCATCCCAGGATGCCTACCCCTTGCCTCTGTCTTTTGAGCTATTTAGCCCCTGGAGACCTAGATCCAAGTTGACTACCACCTCCTGAAAGGCTTCCCTGATTTGCCCAGAAAGAACAACCTATCCTCCTAGCCTTCCCCAACAGCTTTGGTCACCCTGGGTCATTCATTCACTAACAAACACTTATCAGGCATCTCTCCGTGCCAGGATCAGGCCTCAAAGGCCAAATATGAACTTAGACCCACCCTTCGCTGCCAAATGCCTGCTGGAGCTGCTATGATATTCTCAGAGGGAGGATGCTTGTGCTAGCCACAGTAGGGCCTCAAGAAACCTCCTTCCCCACTGCCTCTCTGGGGACCAGAGATGGGAATGTGGGTGCTGAGGCCACCTGGGGACCACCTGTAAGAGCCACATAACAAACTCGGGCTCCACAATGCCTCTGCAGGAAATAACCGGTGCCAGGGGCATCCCTGTGCTCTGGGTCATCCACGCAGTCACTGTAAGTTCAGAACAGGTTTGAAATAGCCAGCTGGGCTGGCTAATGCCCAGCATGCATGTGTCCAGTGTCTGGAGTTTATGATCATGTAATGAACGATGTTGATGGTTTGTAAGGGGCGGGGTCTTCAGGAGCGAAGCTTCCCTAACCCCCCAGGAGGGGGCATTCCATGGAGATGCCTTCGGCCTCTAAGGATGAGTTTCAGAGGTCCAGAGCACCGGGTTCCTGCCACTTACTGACTGAGGTCTTGGGCAAGTGCTGTGTCCTTTCTGAGCCTCAGTTTCTTCATCTGCAAATTGGGGGCAGAGAGACAACTTAGCTCTGCAGGCTGCAGTGAAGATGAAAGCAGGTGCATGGCTGGGAAGTGCCTGGTACACAGTCAGAACACCCCTTCCTCCCCCTGAACTCAGATGTTAGCCCACACTGCATCCCCAGCAGTGGCAGCATGTCTCTTGTCTTCTCGTTGTCCTGCGACCCAATTGACCCCTTCGGTGGTGCAGGACTAAACCCTGCCCTGTCCCCTCCACTAAGCTGGGACTGCAGAAGCAAGCAAGTTGCAGAAGAATATGTATAGTTTGATTTCATTTATGTAAAAAAGAAAAGTCTACAGACAGGTGGGCACTGAATGTGCATGTATTTGCTCTTCCGTGATCATCACTTTATGTACTCAGCTTGCACCTAATTCTCGAGATCATCCTGTGAGACTGGGATTATAAACCCCATTTTATAGATGGGCAAACTGAGGCTCAGAGAGGCAAAGTGACTTGCTCAGGGTCACAAAGCTAAAGCTGGGATTTGAACCCAGGTCTTTCAGACTCCACAGCTGTACTCCTTCCACAGCCATTCCAGGCTGCCTGCTTCGGTACCCAGCACTGACATCAAAGCTGATCAATTCCGCCATTCTCCTTGTTGCTCTCGAGAAAGGCTTTTGATATAGACAGAGACTTGGCAATTGGCAAGAGCTAGCTTCCAGGGATGCCAAACACCTGAAGAAAAATGGGAAAACTTAGTCACCAGGCTGGGTGCTGCTAAATATTTGTGTTGTCACTGTGGTACCGGTTCTTCCATTAGCATAAATAACAGTCTTCTATTTTGAAAGAAAAAAAAAATCCACAAACCCTTCAAAAGTGACAACATTTATAGAGGAATGCATTTCCGTCTTTGGAAAGCGAGTGGGCTAAATAAACTGTGGTACATTCAGTAACAGAATACTACACAACAGTTAAAAAAAATATGAGATCCATTTATATGTACTCACATAGAAGGCTCACCAGGACAAACTGTTGAGCGAAAAAGCAAGTTGCAGAATAATATGTATAGTCTGATTCCATTTATGTCAAAAATAAAATTTTACCAAACAACAGTCTATATTTTCCATGGGTACATATAAATGTACACATGTAGCAAAAGGTCTGTAAGGATCTGCTCCAGACTAACGAAGGTGGTTACCTCTGAGAACGGGAAAGGGCACTATGATTGGTTGCAGTGGCCCAAGAGAACCCTAGCTTTGACTACATATTTGAATTTTAACAAGGGGAATATGTTCATCTTTTATTTGAATAATTCAAAGTTTAATTTAAAAAGGGAAGCACTATGTACTATAAGAAAATACAAGTTTGTTTTCATATAACCTGTGGATGGAGTAGGTTTAGAGACAAACATTCCTGGATTAAAATCTTGGCTTTGTCACCTGCTACCTTTGTGTCCTTGAGTGAGTCACTTCACCTCCTCTGTACCATGGGGCCAGCTCAGAGCCTGGTTGTGAAGATTAAAATGAGGCAACGTGTGACATACCAGGCACACAGGCGGTGCTCGATTCATGATTTCCATCATCTCTTTTTCCCCTATGAGTCCTGTCCCTGTCTCCCATCTGAGTCTTCTCTTGTCCCCTGGCTCTGTTATGCCACTCAGCAAACTCCCTCTGCTCCCCTACCAAAAACAGACAACTGGTCTCAGATCCACTGCTCTCCTCTACAGCTTGCACATCAGCCCAGACCACCATCATTGCTCCCCTGAATGGCTTCAGAAGCCACCTCACTGGTCTCCCTACTCCCACCCCTGGTCCATTCTCCACCCAGCAGCCAGAAGGACATTTTAAAAGTGTAAAGTACATAGTGTTAATGTCACGCCCTTGCTTAAAATGCTCCAATGGCTTCCACAGCACACAGAGTAAATCCACACTCCTTATCAAGATCTGGAAGGCTCTCTACAGCATGGTTCCTGCTCTCCTCTCCCGTCTCTTTGCCCCTCCCCACCACCATGTTTCAGCGACACCCTCATCTTTTCTGTGGCTTCAACACAAGTGCTTTCCTGCCTCAGGGCCTTTGCATGTGCTGTTCCTTCTGCCTGGAATGCTCTTCTCCCCTTTACACCTAACTTTGCACTTCCTTTGGCTGACCACTGGCTAGCCCCCCTTCTGAATGTTTTCATAGCTCCCTGAAAATCCCCTTCATTTTTTGTGTTATCATTTTAATAGTTAATAACATAATTAGTTTTTCTGAATGTCTGACTGCCCCGCTGACCCTAACCCCCATCAGGGTAGGGACTGTGTCTGACTTGGTCTGATATATAGCAGATGCTCAATAAACACACGGCCTCTCTTAGACACACCTGCATATGAAGAAACGAGTCAAGGAGAGGGCAATGCTTAACTCCAAATCAATGTCTGCTCTGAGAGAGGCATCTTCAGACTGAGGATTGGGTGTCAAGGAGATATCTGGGGGTCTCCTGGAGTCATTCCTCACTGGCCTCCTCAGCAATGCCCAAGGCCACACAGCCAGCGCCTCAGTGACCTCCTGAGTTCTTGTAGCAATGGGAGGGACGAAGGAGACTCTAGTAGACCCTCAAGGCTGTGCAGGCCACAAAAGGACTTGAGGAACACTCATCTCCAGCCTCAGTCCTAGATGTCCCTTACACTTTCCACTTGGGTGCCTGAAGTTACTACTGGGGGGAAAGCTGTTGGGGAAATCAAATATCAGAAATAAACACCAAGAAAGCAGAGGCCTTTGTTTTGGTGACAGTGGCTCCTTCGTACTCTTAAAACAGGCAGCTTCTGTGAGGACCATGAGGTGTTCCCTCCAAATAGATTTTCCCTCAGGACAAAAGAATTCTGGGGGAGAGGATGGGAGAGTGGGATAGGGGATGATGGGATGACAGTTATGAGCCAAACTGGAAAACCCACGAAGACCCCAGAAACTGACAGTAACTCCTTTGTGAAAGTTGTTCTAGGAAACTTTTCCACATTGTTATCAGATTTGAGCCTCACAACTCTACAAGGCGTGTAGTAAGAGGTCTGAATCACAGATGAGGGAACTGCTTTTGGGGGAGCCAGGTCAGGAGGGGAAGCTCCTGTGCATTCTGGCCGCATCCCTCCTCAAGGGCCCACTGAAGCCATCTTCTGCTTCAGGGCTTTTCTTAGGTGCCCCAAGCAGGGCAGCTCAGATGTGCTGGGGAGTTCACTAAACCTTAACCCCTGGGAGCTGGGAATCAGGGATCCTGTGGAGAGGCAATTCTGGGGTGCACCCCCCCACGCTTCATCAAAAAGTCCCTGGCGGGATAGAGCTCCCATTGCCCACAGCAGTAACCAACTCAATAACATACTTCTATTGGCTTTCCTCTCCCATTTCACTCTCCTCATTCCCCAACACCTGAGATCGCCTCCCACACACGCCATCTGCATCCAGTCCTTGGCTCAGCTCTGCTTTTGGGGGGGCCAGGGTCGGGAGGGGAAGCTTTTGTGAGTGTGTGGAGAAAGCCCTGGGTTGGGAGCTGAAGACTGGCTTCCCATTAGGGTCCTTCCACTACTCACTGGCTGTGTGGCCTCCTGGGCCTCTGCTTCCTCTTGAGAAACCCGGGGTTTGGATTCAGTCTTGAATGGCTTTTCTTGCTAGAAAATTCCAAGCTCCCCGGCATACTTCTTTTGTAACTGTATCATCATTCATGAAGCCATGAACCTTTTCTGAGGGGCCTCCTGAGGCTGCTGGGTCAGCACAGTGGCCCCAGTACCTAGTGGAGGTCCTTGCTGGCTGAGCAAAGGGACGAACCTGTGCTGGACACGGGGGCACACAGAGGGTCCCACCAGGGTGCAGTTGGCATGTTGACAATGTTACTTTGGTGATAAATCTCTTACAGAGATCTGCTCACTCTGTTTCCTCTTTGTTCCGCCTCTGCCTCTGCTGTTCCCTGCCTGGGTGCCTTCCAGTCTTCTCCCTCCGGTGGCTCACAGAGCAAAGTCTTCAGGAAGCCACGCCCCATACTACACCCTGGTCTGATTTCGAGGGCCTCCCCTTTATAGAGGTTATTCAGTGGCATTTTAACCAACTCTTCTGACTACTTGAATCTTGAGCTCCCAAAAGGCAAAGCCTGTGTCGTTTCATTTTGTGTCCTCTTTTGTGATTGGCACACAGTAAACACTCACTATGTGCTTAAGGGAGCCCTGGTGGTGCAGTGGTTAGAACTCCGCTGCTAACCAAAAGGTTGGCAGTTTGAATCCACCAGCCCCTCCTTGGAAACCCTATGGGGCGGTTCTACTCTGTCCTATAGGGTCGCTATGAGCCCACTTGAGGGCACCTAACAACAACCACATGTGCTGGAGGAGAAAGGAGGGAGGAAGGAGGAGGGAGGAGGGACAGGCCGGAAGGAAGCAGGAAGGAAGGAGGGAAGCAGGAAGAAGGAGAGGAAGTTGCCAAGGTATAGTTAAGTCAAAAAGGAAGCAAGGTGTAGAACGCTGTGTATAAAATATATTGCCATTTGTATAAAAAAAGAGGGGCAAGAGGGAGGAAAGAATATATGTGTAGGTATTGGCTTGTGTATATAGGAAATATTTTTGGAAGGCTACGCAAGACACTGATACCACTGCATCTGAAAAGAAACCGAGTGACTAAGGGAGAGGGCTGAGGGGGAGACTTTGCACCATTACATCCTTTTGTAACTTTTGAATTTTGAATCTTAAAAGTGTATAACCACCTAGTTAAAAAATAAGTGTACAAAATATATAAACAGCAAAACTTAGAAAAACAAGGAAGGGAGAAAAGAAGGAGAGAAATAGGGAAGGAGTGAGGAAGTGGGTGGGTAGGGATAGGTGGAGGGAAGGAAGGAAAGAGAGAAAGAGGAAGAGGACTTTCCTGTCAAAAGAAGGCAGATTTGAGGATGTGAGCTGGAAAAAAAAAAAAAAAGCACCCTGTTATTCTTTGACTCCTTGGAATATCTTAAATTCTGTCGTGATATCATAATTAATGAAAGCGTTATAACACTTCACACCGTAACATGTTCTTTACTAGTGTGGCATTACTCTGCTTCATTATCCTCAACTGCCTTTTTCCTCCACACTGCCCCCTCCCGGGTGGTGCCTCAGTGCTGGGCCTAAGCCCAGATCGCCTAAGCCAGCACTGGACAGCTTCGAAGGTCCTGTCTGACTGTGGCTGAGGCCTTTCCATTGTGTACGGTTCCAGAACTCTGAGGAAGGCCTGACTAATTTAGTTCCAGGAAAAAACAGTGTGTTCCTTCTGGAAAAATGAATTTACATCCTCCCTCCCTGCCCCCCATCAGAAAGCAGCCATTGTGTAACTACTCATATTTCCTTTTTGTGCTGGCTGTGATGACATTTAGGGCAATCACAAGTTATATATTAAATCTTCTAGTAAAATCATTCTTCCTCATGATCAGCATAGCCAACATTCTATAGTGTTTACTCTGGGTCAGGTTCAGGGTTAAACACTGTTACATGCATTGACTCATTTAATCCTTGAAATGACTCTGTGTAGGAGGTACTACTTTTGTCCCATTTTACAGAAGATGAAACCAAGGTTAGGTAACTTGCCCAAGTCACGAAACTAGTGAGTGGCTGAGCTGGAACTGAACACAGTGAAGCTGTCTTGAGTCCTTGTTCTTAACTACTAAGGCATCTGGCCTCTCTTATTCATTCACTCATTTATTCATTCCATCAGTCATGATTGCACACTTCCCTGGTCCAGGCACTCCACCAAGCACCGGTCAGACACCGGTGAGCAGAAGTGTAAAGGCCTTCCTGTGCAAGGAGGTACGAAGTGCTGTCTCGGACTCTTTTGGGAGCAACTGAGATATGCACAAATAAAACTCACTTAATTTTGATGCTCTGGGCTTTGAATCGAGTGGTCACAACATCCAACAACTGACCGTGGCTCCAGCACTACCACTTTCCAGCTGCGTGAGCAGCTGAGTCACCTTCTCTGGGCCTCTTGGGCTATAAAAGGGGAGAGTCATGCAGACCCCAGAGGGCTGATGGGGGGGTTATAGAAAGTTCTTCGTGGCACACAATGCTTGGCACAGAGGAGGCCTTTGATAGATATTACCTAAAGTCATCAGTTAAAGGAGATTGTCTTCAACTTCAACTATGTAAGGGCAATAACCTTGTCTATTCTCAGTGAGGCCAAGTGACTTGTCCAAGCTCACCCAGCTCATTAATGGCACAGCCAGGACTGAAACCCAGGTCTTTGGATGCCAAGGTCCATGTCCTTTTTAGCCCATGATATTGACGTGCTAGGGGAGGGGTTTGTCTCTCTTGGGAATTGTTAAGCATTCGCAACATGTGTCCTTCATTTTGATGCTTAACAGCACACTGTTGATTTGTTTTGTAATTTACGTATTTGTTGTGTCTCCCGAATATTTCTGCAAAGGCCAAATTGCGGGCCTTGCAATAGAGAAGGGTTAGCATCTCTGTTAGTTTGTTGTACCGTGGGGGCTTGCGTGTTGCTGTGATGCTGGAAGCTACGCCACCGGTATTCAGATACCAGCAGGATCACCCATGGAGGACAGGTTTCAGCTCAGCTTCCAGATTAAGACAGACTAGGAGGAAGGACCTGGCAGTCTACCTCTGAAAAGCATTAGCCAGTGAAAACCTTATGAATAGCAGCGGAACACTGTCTGATATAGTGCTGGAAGATGAGTCCCCCAGGTTGGAAGGCACTCAAAAGATGACTGGGGAAGAGCTCCCTCCTCAAAGTAGAGTCAACCTTAATGACGTGGATGGAGTAAAGCTTTCGGGACCTTCATTTGCTGATGTGGCACGACTCA
Organism: Elephas maximus indicus; assembly: GCF_024166365.1. NCBI lineage: Eukaryota > Metazoa > Chordata > Mammalia > Proboscidea > Elephantidae > Elephas > Elephas maximus. The sequence continues at coordinate 35,344,893 of NC_064838.1, forward strand.
AAATGAGAAAAAACAGCTGCAAACATCCATTAATAATCGGAACCTGGAATGTAAAAAGTATGAATCTAGGAAAGTTGGAAATCGTCAGAAATGAAATGGAATGCATAAACATCGATATCCTAGGCATTAGTGAGCTGAAATGGACTGGTATTGGTCATTTTGAATCAGACAATCCTATAGTCTCCTATGCTGGGAATGACAACTTGAAGAGGAATGATGTTGCATTCATCGTCAAAAAGAATGTTTCAAGATCAATCCTGAAGTACAATGCTGTCAGTGATAGGATAATATCCATACAGCTACAAGGAAAAGCAGTTAATACGACTATTATTCAAATTTATGCACCAACCACTAGGGCCAAGGAGGAAGAAATAGAAGATTTTTATCAGCTGCTGCAGTCTGAAATTGATCGAACATGCAATCAAGATGCATTGATAATTACTGGCGATTGGAATGTGAAAGTTGGAAACAAAGAAGAAGGATCAGTAGTTGGAAAATATGGCCTTGGTGATAGAAACAATGCCGGAGATCAAATGATAGAATTTTGCAAGACCAACGACTTCTTCACTGCAAATACCTTCTTTCACCAACATGAGCGGTGACTATACACATGGACCTCGCCAGATGGAACACACAGAAATCAAATTGACTATATCTGTGGAAAGAGACGATTGAAAAGCTCAATATCACCAGTCAGAACAAGGCCAGGGGCCGACTGTGGAACAGACCATCATCAATTGCTCATATGCAAGTTCAAGCTGAAACTGAAGAAAATCAGAGCAAGTCCACGAGAGCCAAAATATGACCTTGAGTATATCCCACCTGAATTTAGAGACCATCTCAAGAATAGATTTGATGCATTGAACACTAGTGACTGAAGACCAGATGAGTTGTGGAATGACATCAAGGACATCATCCATGAAGAAAGCAAGAGGTCACTGAAAAGACAGGAAAGAAAGAAAAGACCAAGATGGATGTCAGAGGAGACTCTGAAACTTGCTCTTGAGCGTTGAGCAGCTAAAGCAAAAGGAAGAATTCATGAAGTAAAAGAACTGAACAGAAGATTTCAAAGCGCCTCTTGAGAAGACAAAGTAAAGTATTATAATGACATGTGCAAAGAGCTGGAGATGGAAAACCAAAAGGGAAGAACATGCCTGGCATTTCTCAAGCTGAAAGAACTGAAGAAAAAATTCAAACCTCAAGTTGCAATAGTGAAGGATTCCATGGGGAAAATATTAAATGACACAGGAAGCATCAAAAGAAGATGGAAGGAATACACAGAGTCATTATACCAAAAAGACTTAGTTGATATTCAGCCATTTCAAGAGGTGGCACATGTTCAGGAATTGATGGTACTGAAGGAAGAAGTCCAAGCTGCTCTGAAGGCATTGGCGAAAAACAAGGCTACAGGAATTGACGGAATATCAATTGAGATGTTTCAACAAACAGAGGCAACACTGGAGGTGCTCACTCATCTATGCCAAGAAATATGGAAGACAGCTTCCTGGCCAACTGACTGGAAGAGATCCATATTTATGCCTATTCCCAAAAAAGGAGATCCAACCGAATGTGGAAATTATAGAACAATATCATTAATATCACACGCAAGCAAAATTTTGCTGAAGATCATTCAAAAACGGCTGCAGCAGTATATCAACAGGGAACTGCCAGAAATTCAGGTCGGTTTCAGAAGAGGACGTGGAACCAGGGATACCACTGCGGATGTCAGATGGATCCTGGCTGAAAGCAGAGACTACCAGGAGGATGTTTACCTGTGTTTTATTGACTATGCAAAGGCATTCGACTGTGTGGATCATAACAAACTATGGATAACATCGCGAAGAATGGGAATTCCGGAACACTTAATTGTGCTCATGAGGAACCTTTACATAGATCAAGAGGCAGTTGTTCGGACAGAACAAGGGGATATTGATTGTTTTAAAGTCAGGAAAGGTGTGTGTCAGGGTTGTACTCTTTCACCATACCTATTTAATCTGTACGCTGAACAAATAATATGAGAAGCTGGACTATATGAAGAGCAGGACACCAGGATTGGAGGAAGACTCGTTAATAACCTGCGTTATGCAGATGACACAACCTTGCTTGCTGAAAGTGAAGAGGACTTGAAGCACTTACTAATGAAGATCAAAGACCACAGCCTTCAGTATGGACTGTACCTCAACATAAAGAAAACAAAAATCCTCACAACTGGACCAATGAGCAACATCATGATAAATGGAGAAAAGACTGAAGTTGTCCAGGACTTCATTTTACTTGGATCCACAATCAACAGCCATGGAAGCAACAGTCAAGAAATCAAAAGACACATCGCATTGGGCAAATCTGCTGCAAAGGACCTCTTCAAAGTGTTGAAGAGCAAAGATGTCACCCTGAAGACTAAGGTGTGCCTGACCCAAGCCATGGGATTTTCAATTGCATCATATGCATGTGAAAGCTGGACAATAAATAAGGAAGAATTAACTGACGCCTTTGAATTGTGGTGTTGGCAAAGAATATTGAATATACCATGGACTACTAAAAAAAAAAAAAAATTTTTTTTTTTTTTTTTTTTACAGAAAGAATGAACAAATTTATCTCGGAAGAAGTGTGGCCAGAATGCTCCTTAGAGGCGACGATGGCGAGACTGGGTCTTACATACTTTGGACTTGGTGTCAGGAGGGATCAGTCCCTGGAGAAGGACATCATGCTTGGCAGAGCACAGGGTCAGCGGAAAAGAGGAAGACCCTCAACGAGGTAGATTGACACAGTGGCTGCAACAAGGAGCTCAAGCATAACAACGATTGTAAGGATGGCACAGGACCGGGCAGTGTTTTGTTCTGTTTTGCATAGGGTCGCTATGAGTCAGAATCGACTCGACGGCACCTAACAGCAATAACAAAGCATCTCTTTGGTTTCATTTATGTGTCAGGCACTGGGGCTCCGTCTTTTCGTTTGCGGGGCTCGAATGGTGGGGAGTGCAGCCCCGGGGTTCAATGAAGGTGTATGGACTGGCCGAGCCCACACTGAAACGAGAGACACAGTGACCCCAGGGGAACATTTTCAGTGACTCCAATTGGAAAAGGCATTGTCATCAAGTCTATTGACTTTTTTTTTGGTGGCAAACTCCATTGAAGTCTCTACCTAGAAGCCTGCTTCCTCTCTTTTTAAGTATTATCTAGAAGTGCGTTGTGCGGGGAGAGTGGGCTTCTTTTAGCAAACTGTTCCTGATGTTTGGCAAACTCACGCAAAGGATGTGTGTCTGGCTTCAGGGATCCAGTTCCTATAGAGCCTCAGGCCACATAGGTCCCAGGTAAACCCTGGTGAGATTCCTGCTGGGAGGCGGAGTCCATCCTCCTCTGGGGAAGGGACAATGATTCTGCTAACCAGCCTGCCCTCCACTTACCAAGTTGAAAGCAGGACTGCCGGAAGGCCGCTGCAATGCTTTCTTCCTAATTGGAAGGAGACCCAGAACATCCTCTCTCTGACAGTCTGGGGAGAAAGGAAGGTCATGGGCCCGGCCACCGTGAAACCCTAGGTGGCCGTGAGGCTGGGTCGTGTCCTTGTTTGCCAGAAGAAAGCTTCCATGAGGAAGCTGGTCACTACTGTCCTGTTGCCTAGAACAGAGTCCAGCATGTAGCAGGTGCTCAGTGAAAGGGTGCTGAATGAATGTCTGGCAGAACATAGCTCCCCGGGGCGGGGCGGAGAAAAGTATGTTCCTTAAGGGCTGCCTGAAGTCATAAAACTGATCTCAGTCGAGAATAGTTAGGAGTGGTTCCTGGGTGGTGCAAATGGTTTGCACTTGACTACTAACCTAAAGGTTGGTGGTTCGAACCCACTTAGTGGTGCTGTGGAAGAAAGGCCTGGCAATCTACTTCATAAAGATTACCAGGAAGAAAACCCTATGGAACTCAGTTCTACCCTGTAACACGTGGAGTTGCTGTGAGTCAGAAACATTTTTTAAAATCAAGAACATTATTAAACTGTACCCCCAGAATATTGTAATTTATAAAAATGAATGCTTTCTCACTAATTGGAATTAATGAATAATAATAAGTGGGTGATTTTGCTTTAAAAAAAAAAAAGAGTTCTGTTTTTTCGTTAAAAGGCTTACAGAAGGATATGTTCATGCTTCTGGCCTAGACCTGAGATGGTTCAGACCTTGACCTCAACTTCAGGGATTCACTGCTCACACCCCTGCACCTTCAGTGCCTCTCTCCCTCTTTTATTCTGGCTTTCGGACAGAGAGTGTCCCACTCTGAAGGCTCCCACTGCTGCCCTAGTACAGGGAACAAATAGCCTCTTCTTGCAAGTCAGCTGTGATTGATTAATACGGGCTACCTGAAGTTGAGCTGAGAAGTGCTGGGCTCGATTAGTGATGTCTGCCACAGATGTGGGTGTAGGAAGTATAGGCTTGGATTTCAGTTATTTGTTATGTCTTTCATCTTGTCTTCTTTCTCTTTCAACCCCTGGGCCAGAATTTCATGGGGCCCCCCTGGTTATTTTGTCCACATCTCCAGCTTAGCAAGCCAGGACCAAACTCACTGTATCCTTCAAGTGTATTTTTCTTTCAGGTCATATTGATCAGCCTCCTTGCTGTTTCTTGGATTGGACTTTTCTTCTTCACTCTTGAGGTCATTATCTGAATTTGGGCTCTTACTTGGCTATTCCTGCAATGACTCCTTAGTAGGTCTCCCTGCTCCCAGTCATGCTGCCTTCAGACCTACACTCTATGCTGCTCTGGTCTCCCTTAAATGACCAATATTACTTCTCCACTCTGCAACTTGCAAGGACTCCAAACGCCCAACAAATCATGTCTAACATCCTCCGTTTGGCAGCTAAGACCAATCTTATTCATTCATTCATTCCTCTTTTCTTTGTTCTTCAGTCATGTATTTGTTAAACATTTTGTGATTGCTGCATCCTAAATGTCAGATATGTGCTATCTCCTAAGGACACAAAGATAAATTGCACGTGGCCCCTACTTTGAGATGCTCACAGTCTGGGGTGGTGATGGTGGGCTGGAGACAGACACCTAAATAATTAATTACCATAAAATGCCAATTAAAAAAATCAAACCAAACCAAACCAAACCAACAATCCATTGCTGTCTAGTAGATTCTGACTCATGGTGAGCCCATGTGTTACAGGGTAGAACTCTCCATAGGGTTTTCTTGGCTGTAATCTTGATGGAAGCAGATTGCCAGGCCTTTCTTTCACAGTGCCTCTGGGTGAGTTGAAATTGCCAACCTTTAGGTTAGTAGTTGAGCACAAGCCATTCGTGCCACCCAGGGACCTATAAGCTCCAATAAGAGTGATAAATTCCCCCTACTTTTGCCTTATCCACCTGAAATGCCCTCCCCTTTGGTTCCTTTTTCAGGCTGGGTCTGTCTCCACCACTTTGGGGTCTGCCTCAATGCCATCCTCTTCCACCATCTTTTTCTCCTTTCTTGCAGCACCTACCACACCCTGCTAAATGGTATAATGGTCTGTGTACTATATCTCACTCTACCCCATTTCTGCCACCTCGAGCTCTTTGCCTCATTTCTGTGTAAGGCAAACTGCCCGGCACACAGTAGGGTCCTAAGAAGAGTTGAACTGATTCAAATCCAGTTTGCAGTAAAAGCTCCAAGTTTTCTATTTCTCCTTGCTGCTCTCCAGTCTGATGCTCGGAGCCAGACTGCTTGGCCCTACCACTTACAGGTGTGGCGAGTTAACCCCCAGATGCCTTAGTTTTCCCATCTGTAAAATGGCGTTTATCATAGTCCCTACCTCACAGGGTTGTTGTGGAGATGAGCTGAGTTACTAGTATATGTTAACATGCTTAGAACAGTACCTGAATCATGATTTGCACTCTCAAAGTGCGGGCTACTTTGTATTTTGTCCTCTTGTCATGAGTCCCTGGGGTATTCCTGCCTGGGTCTTGGGGGTGGGGACAGGGTGAGTGACCAGCCATTTCTGCGTGGGATGAATCATTGCTGCCCCCCTTCCCACCCGGTCACACCTGGTTGCTCAGCAACCTGGAACGTGCAACTCTGCAGGTACCAGTAATCTGATGGAGAGACAAAATGTTCCCGATAAACCCTCCAATCACAGTCCACTGAACTCTGCTCAGTCTGAGGCCCACTGTCAAAACCAGAATGAACGGCATAAAGCACCAAGACATCTGGGACGGAGCGCTGGGCTAGGAAACTGGAGGAGGCTGCTGGCCGGGCCTCAGCCAGACAGGCTGGTGACACTGGCCAGCTTGAGGGTAACAGAGACCCTCACCCAGACCTGGGATCAGCAGGTGGCCCTGCCACACCCTTGCAGCATAAGCCACTTGTCCTTGGAGCCTCCGTCTTCCCTTAGCCCGCCAGAGTGTGGAGTTAGCACCTACTTGGCACAAATGAAATGGGAGCATGCTTCACCCCCCTGTACCAAGCGGCTCGTGCTTCCTCACCTTAGAGGACAACCCCTGCTCCCTCTGTGGCTCCTGTCACCCTGTCCCCATCACTCCTCTGGCCTCATCTCCCACTAACGCCCCCCAAACCCCCTCTGGACCTTTGCCCACGCTCTGCCCTCGCCTCCTTTCGCTCTCTACGTCTCCTCTGACTCTTCTCTCAGGACCCCAGAGGCTCCGCCCTGTTCTTCCTGACACTAGCCCCTGGCTGATTTCCTCTAGAGCCCTTTTTACAATGGACAAATCTCGTTTTTCCATCCAACTGTTCTTTTGCTTGTCACCTACACTCAGACTTTTATTGGTTTTGTTCACTGGCATATCTATCCCCAAGGCCAAAACTGTGCCTAGCACATAGTAGGTGCTCAAGAAACATGTATTGAGTGAAGGAATAAACAAATTCAAAAGTTTACCCAGGACCTGATACTTAGTAGGTGCTCCTGAGCCTTGGCTCCCTTTGTTTCAGTTACGCTTTGCTTTCCTGCAAGGGGAGGCTGAACTGCTCAGCGCACACTCTGCTGGAGGCAATGCTTTTTCAGATATTTATAGTAATAGATAAAAATACCCATTAACTGAAAAACACACTAGCAAAAAGCCATCAACCCCTGGCACTTCTCAGAGCCAAAACTTCAGGACAGAGCCAGCATTACGTTGTCCCAAGAAATTTAAATACGTGAAAACAAACAAACAAATAAACCCATTGCGGTTGAGTTGATTCTGACCCATAGTGACCTTGTAGGTCAGAGTAGAACTGCTCCATAGGGTTTCCAAGGAGCTGTTGGTGAATTCCAATTGCCAATTTTTTGGTTAACAGCCGTAGCGCTTAACTACTGCGCCACCAGGGCTCCAGATGAAATGGGGAAGGGAAGATATCTACGTTCCGAGGGCACTCTGGAGTATGCGGAAAGAGCAGGGGCTTGGGCCAGGCAGGCCTGGGTTCAAATCCCAGCTCTGCAACCTGTTGGCTACATCGTGCCTCAGTTTCCCCATTGGCAAATGGTGATAATACTGAAATGAATGCCATACATAAAGGGCTAGTCCTCCCTTCCTGAAACTCAGGATTAAACCCCAGGACTGGGACGTAGAATCCATGAGGAAGACACTCCCCAGCCTTGAGCAAGGCCTCCATCAGCTCCCAGATCGTGGCCACCATTCTTCCCTCACTATGCCTAACTTGGCCACGAGGCCTGCCCACTCCCCAAGATGGTTCTCTTTAGGACAATTTGGGAGGGCCTTTGGGGGTGACAGAGCGCTGGCAGTCCCAGATCAAAGAGCCAGCTGTGCCATGGGCTGGGAGCAGAACATGAGAGGGGCAATTTTGTGGCTTGGTCTCCCATGAACTGCAGCAACCCAAAGATGGATTATTCTAAACCTGGCGCTGGCTTGCTCAACAGCTTCCCCTTGTCTGGTTAATTAGATCTCCCAGGACTTCAAGAGGATGCTGGTGGCTTCATGCCAGATGAAAATCACTTGCTCACATGTCCTTGTGGCTGGCAAGGGGGCAGGAAGCTCTCTGCAAGCTCAAATCACAGCCTGTCCCAGCCTGGTGCCTACCCCTTCCCTGCCCCCACCCCAAGACTTCTCAGTGGGGATCAAAGGGACGTTATCTTTCCACATTTGATACAGAGGGAATGAATGACAGGGAGGCCCAGCCAGGGCTGTACACGGAGTCAGTGGAGATGTCCCAAGTGGCTTTGCCCAGGGTCAGAATATCTGACGTCTCCTGTCTCTGAGAGCTAAGCTGGGTTGTGGGTTCTGGCTGAGGAAGATTGATCAGACGGAAGTCCTTAGCACACACAAACTCACAAACTCCTTCCCCCCCAGTCACTCACACACTCACTCACAAACTTCATTCCTCACTCACACTCACTCACTCATACACTCACACTTTTATTTACTTAGAATCCCTGCAAGGTGCTGGAGTTTCAAAGGTGAATGAAACAGCCCTTGCCTTCAAGAAGTGCAAAACCCAAAAGTCTAGGATCACGCCTGCTTACCTACCAGGTAGGCTAATGCTACCTCTCAGGTGGAAGGAGAACCCTTTAGGAGTTGAGCCCAAGTGTGGTAATAAACGATGCCAACCTCAGTGTTCTAGTTTGTCTCTGCATGGTTCCCCCCATCCCCTGCCCTGCAATGGGGCTTGACCAGGACTTCTGCCACCAGCCTATTCTCCGGGGACCAGGCCACAGTCTTGTGACCTGTTTTTCCTCACTGAACACCCAATGCCCTCTAGGGACTTGGTTCTCTCCCAGCTGACAGCTAGGGGTCTCTTTCTGAGCCTGTGATTTCTCTAGACATATCCTAGCAAGGAAGGGGATAGGGAAAGGGGCTCATGACTGGGCGAGCCAGGCTACCCAAAGACAAGTCCCGACTCTCACTCACTCACTGTGTGACCCTGGGCAAGTTGCTCTCTGAGCCTCAGTTTCTTTACTATAAAATGAGAGGCTAAAAATACTTGTCTCCCAGGACAGGCAGCCATGATTTAAAATGAGATCATGAGAATTATAGGGCCCTGCAGAGTGCCTGACAGATCCCAAGAAATGAACACATGGGGTCTGAAAACACTGTAGAGCAAGCCCCCCCCGCCCCCGCCAGAATCCACTCTCTGATCCATGGAAAGCAATTCTTAGGCCTCTAACTTGTCAGTTGAGCCAGGTTAAATGTCACCTTCACAGGGAAGCCCTTCTTGACTCTCCATCTAAAGCTTCCTTTCCCTGAGTCACCCTCCATCCACCCTCCTGATTTATATTTATCAAAGAATTATCCCCACCTGATATCCTTTTGTCCCCTTATTTGTTTCTGTATCTTTTGCTGGACTTCTGTAAGTGCCATGAGGGCAGGGATCTTCGTTGGTCTTTTTCGCTGCTGTATCCCCACCACCTCGGATACCATCTAACACAAAGTAGGTGCTCAATAAATGCTTCTTTAAAGGGTGGGTGGACCAATAAATGAATGCAGCAAATCTCAACAAGGAGATGGGGCACACCCACTAGGAGCAGAGGGCAGGGCATCTACAGTCTCAAAGCACATCCATGTTATAATTACCAGTTATTTTTTAATTACCATCTTTAATTTATGTTGGAATCTTGAATGGCATTAAAGGAAGGGGTGAGCTCTGTAGTTTTAACCAGGAAGCTCTGGGAATCCACAGGTTGGGGAGCCCCAATCTCCTCTTGGCTTTGCCGCCTACCTTTGAGGACCTTGCAACAGGGTGGCAGCTGGATTGTGCAGGATCTGCAGGCCACAATGAGGCATTTAGATTTCCTTTTAGGAGCAGTGGGAGCCATTGGGTTTTAAGCAGAGAATGGCACAGCTTAACTCATATTTTAAGTTTAATGTGGTCATGGCAGGTACAACAGTTTGGAGGGGGGACAGGATGGAAAAGGGGGGCTTACATGTACATTATTTTCATTTAATTTTCCTAACAATCCTGTAGGTAGGCATATCTAAACCCCCTTTTCAGATGAGAAAACTGAGGCTCAGAAAGGGAAAGCGATTCATCTGGGGCTACACAGCAAGCAAGTGAAGGAGGTGACATTGGACCATAGGTTGGTGCTCCACGTCCAGACCCTGACTAGCAATCTCTGGGCTGAAGGGCCTCAAACCGGTGGGTCTGGGATCCTGGGCTCATGATTTTTAGCCCCTGAGGTTCAGGCCTGAGGGTCCTTGAGAATGTCTCTGGCCAGAAAGAGGCAGATGAGTGAGGCCTGGTAACGGGATCACACTCTTGGCTGCCTCATTGGTAGATCAAGTGCCTATCTCCTGCCCCAGCCCCTCTCGTATTTGGGCCTGAGCTGCAGTGTTGGAGCAACTGGAAACTCTCAGGTTCCTGTGCCATTGGCCAAGCATGGTTCTGTGGGGGCACGAAGTCCTGGGGATGCCCCCTCATCATCCCGTTTAAGCAGAAGGTTAAAAACATGGGGTATGACCTCATCCAGGCTTGGGTTTTATTCCCACAGCTGTGTGACTTGGGCAAGTCAGGCAATCCGTCTGCACCTCAGTTTTCTCATCTTCAAAATGGGGTTAATAAAAGTACTTCCCACCCAGGTCTGTGAATACTAGGTACAACGTGGTCCCTAACTTAGCTATTACTGTAGGATGGGGCAACCCTCCTCTCTGGTCCCCTTCCTAAATGATACCCCCTGGCCTGCCCCGGGGCTGGCCTTCTGCTGGCTACAAGATGATCCCAAATACGAAGGCAGCTGGTGGCTCTCAGATTCTACGGTGAGGGTCTGATTTCCTACCCTGGCAATCTGTGGCCATGAGCCAGGGATACGAGGCCACAAGAGGGATCTTCCTGGGTGGTCAACTGGGCTCCTCAGTAAATCGTGGACTCACTAGGATTAGGGTGCTCACTTGGCCAACAATTCTGAGATTACTTTTAAGGGTACTATCCTATATCTGGACCACCCCAGGCCCCTAAGGGTTTCCATTCAACCTCATCTACCCTTAAGGCCATGAGAAAACCCTGCCCTCAGATGCTGCTCACCTGGGGATGTCTGTGTTCTGTCAGGGCAGATCTCTAATGGTGGACTTTCAGGCAGTGTGACAGGTGGTAGGCTGGAGGCTTAGCTCATTTACTGCCCTCTCTGGGGAAGGTGGAGCCCTGGTGGTACAGTGGTTAAGAGTTCAGATTGCTAACCCAAAGGTTGGCAGTTTGAATCTGCCAGCTGCTCTCTGGGAACCCTATGGGGCAGTTCTACTCTGTCCTACAGGGTCACTGTGAGATGGAATTGACTCAATGGCAATGGTTTTTTTTTTTGTCTGGAGAAGGTGAAGAGTTGAGGTGGGTGGGGTGGGGTGGGGTGGGATGGGATGGGGTGGGATGGGGTGGGATGGGGTGGGATGGGGTGGAGGTGGCAGCTCTGAGCCCCTTGCACTTCTCCTGGCTGGGTCCTTTGGTTTGCTGTTCTCAGGACTAAGCCCTGGATCCTTTTTAAAGACTCTGGGATCTCCAGCAATGATGAATTAAAAAAAGAAATAAAAAAGATATTATAAAAGAAAAATACAACTTAAATTATCAGTGGCATTTTTCCTTTTGATGGCTGCAGCCTGATTTCCTTCTGCGGGGTTATGTTTCCCTTACTGGAAGGAGTCTTGGTGGCCGCCAATCAAGAGGCCCTGCTCTCCATCCCCCATCCTGGCCTAAAAGTGAGCATGTGACCAGGGTAGGCCAATCACACTGTCTCACCTGGACTCAGTGGCATGCTGGAGGCAGCTCCCACCAGCTCTTGAGAGCAGATTGCCAGATCTTTGGGTATTTTGTGAGTTGGTTGTTAAATACAACCATCATTAAAATTAAATTGTATAAACTTACAATTATATAAATTATATTTAAAAGGTCAATAAATATCCAAAACATGTCACTTGTTAATTATTTTACTATGTTTCATTATGGTCTATTCTTTCGAATAAACAGTCTATTGTGTCTGTATGGTAAAAATAATATATAATGGTATGCTGCCGCACATCTCTTTCCACCAACATGATGTCGTGTTGCTGACACGGTGGGAGTGTTTACACTGTAGCATTGAGCAAACACTACAGATGAGGACTCCCTCCCTACCTGGAATGCTGGTTGTTAAACATTCACCAGCCACAGCACTACTTGGAATCCTGAGTGACCAAAAACAGCTGGAGTAGTTTTTTGCTCAGTCCTGCCACTGACCCCTGTACATCCCAGCTTCCTGCTCTCCCTGAGCTGGATTTTCCAGCCTTTACTCTCCAGCCTGGGAAAACCATTCCCATTCTGCCCACAAATCTTCTGTTACACTGCCCAGTCAGCTTCTGTTGCTTACAACCAGCGGACCTTAACTAACCCAGCTTAGAACGACATCACTATAGATGCAGAAAGAGAAATTGAGAAAAAAGTCATCCATACTCTTACCTGCAACCCCAACACTAGGCACATTCTGGGCTGTTTCCTACCAGGTTCTTTTCTCTTTTTATGTAGTTGTTGTGATTATTGGGTTTTTTTTTTTTTTTTACTAACCTAAAGGTTGATGGTTCGAACACACTTAGCAGCTCTGTGGGAGAAAGATCCGGGGATTTGCTTCCATAAGATTATAGTCAAGAAAACCCTATGGAGCAGTTCTACTCTTTAACACACGGGGTTGCCATGAGTCAGAATTGACTTGATGGCGACGGGTTTTTGGTTGGCTAAAAGGTACGATGCTAAATGCCACTTTCTTCATGTTACGTGATTCCATGACTCTCATCCACGTTGCTTCATTTTCCGTAACAACAATTTTCATTGGCTGCATAATGTTCTTTCCAGCACGCAGAGAAGCTGAAAAGGACTTAATGCTCTCCTAATGATGGGCTTTTAGAAATTACTTGTCACTTTTTTTTTTTTTTTTTTTAATCTCACACACCCACTGGGATTGTGGGTCAGGAGCTCCGCGTTCTCACTTGGTTTTGCTGCCAAACGGCTGTGTGAACTTGGGTGAGATCCTTCCCTCTCTGAGTCTCAACTTCTTAGTCTATATAATGCTAATGCTGATGATGGTAATGATAATAAGCATAGTAATAACAGTAATGGCAGTTTCCATTCCCTGTGTGCTTCCTGCACTGTGTAGAGCGGGTTAGTACTCTCACCAACTCATTTCTTCCTTATAACAACTCTAGGAAGAGATACTCTTTTACAGATAGGTAAACAGGTCCTAGGAGTCCCTGGGTGGTGCAAATGGTTGGTGTGCTTGGCCGCTAAACAAAAGGTTGGCCGTTTGAGTCTACCCAGAGGTGCCTCGAAAGAAAGGCCTGGTGATCTACTTCTGAAAAATCAGCCACTGAAAATCCTGTGGAGCACAGTTCCACTCTGACACACATGGGGTTGCCATGTATTGGAGATGACTTGATGGCAAGTGGTTAACCAGGTTCTGAGAGGTGAAGTTATTTGTTCAACACAACACAGCTCATAAATGGCATAGCTGGGACTCAGACCCAGGGCCACCTGCCTCTTCGCTCCTATGCTGGATTGCTATTTCCTGACCCCCACTGTGTTGGGCTCTCGGAGACATACACGTCCATACAGCGGTTAGCGCATCTGCCCTCACCCCAATCTTCATATGTGCCTATTTCTGCTCCTACCTTATAGGAGAAAAAGCTGGGCTCTGAGCGCAGAGGTGGTTTTCCCAAGTGAGAGGCAGGGTAGGGGTGGGTAAGAGTGGGTCTTGAGCAGCTGGAGAGGGGAAAATAAAGACCAGGAGCAGGGGTCCCCACCCCCTCCACCACATCCACGGATGACACTGGGACCCCAGCGTGTGCTGTGTGCTTGGGCAAGTCCCTTCCCTCGTGGGCCTCAGTCTCCCCATCTGTACACTGGGAATGCTGGATGAGATGGTCCCTGAGGGCTCTTCTTAACCTCTGGTCCCATGGACCCATGAGTCCTCCCTACTGCTCTGACCCTTTGCTGGACCTCCCAGATCCTGGAGGAGCCGTGTGTGCGGTGGGTGGCCCCAGGGAACACTCCATCCTGCTGTTTGGTCCAATAGAGGTTTCCCAAGGGCTCTCTGACAGCCTGCCTTCCAGGCTATTGCTCCTTCATTGTATCACTTCCTGGTAAACCCTAGGTCTCACTGGCTGCCCAGCTAGTATCAGATAGCCTGATCACACCCTACTTGCGTGGGACTCTCTCTTTCTACCCCCTCTGTCTTCTCCTTCTTTGCTTGCTTCCTGCTCCCTTAGTAGCTGACGCTCCCCAAGGACCTGTCTTTAACAAGCCCCCAGGTGAACACACTTTTGCACATTTACTGAGTCTGATCTATGCTGGGCTCTGTTCTAGCTCCTAGGATATGGCAGTAAACAAGACAGAGCCAAATCTCTGCCCTTCTGTGGTCAGCCTGCTCCCGATGAGGGTGTGGGACCCGTGAGGGGAGACAGGACTTGTCCACAGACAGCTTTGTCACTGAGGTGTTCTACCTTTAGGTCAGGCCCAGACTCTCCCCAGGGTTCCAGGCCTGCCATTCTCTACCCCAGGCCCTGCAAAGGCACAGTGCCCAGAGTCAACCCTTCATCTCACCCTCAGCCTTGCTCCTCCCCTTGTGAGCTTTGTCTCCACCACCAGCCACCAGTTGCTGCCTTGAAGCCTGGGTCAGTTTTCACAGCTCTCCCTCCCTTGACCGCCATTCACAGCCAAGTCCTGCTGCTTCCAGCTCCCTCCTCTCCATCACCACCACCCTGGCCCTCCCTCCCTGCAGCTTTTCCTTCTGGGGTCTCTACCCATTCCAAATCATATCATGGTTGCCAGATCAACTATCTTAGCCACACTGCTCCTCTGCTCAAGAACTTTTAAGGGCTCCCTACTGCCTTTTAATTTAAGCTCAAACTTTTGGGTTCACCATTCAGATGTCTTCACAGGGGTTCTGAGTGTGGGCTCTGCAGCTGGCCTGCCTGGCTTTGAATCCCAGTTCCTTATTAGCTGTGTGTCCTCAGGCAAGTGATTTAATTTTTCTGTATCTCAGTTCCCTTGTTTGTAAAAATGAGGATAATACTAGTAACTGCCTCATAGGACTTTTGGGAGAATTAAATGAAGTCATGATGTATGTAGAACTCTTAGAACAGCATCTAAAATGCTCATTTACTTTTAATTATTATCATTATTTCTATTCACTCCCTGCCCCAAGCCCCAGCCAAACAGAGCGATTGGCTATTCCTTCTTCCTTGCCTCTATGCCTCTGTCCACACTGTTCCCTCTACATGGAGTGTTCTTCTCCAGTGAAAACCCTACTTATCCTTCAGTATGTTTTTCAAATGCTGCTTCCTCCATGCAGCCCTCCCCAATCCTCTAGCCATAAGGACCTGCTCTCACCTCTCAACTTTATGACGTTTTGTCCAAAGCTATCCCACAGTAAGATCTGGGTCCTCCTAGCCAGAAATGGGCCCTGGGATCATTTACTGGGACCATGGAAATTTCCAAGGGGCCTTCTCTTTGGGGTGAAGGGTGATGTTGGCAGGGGGTACCAGGGAGCCATCGGCCGAGGTGCTAATTTCCACTGACTATAAATAACTCTAGGTCTGAAACCACAGCAGAGGTCTGGAGTGTGCCAGGAGGAGTAAGATAATCGTTGTGGGGTGAGGGGAGCCTGTATAAATAACTTACCTGCCCCATTGGGGCCTCTCCTGTGACAGGCGGGCCTGGAGGGAAAGGCTGCTTCCTCTCTCTGGAGCTGACCTGGAGGGCTTTTGTGGGACCCAGGCTGGGTGGATGGGTGGGCAACTGAGGGTGCACTAACATTAGAGATGGTCCAAGCTGAAGTCACTGAGCAACATCACTCACCCCTCAGCCCATTTGACAGGTGAGGAAACTGAGACTCAGGGAAGGAAGTCATTGGAAATGGTGACCAGGCCTCTGGGCTTCTGGGAGCCAGAGAACTGTTGCCAGAGAACACTGTGGGGCCTGTTGGCTGCCAAGTGTGGTTCTGTCTTTGAAAGCCATGTGCACAGGGAAGGGCTGGTAGGCTGGGGCTGGGGCAGAGGGGCCAAGGGCACTGCCCAGCTTGGGCTGTGGTGGACCTCTGCCACGCCCCAGAGTTTCAGGTCACAGACTTTCAAGGGAAGAGGGATCTGGGGTCTGGTCACGAGCCAGCCACCCTCTGGCCAGTCTGATGTCTGCATTGCTGGGGCGGGGGCGGTGGCGGGGGGCGGGGGAGCTCAGGTGGTAAGTCTCAATTCTAGAATGCCTGAGTCTGGAGGGGCCTCAGAGACAACCCATCCCACCCTCTTTATTTTCCAGATGGGGAGCCTGGGACACAGATGTGGGGCTTGTAGAGGGTTCCAGGCAGTAAGAGCCAACTCAGGCTGGTCCCCAACTCTCCCCAGCCCAATGGGTCTTCTAATACATGAGGGGGTGGGCTGGGTGGCCTACACAGTCATATACACCCCCCTGGGACCCAGCACAAGGTCAGACCATGGCCAGAGTAGGGCTGCGGCAAGATGAACCTCCCCTGAGGCCCAACTGTGGGTCAGGCACTTTTGTGTGTTCTCTCATTTATTCACAGACCAATATGGACCCTGGGAGCTGGGTATTATTTGGATACTATCTACTCTGTTTTACAGATGTAAAGACCGAGGCACCAAGAACTTACAAGACCTGTCTGAGGTCACACAGTTTAGAGCAAAGCTGGGACGCAAACTCAGCCTTTTAGAAACTATACTTTAGCATATTTCTCCAGTATTAGAGGTTTTCAAAAAATTTTTATTTTTTTGAACTCTTGGTTTAAAAAAAAAAAAAAGAATCTTACAAGATGGTTCACAGGCAGAACAGGTCAAGGAGGAGCTGCTCTGGTCAAGGGTGGGGTGTGAAGCCCAGAGCCCCGCTCTGTGCCCTGGGCACCTCTGTGGACCTCAGGGCACCAGGGACCCCAGTATGAGAACCACTTCCCCAGCCCTCAGGTTCCCTACATTCGGTGAGTTCTTTGGCTCACCTGGCTCTGAAAGTTGGGCTATACTCATGCCCATTTCACACTCACTTGGATGGTGCAAACATAAAGACTGTCATCCGAGTGGACAGCCTGAAAAATCAACTAAAACACAGAGTCTAACAAAATCAATCCACAGTCCATGAGCTGGAGCCCTCTGCCCTTTGAGACACACCTCAGGCACAATAAAATTCTCACAGCTCCCCGTGCACACCCCAGTCCCTGCCTCAGGACCTTGGCTCCTGCTGGTCTCCCCCGGTCTGCGTATTCAACCTCCTCGTCCCTGCAGGCCTCCCTCAGAGGAGGCCTCCCCGACTCCTACCTCCCCACTTAGGCAGGGGTCATCCTCCTTCTACCTTAGGACTCAGCTCAGCCCTCTTGATGGAGAATTACTTTTGTCAATGGTGGCAGCAGATTGAGGAGGCTTTCTGTGCCGGCTCAGGAGCCAGACTGCCTGGGCACCACTCCTGGCTGAGCCACCTGACAGCAGTGGTACCTGAACCTCAATTTCCTCATCTGTAAACTGGGAATAATGACAGTTCCCATTTCATAGAGTGGTGCAAAGATTAAACGAGATAATGCCTGTAAAGCGCTCAGCAAGTTCAGTACGTGTTAACCAGTATCTAGTATCCCCACTGTGACCAGTATCCCAGCTAGAAACTGCTGTTACAGCTGGACTGGAAGTGTCTTCAGGGCCTAGGCAGCACCCCACTTTCCTGGGACTCTTTGGGGAACTCTCTGGGGAAGGGACTCTTCCCTCCTCCCTTGGTGGGATATCTGCTCGGCTGTGCTCCAGATGGAGGCCCTGGCTCCCTGCCCCTGGCTGCCATCTTTCCTAGTGGTCCCTGCCTGAGTTTGTTTCCTGTATGGCACCCTGGTCTCTGGACCAAGAGGGGATGTCCTCAAGGCATGTCCCTGTCTCGGTCCCCCACCTGTCCCATTTATAGCCACATGACGCAAATACTGGTTAACTGTGATTGCCTGAGAGGGCATATGGAACGTCTCTCCCCAGAGCACACAGGGCCCCAACCTGCACATAATAGGTGCATAACATAGATTTGTTCAACAATGAATGTGTGTCAGCCGACATCTCTACTTGGCATAATAGAGGCAGGGAAGCGATGGGGACGTTCACTGAACGGTGACATCCATGGGTTCCAGAGAAGGATGTGATTAGCATACTTAAAATTTTTTTTTTTTTACCGATGGGGAAACTGAGGCTCAGAGGGATGAAGTGACTTGCTCAAGGGTCTAAATGGTGGAGCTGGGACTCGAATTTAATGCTCTTCTCATTCCTTCTCTTTTCGGAGCACATGGTGGGTGGGCACTTAGTGTTTAGTGTTTAAAAAAAAAAAATTTTTTTTTTTTTTTTTAGTGCATGTTTATTCTGCAAAGCAAGGGTGCCTTCATAGTAAGAATCAGGCCCTACTCTTCCTCTCCGAGCTTTTGCTTCCTTATTGAGGGGCCACACCTTGTCTCAAGGAGCTGCTGTGAGGATCACAGGAGGCAACCCGTTGGAAGGGCTCGGCTCTGATAAGTTCACACACAGTAAATTCCAGCTCCCAGGTAGGACTCAGGCTCTGCACATGGGGGTGGCGGTGGGAGGGTGTCTGTCTAGACCCACCTATAAATGCTCCCTTCTCCACTCCCCTCTCTGGGTGCCTGACTGTGCAAAGCACCTCCCGGGTCACACAGAATCATTTGCGGGACAGAAGTCCCCCTTGTCCTGTGGACAGCTGCCCGGAAGCCCTGTGGACAGCCGCGGGCCAGGCTGTGGGTCAGGCCTGGTCTTTAACCATCCTGCACTTCCCATCCAGCCTTTGAGCTGTGTGCCCAGCAGAGACTCTGCAGCCCCAGCCTGGGGAAATCGATAGCACAGATCAATCAGCATGTGGATTTATTTTATCGATGATTCAGAAAGATGTGTGGGTGGCATTCTGGAAAGTGGAATAAGCAGCAGAGCTAGAATTTGAAGCAAGACAGGCTGGCATTGCATCTTCACTACTGCGATACCAAACTGTCCCAGCTTACCCGGACATGCCTAGTGTGTGTCTATTACCCTGGTGTAAGTATTAATAGTGCTATGGCTTGGCTGATATCTTTTATGGTCACCCTATACTTGGTGCTCCTGGATCGTCCCTCCTCAACTGCCTCCTCAATTCTATCTTATCTTCCATCCAGGCCAAACACTCTTAAGGGCATGGAGCATGTCCTCTATTCCTCCATGTCCTGCCCAGGACACAGCAGGAGCCTTCCACACACTAGGCTCATAAGCGTTAGTGGTTTGTGCCTCTGTAGCCTCCATTCTCTTCCATGGGTGGCCTCCCTTCCCCCAATGTCCATGTGGTCTGGAAGGGACTGACTTGCCCCCTCTGGGGTGAGCATATGACCCAGCCCTAACCTGTCTATTCCACCTTTAGCCACAGGATTAGTTCAGAAGTGGCCATATGACTGAAGGTGGCCCAATGAGAGTCTATTTTGGGATTTAAGGTGGAAACTATGAGAAAAGAAGTGTCTTTGGCTGCTGGAGTGGCCAGGACGAGAGGGCATTAACCTGAAGCTGCCAGACTCCCACGTGGGAAGGACCTGCCTGTGAGTGAAGCCAACACAGAGCACAGCAGAGGTGACAGACAGCAGGGGAGGGATGGATGAAGTTCTCATGACAGCATCTGAGGCCCTGGATCAAGCCACTCCTGAGGCCAGACTACCCCTGGGCTCCTCAGTTGCACAAGCGGTAAATTCCTTTGTGCACAAGCCAGTTTGTTATGGGTTTTCCATTAAATAAAGTCCTAATGGATAGAAATACTTAAGAAATACTGGAAGACAATGGTTTTCTTGCAGAAAATTTGCCAAGCACTCAGAACAGTGGAGAGTGAAAGTAGCACAATTCCCATTTTACAGATAAGAAAGCTGAGGTTGCCAAGAGTCTAAGTAACTTGCCCAAGGTCATGAACCTACTTACTGACAGAGGTAAAGCTGGGCCACCTTCCCAGTCTGCAGGTCTTCCCCTCCCCCACCCCTGCAGTTACTGAAGGCAGCTATATTTTCTCAGCTTCTTTTTTTTCTTACATGCTTTGATGAGTTTTCCTCCTCCAGTCTCACACCTGACAGAGTCCTGGGGCTTAAATGGAGCACCCACCACTTCATATGAAGGCTCCTCGGGGCAGGGACCCATCTCCGGTACTGTGGGTGTGTATCCTTTTTGGCCAGTGAAATTCCCCGTGTGGAAGCTGGTGTCTGAGCAGCCCCTGAATTCACCCTGCCTGGGACCTCGCTGGAGCCCTGATGGCATAGTAGTTAAGAGCTCAGGCGCTAACCAAAAGGCCAGCAGTTGGAATCCACCAGCTGCTCCTCGGAAGCCCTATGGGGCAGTTCGATTCTATCCTATAGGGCCGCTATGAGTTGGAATTGATTCCATGGCAACAGGTTTGGTTTGGGTTTGAGGACCCTGCTGAGTCTGTGGCAGCCTCGGTTTCCCGTCAACCCCTCAGTGGCCCAGTGATCCTTGGGTGACGGGACATATGGAGAGCTAGAACATCCACATGACAGATGCAAGGACCTCCATTTGCTGCTCTACCCCCTGATACCCAGCTGGCAGTGGCTCTCTGGAGACTGTGGGTCCCGTCAGGCTGGAGGGGTGTTCTCTTTTAACGTCTTACTTACATGCAACATGAAGCACGATCTGCCATGATCTGTCTCTCCCGTCCCCTCTCAGCCCCTCTCTCGCCACCACTTGGATAGGCGCACTTGTGTTCTGCTGCCATGGGATTCATGTAAAATTAACCGGAGGTTCCGTTTCACAGCTCTCTGGGGTATCCGATTCCTGCCCCACCCCTGCAGCGCCCCATCTTCCCCCTCTGACCCCTGCCATGCAAGGCTGCGAACGCCCAGACAGGGACCTGTGCATCCTGCCCTTTCGTTTGCGTATTTTTGATGCTGAAGGCCAGGTGTCAGAGATGGAAGGGACAAGGGCTGTGTGTGCCAAGTAGCTCAAGAAAACGCTGCTCTGGGGTTGCGGAAGCAAAGCCGATTGTTCCATGGGTGACGCAAGGTGTCCTGTGTCTTGTCCCAGCCCTGTAGCCTTCTGTCCCACACAGGGTGGCTCCAGGACATCTGCCCCTTCTTTCTGCCTCCCTTCCTTCTTTCTGCAAATATTTCTGGAGCCCCAGGCACTGTCCTGGTTGCTGGGGACAGGGTGGAGAATGACAAGCAGCCTCTGCCTCCAGGAGCTCACAGCTCACCCTCACACCCACTGCCCACCTTTCCAGCCTCACGGCAAAACTGCCTCCTCTGGGAAGCCTCTTCTGATAGCACATTAACCCTTCATTGGGCACCATACTATCTAATTGCCTAATCTTTCATGGGGATAAGGCCCATGCTTGTCATTTTTAAAAGGAAACACTTGGGTATGATAATAGAAACCAGTAGTTGTTGAGTTGATTCCCACTCATGGTGACCCCACGTGTTGAGTGTCAGAGCAGAGCTTCACTCCACAGGGTTTTTAGTGACTGCTTTTTCAAGAGTAGATCACCAGGCCTTTTTTTTGAGGGGCCTCTGAGTGGACGTAAACCTCCAACCTTTCAATTAGCAGCTGAGTGCACTAACTGTACCACCCAGGGTATAATAATAACAATGATGATGGACATAATTTTGTAAGTTCATCCTATGGTCTGCTGCGCACCATGCTAAGTCTTTTAGATGGATCATCTAATGTAATACATTATCCCCAGGAGGTGGGTGATGTTATTATTCCCATTTCACAGATAAAGCAACTAAGGTGCAACGAGGTTAAACTGAACCCCCCCCCCGCCAAAAAAAACCAAGACCATTGCCGTCGAGTCGATTCTGACTCATAGTGACCCTATAGGACAGAGTGGAACTGCCCCACAGAGTTTCCAAGGAGTGCCCGGTGGATTTGAACTGCTGACCTTTTGGTTAGCAGCCGTAGCACTTAACCATTACGCCACCAGGGTTCCAAATTCTCCCAGTGTCCCTCAAACAGTAAGCCCATCAGGATTTGAACTCCAGTCTCTGGGACTCTCCCGTCTGAGGCTGGAAGGGAGTGGAAGGAAAGGAGCAGGGGGAGACAAGCAGGGAAGGGCACTGACACCAGGTGGAACAGAAACAAGTAGTGGATGAGGAAAGGAAAGGATCACAGACTGGGTGTCCCCAAGACCGGGATTCCAGAAGGAAAACCCAATAATGCCAGCCTGGAGCGAGCTGAGCCCACGTTCTGTGTCCAGCAGCAGGCAGCGATCTGGATGGAAGTGGATTTCTCTTTGCTTCAAACCCCATCTCTTACTCGCAGAAATCTTTTTGCCTAAAAGTAGCTGGATGTAAATGGGAAGGCTAATTTATATTCTGTCCTATAGGGTTACTATGAGTTGGAATCAACTCGATGGCAATAGGTTTTTTTTGGGGCGGGGGGCAGCTTCCTGCAGCATGATTCAGAGAGGCAGAGGGTGTCGGGAGTGGTCAACCTGAGCCCCCCTCTGAAGCCGGCACAGCCCTGGACCATGTCACTTTTAAGTTGGGGCTGGAGGCCAGGCATCTCTCTAAATCAAAAGAGGTTCCCAGTTTCAATTCTGGTTCCACAAGGCAGGCCCCATGCTAAACATGAGGGAGGGTAAAGAAAGTTCCCTAACGGCTCCACCTACACAGGCCCTGTCAGACACTGAACACCTGGGGGGGCTGTTCCCAGGGTGACATACTGGGCTGATTTAGGGGACGTCAGCTTGGGGCTGTGGGACACCTGGGCCTGGTGCCTGATGAGCAGTGTTCAAAGTGGGGGTGACCTGGAGCCCTGTGCTCCTCGCCTGTAAAATGGGATAACAGCACCTTCTTCCTGGGGACCTCTGTGCTAAGGGATGCAGTAAAACAAGCTGCATGATGTGTTCCAGGGAGGAGTGGGTTCCAGCCCTTCCGGAGAAGGTGGCTGTGCATCCTTACTGATGGCTGAGTTTCCCCCGGAGCAATGACAGTCATAATGAAAACAGCAAGAACTGACATTCGCTGTGCACCTAGATGCCGGCCACTTGGCCTGACCTTATTCAATGTTCACAACCCACTTTACTGTTGGGAAAACAGAGGCACTTAGTCTCTGGGGCTTCGGGCTGAAGCCTAACACCTATACAGGACTACTCATGTATGAAGCGTTGCTCTAAGCTACTTCACTTTGTACTCACAACAACTCTATGTGGTGGCCACTAGTATTATCCCCATTGTACAGATGAGGAAACTGAGGTGCAGGGAGGTTGAGTAACTTGCATTTCCACAACTCGTAAGTGGCAGGTCTGGGATTAGAACCCAGGCTGCTCAAGTCTGGGGTTTATAGCTCTATGCTCCTCAGTTCCTCCCCAAACTTCTTCCTGCTGCACCTTCACCGTGGGACATCTTTCTAGGGACCAATGAGGCAGGGATATGCTTAATCTCTGATAGAATTTCCTCCTGGAATGAAGTACTTTCTCCTTTTCAGAAACCTTTCCCATCAGAGATCTCATTTGGTCCTCATGAAAAATAAGGAAACCAAGGCCCAGAGAGGTCAAAGACTGGTCCGAAGGCATCCAGGTGGCAGGTGGCAGAGCAATAGCCAGGGCTGTTAATACTCTTTCCATTTTACAGGTGAGAAAACTGAGTCTCCTTTGTTTTTCACGTAATGCCTAACTTCTTATAATTTCTGTGGAATTCTGTATAAGTGATGCTGCTCTATGCTATGAATCATGCCTTCCCTTCTCTCTCCTTCACAGCCCAGCTCAAACACTTTCTCCTCCAGGCAGCCTTGCTGAATCTCCATTACCCATCCACCTCACCTCTCCTCTGAGCCTAAAGCCCTACCTACACTTGGTCTTGATCGTCTGCTAATTTGGCTGATCAGCCACCCGGGAGCTGCTCCTTGTGGGCTGAGCACTCAGCGGCCACATGTCAGGGAGTCCCTGGACAGACGTTAAACGGTTATTCAGCCCTCCTCTATGACAGGCCCCAGGCTGGGTGCTGGAGGATCCCTGCCCTCAGGCATGCACTCCCGCCCCTCTGGCAGCAGTACAGAGTGGGGACACAATGAATCAACTGGCGGGGGCCCCACATAGTGCCGGAGCTTGGTCGTGTTTCCTCAGTGTGTCCCAGGGTCCAGAGAGCTTTTCAGTTGGGAGTGGTAGTAGGGGTAGTTTCTTAACCTGGTCCATGGCCCAGCTTCATGGGGGTCTGCAGACCAACTGATACTGTGTCACCTTGGTTGCACTGGTTGGCTGTCTTTCTGGGGAGAGGGCACAGCTCCCACTGGATCTCCACAGAGCCTGGGTCCAGAGATGTTTGAGAACCACTGCCTCATGGGAATTTCCTGGTCCCTATCCAAAAGGCAAAGTTCATTTGGGCAAACCCTGCCTCCCTAGGAAGCCAGGTGTGCAAGCCTGGTGGCACAGGTGACCATGGATCACCCTGCCAGGGGCTGGGGACCACATGTGGCTGGGACCCAGAAGTCCCCAACAGAGCCCCTCTCCCTTCTTAGGACCACATACGGCCATTTTCAAGTCCTGAGCTAGATCACACTGTGAAGAAAGGATGCTTACTCTCATGGGCCCCCCCCAAACAACAACAACAACAAACCAACCAATCAAACAAAAAAAGACCAAAACCACAACCACACAGCACCAAGGAAGAAGAAAATGTAGGTGCTCCTGAACATTTGCTAAGGCACAGCACATGAGCAAAATCGTCAGCAGGTCAGCCCATCTGGGAAGAAAGAACCAGTCTCAGCTCTTTCTCCTGACCCAGGAGGGGAGGGCCTCAGACAAGGATACAGACCCCCAGAGGTGCCAAGCCTAGCAGGGGTGTGGGCACCCAGTCACCCCTAGACTGATCGGCACACCTCGATGTGCAGCGTGGGTCAGAAGGCAACGCATTCAGGATGCATTGGCAGGGCTGCCCAGGGCAGGAGCTGGGGTGGGAGGGTTGCAGAGAGAATCGTTTGGATGCTGACTGCCTCCCAGGTTGTGGTCTATACCTGGGAGAGGGATTTTCACCCACTTGCTCTTAGAATAATTATGGCTGCCAGTTATTGAGTACTCACTGTATGTCTAACGCTGCACCAGGGACTGTGAGATAGGTGTTGGCCCGTTTTCCAGAGGTAGAAATTGAGGGTTCAAGCACGGACTCCCTGGGGGGTGCCAGGACACAGATTCATATCCACATCTTTTGGATTATGTAGAGAACCCTTCCCCCTCATGGCAGGAGGCAGCAGCTTGTGGCAGGTCAGTGTGGGGACGGGGACCCAATCTCTGATGTCCAAGCTGGCCTAATTCTCTCCCACTGCTGCCTTGTGGCAGACGGCCTAGCTTTGGTCCTTTCCATAGAATCCCCTAGAAACAGAAAGCCTCTCTCTCTTCGGAGAGCCCTGGCCTGCTCATTTTGGCAATGGAGAAAAAGTTCACACTCCCCTCTCCCCCATAGGATGGGACATGCCAGGGCATCTGTCACCCATCGCACAATGGCCCATCTCCCTGCCACCCTGTGCACCCAGTGGCCCCAGATCCCCAGCTAGAGTCTGGATTTGGAGAGCTGGGCACCATACCAATCTAGAGGCAGGGCTGGGGGAGCAGGCATTGGCTGCACGTGAGCAACACTGTGGCTCCATATCTACCCCCAGACGAGTAGATTCCTGAGGCCTGGGGAAGGGAGTGTGGGGTGGGGGCGGTTGGACCCCCGAGACCAACCACTGGGGGCTGAGAGGGGGCAGCAGGAGCCGGGTGAGCCTTGGTGCAGGCAGGGGAGGATCTGCTGCAGCCCTGCCTAGCTTCCCTCCTGCTCCACCTCTGAGGCAGGAGGCCTTCCATCCCAGGATGGACCCAAACTTTGTGGCTTTGGTGAGCTGCCCCTTCTGGCAGGTTTGGTACCTCCCTTTCCAGAAAACAGCTTTGCTCCAGCTCTGTCCGCTACCCCAGCCCCTTCTCTCTGCAGGGGTCTTGGGTCACACCTAGCACTTGATGAGGGAAAATGGAGGTCGGCTCCCTGGCCTCTCAGCTAGAACACACTAGAATGGCACCATTGGCTTTTTAGCCAGTGTCTGAGACATAAAAACCAATTGTTATTGACCGAGTCGACTTCTACTCATGGTGACCCCAAGTGTGTCACAGTAGAACTGTGTTCCATGGGGTTTTCAATAGCTGAATTTTTGGAAGTAGATCACCAGGCCTTTCTTCTGCGGTGCCTCTGGGTGGACTCGAACCTTCAACCTTTCAGTTAGTTGCACCACCCAGGGATTCCTAAATGAGACATGCCTGTTGTTCAATATTGCATATTGACTGTAGAGCCAACTTAGATGGGGGCTGTGGGCACTGTGACCGTGGGGTCAAGTCCCCCACCTACCTTCGACAGGCGAGGTCTTGAGGCGCCGGCAGATGGCTTCAGTGTCCCCATAGGTCTCCTTGATCTTGACCACAGCCTCGGTGCCCCGCAGCTCCATGAGGGAGCGGAGCTCCTCCATCGTGCACCCGAACTCGCCCCCATGGCTCGACTCATTTCTTTGGTTTTTGGAGTAAAAGTCGCTGTTGGTCATGTCACCCATGATTGCTGCAGTCCCTGCTTGGGGTGAGCCTGAAAGTCAGTGCTGGACAAGAGGCTGCTGGGAGATGGCTCCGTGTGGCTGTCCTCAGCTCAACCTCGCTGGATGACTTTGGTACCCTGCTGCCGAATCTGGGTCCCAGGGGTAGGGGGCGGCCAAGGTGGCCAAGGTGGTGAGCTCCAAGGGGTGTCCCCAGGTGCAGGACGAGGTCCAGGGGCCAGAGGGGCTCAGGGCTGCAGACCCAGGAGTCTCCATTCAGTGGCGCCCATGCTACTCCCCAGAGCTGGCATCTACATGGTCAGGGGCGGCTCCTGCGGGGGGAAGCACAGAGGGTGGATGAGGATCGGGTAGCAGCAGGCTTCTTGGGACAGGTGCTCGAGAATGCCCCAGAGCACATGCACACACACCCACCATACACACATACACACACATGCACACACATACACACCGACACCACAGACACACAGACATACATACACCCACATGTTCACACTCACACACACACGCCTGGACACACATACACATGCACACACACAAGTGCACACACACACACGTGCACAACATTCCAAATGGCACTCACTTTGTGCACAAATACCCTACCATGGGCATTTCGTACAACATCCTGTAACACCCCCGCACACACTGTAAACCTACATGGTGCCGGCACCCGCCTGAGCCTTCCACAACGCACCACGGGAAAGGCACAGCCTGGTACACCCTTATCATGCACACTAACAACAGACCACCATGACACCCTTCAGCCTAATAGGGCACTGTGCTCACACACACCCCGGGGTACACACACCCTCACGCACACACAGTTTAGGGTGCCCCCAACACCCAACCTGCTTACTTTTACACCCCCTCCCACAGGCCACCTGACACCTAGGTACACTCTGATGACACCCCTGTCACACATATCGTTGCACACAGCCACACTCCTAGGCTTACACTTTAACATTCCCACCACTTTTCTCCCAAATTACCTGCTCTCACAGCCCCTCTGTGCACACACAGACCCTAATTCCCTCTTTCTCTCATTATCCTCAACGTGTTCACCCACATCCCCATGCCCACACAATCTGGGGACCGCCCCCCCTTTCTCTCACACACAACCCCCAGACTCTACACACAGTTGCTTCCCCCCTCCACATCACCTACACTCACAGACCCACAGCCTCCTCCCCACACTCCCTCCCCACTCCCATTAGGCAGATGTGTGGGTGGCGTGGGGGTGGCTGGGAGAAAGCTGCCCACCTCCACTCACACCACAGCCCCCACCCACGTGCACCAAGCCCCCAGCCAGGCCAGAGAAGCCAGCTCATGCATATTCAGGGGAACATGGTTAAGCGGAGAGCTGGGTCCCAGCAGGAGCTCAGTTGGTCCACGGAGCCCTCACCTGGGGGATCCCCCCACAGTCAGCACCACGGACAGCTGCCGAAGCGTCCCTTTGGCGAGCCCAAGGAGGACGAGGGAGAGGCTGCTTCTCCCTGCCCGCCCGGACGCCCTCGCAGGAGCGCGGCATCTGCGGGGCTGCCAGGAGAGAATCCAATCCGCTCAGACACCCAACACCGCGGCCGGCCCGGCAAGCGTTGGGTGACAAAGGGCCCCTGCTGAGCTCGGCTGGGTCTGGCATGGGCGCCAGCCCCGCCCTGCAGCCGTGGACAGCTGGACCTCCTAGGCCCATGGCAGTGAGAAGGGAGTGCGGGAGGAGGGCAGACCGAGCCCCTCCCTCAGCCCCAACGCCTCCTTCCTCTCTTCTCTTCCTTGCCCTGGCTCTCTCTTCCACAATCCTGTCCTCTTTCACAGGAAAAACTTTAGCGCTAGAGGCATTTTAGAGTTAGTATCATTTTCCAAAGAGGAACCTGAAGCAGATAAGAGAAACGAGGCTAGTCCGGTGCTATAGAGCAAGAGAGTGCAGGAGCCCAAAGGCCGGCTACTCTCCCGACTCCTACCCCAGCGCTCTTTTCCCTCCCCCGTAGAGGGCACTCTCTCCTTTCTCTTTGAGAAGTGGAGGCTGGTAGTGGACTGTGCCAGACAGCCTTAAGAACAAAACAGGTGCAATCTGATCGATCTGGGTTCAAATCCCAGCTCTCCGAAATCCTGGCTGTGGGACCCTGGGCAAGCAAGTCACTTCACTTTTTGGTGCCTCAGTTCCCTCATTTGTAAAATGGGGATAATAATATTCACTGAGAGGCTTAGTGAGGGTAAAGAGCTCCCAGGTGCAATCTCTAAATTACACCCCCCCCAATTTAAAAATAAATATATGTTGATACAGGTGAAACATCAGCAGAAACGCCTTCCCTTCTTTTGTTCAGGTGCCTTATCAGAGGCTTTTCATATTTGTGGCACCTTGGAATGTCATTCTGCACCGCCTCTGGTGCTCCCTTGGACTTGTGCCCAGAGGCAAGTGCCCTTCTCCACCCTCCCCTCGCTAAACCTCTGTATTGATTCTTCTCTGTCTCCATGGTACTTCCATGCTTAAATCCAGTGTTTCCACCTGGGGTGTGGGCTTTTTAGTCACGTGTCAGGGGGTGCTAGGGTCCCAGGAAAATCCTGCCATGCCTTTCAGAAGAGGCAATTTTTTAATTAATTATTTTTATTGTGCTTAAGTGAAAGTTTACAGTTTGTTTCTCATACAAAAATTTATACACATATTACGTGACCCTAGTTGCTCTCCCTATAATGTGCACACTCCTTCTTTCCACCTTGTATTTCCAATGTCCTTTCAACCAGCTCCTGTCCCTTTCTGCCTTCTCATCTTGCTGCCCATTTAGTCTCATGTATCTATTTGAACTAAAAAGCACACTCTTCACCAGTATCATTTAATGTCTTATAGTCCAGTCTAATCTTTGTCTGAAGAGTTGGCTTCAAGAATGGTTTTAGCTTTGGGCTAACAGAGAGTTCAGGGGCAATGTCCTCTGGGGTCCCTTCAGTTACGGTCAGACCATTATATCTAGTCTTTCTACTAGAATTTGAGTTCTGCATCCCACTTTTGTCCTGCTCTGTCAGGAACCCTCTGTTGTGTTCCCTGTCAGGGCGGTCATTAGTGGTAGCCGGGCACCATCTAGTTCTTCTGGTGTCAGGCTGATGGAGTCTCTGGCTTCTGTGGCCCTTTCTGTCTCTTGGGCTAATATTTTCCTTGTGTCTTTGGTGTTCTTCATTCTCCTTTGCTCCAGGTGGGTTGGGACCAATTGATGCATCTTAGATGGCCACTTGCTAGCTTATAAGACCCCAGACAAGAAGGGGCAATTTTACTCAAGCATGCAGTGTTGTTAGCTGCCATCAAGTTGATCCCCGACTCATGGCGATCTCATGCACAACTAAATGAGGCACTGCCCAGTCCTGCACCATCCTGATGATTGGTTGCAGATAGGACCATTGTGATCCATAGGATTTCCATTGGCTGATTTTGAGAAGTAGATTGCCAGGCCTTTCTTGCTAGTCTTAGTCTGGAAGCTCCGCTGAAATCTGTTCAGCATCATAGCAATGTGCAAGCCTCCACTGGCAAATGAGTGGCAGCTACACATAGGGTACATTGGCTAGGAATTGAACCTGCATTTTCCTGCCTGAAAGACAAGAATTCCACCATGGAATCACCACTGCCCCCAAGGATGCAGTACCCCAGACCCAGTGCTATCGAGTTGATAAAAAAAAAAAAAAAAGATGCAGTAAATAGGAAGCATTAATTTTGCCCTGGGACCAGCAGGTGTCTTATGGAGTAGTGGTAAGATGGACATGATGCTTCAAGAAGAGACACAAGACACCAGAGACGTTGTGTGCTTAGTGCCCCCACCTTGATTCTGCAGGACTGTCCATGCTCCTTGGCCATTTGAGCAAGCACCATCCCCAGAACCCGTGGGTTTTGGCCCCAAGAATGTATCCCAGGGGGAAGCAGGTGGGGGCAGGCCAAGGATGTCTCAATAATAATAACAACAACAATAACCACCCCCACCATTTCTTGAGCATCTACTATGTGTCAGGCCCTGTATCAGAACTCTGTGTGTAGTGTGGCCAGAAGGCAAATTCTAGGAGGGCAGGGAGTTAGTATGCTTTGTTTGCTGCTGTAGCTAGACAAGTGCCTGGCTTTGTCTCAGCAAACATATGTTGAATTAATAAATATTGAATAAAAAGCAAGCAAATAATATCTTATTGAGCTCCCACAGCCCTGTTAGGTGGGTACCATAATTATGCCCACTTTATAGACAAAGAGAATAAAGCTCAGAAGGGTGAAGTCATCTGCCCAAGGTCACACAGCGGGGAAGTGTCAGGGTGTGGAAGATCTTTTTATCTTGAGACCTTGGGCTCTTGTCCAGAGCCCCATAAGAAAAGTCTGGTTGTAGCCCAGTCCAGGATGCTGAATCTCCCTGGGCACAATGGCGGCATTTGTGATTTGGACTGAATGTTTCCCTTCCCAAGTTAGGCGTTAGTGGAGGTCCTCGAAGTGGCCCTGTCCCCAATCTAGAACCAGGTGCAGGAGGCAAGGGGAGACCTCTCAGAACATGTGAGACCGTCGCTCAGGGATGGCTGAGGCCCCAGGCCCAATGCAGGGAAGGAGCAGGGACTTCTGTGTTAAGCAGCGCCCTTCCCACTGCCTGCTCAATGTAAATGTGTTTTGTGTAAGTTCAGGAGCCTGGAGAGAGAAAAAGCAATAGCCAAAGCAAAACAAGGATAGACCAAGGCACACAGGGTGCAGAGCCATCAGGGGAGAAGGAAGAAAATGAGGCTAGGGCCCTTCAGGCCAGTGCAGCTGCTTGGGGTTAAGAAGAAAGAGAGTCTAGGAGGCTCTGGGAAGGGTGGGGCCCAAGCTCGACAGGGCAGGGGCTGGGGAGGTGATTTTACTGGGAACCTTCCAGAACAGGCTTTGGTTCCTCAGGGACAAGAGCTGAGATGAGGAGATGCAGGCCCTCTGTCCAGAAGAAACTCAGAACTGACCTGGAGCCCCAGAGGCCTCACCCCTCAGCACTTAACCAAGCATGGCCAGGAGAAGGCAAAGCCTGGTGAATGCTTATGACAGCAGACCTGCCCTAAATATACTGGTGTAGTCAAAAGGTCACTCTGCGACCCAGAGCTAGTCACTTAGCTTCTTTGAGTCTTAGTTTCATCATCTACAACTTGGGGATGATAATGTATAACTTATAATAATATATATAATAAAAATACATACTATATAGTTTTTTTTTTTTTTTTATATAGTATATTATATACTCTACTACTACCAGGCTGTCAGTTTGTTGTACTGGGGGACTTGCATGGTGTGTGATGCTGGAAGCTATGCCATTGTTATTTCAAATATCAGCAGGGTCATCCATGGTGGACAGGTTTCAGCAGAGCTTCCAGACTAAGATAGACTATGAGGAATGATCTGGCAATCTACTTCCAAAAATTAGTCAATGAAAACCCCACAGATCACAAGAGAATATGTCCATTACAGTCTGGAAGACGAGCCCTTTAGGTTGGAAGGCACTCAAAATACACAGCGATTGCAACGATGGACTCAAACATAACAACGATCTCGAAGATGGCAGTGAACAGCGCGACATTTCATCCTGGTGTACATGGGGTCTCCAGGAGTCGAGCTGACTCAGTAGCAACAACAACCTACAATATACTGCATTACCGAGTACTTAATTTTTTTTTTTTTTTTTTTTACTGTGTGCCAGGCACTCCAAGTGCTGTGAGGGAGCAATATTTCAGAAATGCTGTAGGAGTTAAGAGCAGGGGCTCTGGAAGCCACAACTTCTAGGTTCAAATTCTGGCTCCTCCACCACCCAACTGAATGGGAGGCAAATTGATTTTACCTCCACTATCTTAAAAAAACAAAGGAAAATCATAGTATCTGCCTCATAGGTGTTATGAGGCGTAAATGAGATCTTTCATGTAAAATACTTAGAACCGAGCCCAGCACAGGGAAAGCAGTCAACAAATGCTACTGATTCGGGTACCAATGTACACAATCACTTTACGTGATAGGTAGTCTTGTTACCTACAGGACAGATGAGGAAACTGAGGCCAAGAGAGGTAAAGCAGTTTGCCCAAGGTCCCATGGCGAGCAAGTGGCAGAACTGTGACTTGAACCCAGACAGCCTGGCTCCAGAAACACATTCTTTATCAGGATGCTTTGCTACTTCCCCTGGCAAATTTCCCTCCTGGGGTGCTTATGGTGCTTAAATGAAACACTGTATGTGAACCAAAGGGCTTTACAAATCACAAAGGACTTTCTAAACCCAAGGTGCTGTTTTCTATATGTCCCTGGGCTGCCTGTGGCTTGGCTTACAGGCACCGATAATTACATCTCTGACGACATCTGCTCTGAGAATCGCTAGCAGCAATTATGTCTGTAATGGCAACAGTAGACATGAGTTAATAGGCTACTGTAGATTTTAATGGCTATTGTGTTAAGTTGAACAATGATCTTCAACCATCTATCCGCCCGCCCATCCATCCATCCATCCATCCGTCCGTCCGTCCGTCCTCCCATCCATCCATCCATCCATCCATCCATCCATCCATCCATCCATCCATCCATCCATCCATCCATCCATCCATCCATCCATCCATCCATCCATCCATCCATCCATCCATCCATCCATCCATCCATCCATCCATCCATCCATCCATCCATCCATCCATCCATCCATCCATCCATCCATCCATCCATCCATCCATCCATCCATCCTCCCATCCATCCTCCCATCCATCCTCCCATCCATCCTCCCATCCATCCTCCCATCCATCCTCCCATCCACCCAATAATTGCTTTTTGGGCACCTACTCTGTGCCAGGCATTGAACAATAGAGATATGGTTTCTGCCCTCCAGGAGATGACAGTGGGAAATAAAGACAATTAAGTGAGTGATTTCCATGATCTGATAGGTTTGCCATGATGTGGAGTCCCAGGTGCAGGAAGATGTAACCTAGCCCAGGGTATCAAGGTATCAAGGCAGGCCTTCCTCTCAACAGCAAGTAAGGAATATAAATACAAATATATATATATATATATATATAATTTTTCCCCCTCCTTTCCTGCAGGTTAAGCAGGACTTAAAAGCCAAAAGATGAACCAGGAAGAAACCAAAGTATTCAGCTGTCAATAAAAGGTTGGGAGGGATGAAGAAGTGTGCAGGAAGGGACAGGTGTGCACATGTATGGAGGAAGGAAACTTGGGGATCACAAATTCAATTAAAAGTCGGGTCTCTGCCCCATGTAGGTGATTGAACCTAAACTTCCTTCTCTGAGATTTCCCATGTCAGCTACCTTTTCTGATGAAGCTCGGAGGCCCACTGCCCTCCATCCCCCAGTTTCCCCTCTTCATAATGAGGGACATGGGTGTGAGGCTGAAACTGGAGCAGTCCAAACTTCATGTGATCCACCATTTGATTGTGGAGGGATTAAATTAGCTGTGTGACCTTGGAGAAGTTACCTAACCTTTCTGGGCCTCATCTGAAAAGTAGGCATGACTGAATCTGTTTTACAGGTTGCTGTGAGGACCCAGTGGGACCCCCTGGGCAGGGGCAGTCAGTGTGGCTCCTGGCCCTGGCTGACAGGCCACAACGCTGGCTTCCCTCCTCCCTCCTGCTATTAGTGAGTGTGTGTTCCTCATGGTTGAGATGAGGTTCCTTTGCAGCCAGTTCTCAGCACTGCAGGCGAGGTCACCCTCCCCCTAAGCAATGGGCAAATGGGCCTGGTCAGGGCATGCAGCCAATCCTGGGCCCAGAGAGGCTGGGCAACATGCTTGGGGTCATAGAACCAACCAGGGCCAGAGCCCAGTGAGAAACCCTGCTGCCCTGCTTTCCAGGCTCTATGTAGGGTGACCCTGAACAAGTCCCTTTTCTCTGTGGGCCTCATTTTCCCCATGTGGAAAGTGAAGGGATTGGACTAGTGTTCTCTGGGGTCCCTTCAGGCTCTGACACACCAGGGCCTTCAGAATCCAGGAGAAAATTCTGACAATATTGGATTTATGCATTTTGGTTTCATCTTATTAGCATTTAAATGACTGCATTGTTACATTTCAATAACTCAGGAATAGGTTAGGGGCAGCTTAATAAAAAGGCTTTGCCAGGAGGGATGCTGGCAGAGGAAGGAGCAATATATATATGTATGGAGTTAATTTAACAAAGAAGGACTCTATCTTTTGAAGGAAGGCTTAAAAAATAAAAGCCCAAACCAACAGCTTTTCAAATCCTAACCAAAGGATTGTCGCTGGGATGATCACAAATGAATCGTGTGCTAAAAGTAACTTTCAGATGCCAAATCCTTCTGTTTTAAGATGTGCTAAATTTAAATGGCACCTTAATATGTATTTTTAAAGTCACCTTTTCCTTTGAATTGTCCCTGGCAGCAATGTCGGATGTGGGGACACAGGTCTGGTCCGGAGAGCCCAGGAAATGCTGGTTGTTTGACTTGGGCGAGGCTCTTCACCTGTCTGTGCCTCAGTTTCCTCCTCCCCAAATAGAGACAACCACGCTGTGTGCCTCATAGGGTTTGTAAGGATTAGCTGAGATCAAGCTTAGCACCATTCTGGGCAGGGAGGAAGCACTTATTGAATGGCATCTGTTCTTACTATGATAATTTAACTCATTCCCCTGCCTCTAGCCTCTGCTAACCAGGCTGTGCTACGAGGGAACTCAGACCTGCCCTTGCTGTGCCTACAGGGCTCCCTGTCATCTCTCCTAGGGCTGGGGAAGGGCTCTAGCCTGTTGGGCGTCATACAAAGCTCATTTTCTCCCTGCCCTGGTCTTGACCCACCATCCATCTGTTAGTTTGTTGTACTGTGGGTGGCTTGCATGTTGCTGGGTCCTCGCCCATCTCCAAATGTGCAAGCCCCACAATGTGTGTACATGTGTGTGCATTTGTGTTTGTGTGTGTGTGTGTGTGTGTGTGCACCAGAGCTGACAATGACAATCTCAGCTCTGAATTCCCACAGTCAGGGAGAGAGAATGGGGAAGGAGGGAGGGAATTAAAAATGAATACCTCAGAAGTGAATTTAGTGCTATTTTTAGAAAACTCCTATCCTGTTAACCAGAAAAGGAAAATCTTTAAAAAGAAAAAATCTAAACACATAAGCTGCTGTGCATCTGCCTCAAAGGCACAGGTGGCAGAAAGCAGGGCCAGGGGTAAGCACTTGGGTATTCAGAGTTTCTTGGGTAGCTTCTAACACTTGTGGTTGTTCTGAGGGAGGGTGGGTCTAGCCTTTAGCTGCCCACTAGAGTCAACTCCATACCCTGGCCCCTTGGTCTCCAGAGAAGCTGTCAATGTTGGATGTCAGGAAGAATCTTCCATTTCTGGTCATTCAGGCTTCTCACATACCCACCCATCTACTCACCCACCTACCTATCAATCTATGAGTCCACTCATCTATCCATCAGTCCACTCATTCGTCTGTCCACCCATCTACCCATTCATCCATTTGTCCACCCATTCACCCACCAATCCATCAGTCCACTCATCCATCCACCAATCCATCAGTCCACTCATCCATCCATCTGCCCACCCATCCACCAATTCATCCATCCATCAGTCCATCCACCCATCCATCATCAGTCTACCCACCCACCCATCCACCCATCCATCCATCCTTCCATCCATCCATGGACTCATCCATCCAGTAATCCTAAAGAGGTGCATCTCAGACCCCTGGGATTCTGAGAAGAGGAAAGATGCTCAGACTCTCCTTTCTGCTGGTTAAGGTCTGCTCACTCTGCCACAAAGAACTTCCAAATAACCTACGGTCCGGGGTTGCAGGTTGACTCAAGTGACTCCTGCACAACTTTTCCTTCAGATTTTGGGAGTATGTAACCAAAATGGCCCTCGCTTAGGACCCAGATCTGCGCAGTCCCAATCTTGGCACAGACACTCATATTACTGGTGACTGCTTATCCAATGCTGTCCATGGGCTTTGTGGGATTGCTATGCCTACTTTATAGGCCAGGAAGCTGAGGCTTGGGGAGGGTGTGCCACTTGGCCAAAGCTATCTGGGCAGAACTTGGCATAGTTTAAGTATGTCTGCTTGATTCCAAAGCCTCTGTCTTTTCTTTATGACCTATTGCCCCTC
Organism: Elephas maximus indicus; assembly: GCF_024166365.1. Taxonomy (NCBI): domain Eukaryota; kingdom Metazoa; phylum Chordata; class Mammalia; order Proboscidea; family Elephantidae; genus Elephas; species Elephas maximus. The sequence continues at coordinate 35,381,357 of NC_064838.1, forward strand.
ACTAGCTTGCTATGTGGCTTTGGACCACGTATCCCCACACTATGCGTCAGTTTTGTCTTCTGTATTTTTTTTTTTTTAATGTGAGGAGGTGGTCTGACAGATACTCAGTCTGAAAGGGTCATTTAAGTGCCATCCCCAAGGACTCTCCCATCACCTGACACTTGCTTCTCTGGGCACCCCACTTCTCTGGCTTCCTTGCCACCCCTCATCCCCAGCAGGAGTGGACATCCTGATTGCGGCCGAATCCTGCTTGGTTGGAGGTCTCAGGAAGGAGTAATGCCCTGGAACCAGGAGTCATGAGCTGATCCAGATTCACTGGCTGCCCCTCCCTGGGCCTCTGCATGCGATGTCTGCCTTCCAAGATTTATGCCCTTTATGGGCTCCATATTTAGAAATCTCCCCTTTGAAAAAATCCTTGAGAGTTTTCTGAGTAGGCTAACACAGCAAAGCCACTGGCAGACAGAGGCAGGAAAGCCTCGTTGAGACAGGGAAGGGTTGGGGAGGCTTCACTCTGGGCTGCAAGGGCAGGGCATGCAGGGGAGACCTAGGGTGAGAAGAACAGGAGATGCAGTCAGAGGAAGAACAGGGTGACATGTGGGGCCTTGTGGTTCACTGTGAGGACTTTGGCTTTGCTCTGAGTGGAATGGAGAGGGGGTCATGCAGGGTTCTGAGAGAAGACCATCATAAGTGGAGCCATGTAAGCCATAAAAGGAGCCATGTAACTGTTACATGGGGAACAAAGATGGATACAGAGAGCCTGATTAGAAGGCTACTGTAATGATCCAGGCAAAAGATGGTGGTAGGTTGGATCAGAGTGGAGGTGGAGAGAAGTGAATAGATTTTGGAGGTATTTTTAAGGTTGAGTCAACAGAACATGCTGACAGTCAGAATGACGGATGTAAGAGACAGGGGCCAGCCTTGGGACCTTCTCATTCCTTGGAAGGCAGGATTTCCAAGACAGAGTTTGGGGCTTAATTTTATGCTGTCTTGAAACTGGCATTGTGGATTGGGTGCTCTGAAGGATCAGAACAGCCGCACACAACCCAGGGCCCTCTATAACACTTGGCTTAGGGAAGGGCCCAGAGTAAGCCTCACTCAAGACTTGTGACTGGCTTGGCCTCTCACCAGGGTGTACACACACACACACACACACACACACACACACACACACTCTCTCTCTCTCTCTATCTCTCTGTCTCTGTCCTAAGGACCCTCCAGACTCTCTCACATTTCTTTCTCCACCTGCCCTCTTGTTTGCAATTTCTACTATGAAGCACAGAGTTCTCTGCTTTGTCAGCGCTCTGGCCACATGAAACAGGTCACTAGTTGATAGATGAGTCCTCTGGCTTCACCTCTGACCATGCAGGGTTGGGGCCTAGGGAACTGTGTCTGGGGAGGAGATGCTGATGGATGAGCGGAGGTGATGCTGGGGAGGGATTGGGTGGCTGAGGTCAGGGAACCTGATCACTGCAGGTCCCCCTCTCACCCTGAAGGCTGATCAGCACAGGCTGGGAGTGAGAGATGTCCATGCAGTCCTCGTGCTGACAGTGCTCCTGGGGAGCTGTCATCACTGGGAGCTGTCCCCAAGGCCACAGTGCTGACTGGGAATATGGGGATGGGCTTTAAGGACCATGTGCCAAGGAGCTGTCCATATGCTATGGTACTGACACAGAGCAAAGGGTTATAAGTGCCCCTAGGAGCTTTCCAGGACAGTGGTGCTGACCAATGCGGGGTGGGATTTGGGGAGGCCAAGGTTTAAGGTCAAGGTGGCTCCCTGTGCCTGGAGTGCTACATATGGGTGGAGTGGGGAGGGCACAGGGCCTTTTCCATGTGCTCTGTGGGCAGGCATGGGGAGCTGGCCCCAGATATTTGGTGTGAAGATCAAAGCATGGTTCTCAGGCATTGGCAGGCCTGAGACAACAAAATGACACTATGAAAAAGGCCACTCAGGGCCACTTAAGTGCATATGCAGACGACGCAAGTGCATGTGCTGTCACCGATACCTGAAATTCCACCATTAGTGATTCATTCCTTTGTACTGCACATAGTTCTTTCTCTCTGGTTTTCATTTGAAACAAATACTTTGCCAGGACTGGGCACCTATTTATGTGGCGTCATCTCAGTCTGACTGAGTTAATTAAATTCTTTCCTCCATAGGTGTGGGTGGCAAACTCATCCACAGAGGTGCCAGGGGATGAGTGGAAGTTGGGAGATGACTTCTGGGTACCTGAGTCCTTTGGAATCCAGGTCAGAGAAGCAGGAAGCTAAGGATTGGGGCAAAGTCCTATGAACTAGAAACTGAGAGGCCAGGAGAGAAGGAAAAAAGCAAAAAAGTAGGACTCTTGAATTCAAAGGAATGGGGGAGTTAGGAATGGTGCAGGCACTGGCAGGGGTTGGTGTATGTATGTGGAGGGTGGTCTTTTCACTTTCGTTTTTCACGAATGAGACATTCAAGTGTGTGGCCACTTACTGTCCCATCTCTGTTATGCTAAAGCAGAGTTGCCCCTGGTTTGGTGACTGTGCAGGTTGGATATTTCTGACCTTGTCCTTCCTATGGACTCACTGCCTTTCACGCTGGAGATGGTTATCTCTACCCAAAGTCTCCTTGGTGAAAAACCAGAGACTTTTGTGAGGCCACCGACTCCGCCTCAGACATAGGGGAGGTGAATCAAAAGGCCAGGAAGCCTGAGGAAGAGCCCAGAGGAGGCGAGAACAAGTTACAAGTTGAGACTCTGTAGCCAGGCCACTCCTTTCCCTTTTCCTTCCACTCCTGATAAAGGCATCCCTGGGTAGAACGTGGGGATCCCAGAGCAGGGCTGCTCAAAGTGTTGGCATTACTGAGGGGCTTGTTAAAGTTCAGATTCCCAGGTCTCACCATGCAGAGATGAACTGAAGCCTCAAGCAGTGGGACCTGAGGATTTTAAATAAGGAGAACTACGCCTCTAATGGTTTGGGGGCTTCCACTTCACCCCCTCTTTAAGCTCACTTCCACTTCCCTGTTTCTACGCTCTAGAGCTCTGCTCTTGTGGTCCAGCCTCTGGTTCAAAACCACCCCTGGCTCCCTGTCCCTATCCACTGAAATGCCACTTTCTGCTAGGCCGGGCCCTTGAGTGGCTTCTGGGCATGACGCCTGCCTGCTGACTCCAGGGCCCTTGCAGCCTTCATGCTCTTGCCCAGTGCTGATGCCTCTCCCCTACTCTCCTGTGGTTTCTCTGACCACATCTGTACAGTCTTCTTTGTATTTTGTCAGCTGTAGGCTTTCCCCATGGCCCTGCCCTGACCCCCTAGTGCCGCACCTTCTTCCTGAGCAATGCCACCCACCTGGCATCAATGTTCATCTTAACATGCATGGCTCCCAAATCAACATGTCCAGTCTGCCCTTCCTCACAGACTCCAGACCCAACCCTCCAATGGCTGCCAAATGTCCCCTCTCAAGATTCCCCAAATGTCCTCATCCTTCTGCTACCCCTGTGTTACTTATGGAATCTAAAGCACCATCACAGGCCCCCAGAGTGAGATTCTCAGAGTCACTCTGTGTTCCCTCTCTTACGTCCAGTCAAGTACTCAGACCCAGTCTCATATCCAGTCAAGTACTCAGACCCAGAGAGCACCAGAATAATGGCTCAGGCTCCCTCCTTTTCCTTACCTCCCCAAGCTCCTGGCCCTAGTTCAGGTTCTTCATGGATAGCCTCCACTGGCCCCTCAGCCCCCAGCCTCTCCAGGCTCACCCTCCTTCTTCTCTGCCCACTGCCCCCAGAGTGATGCTGACGGTGACCACCCTTTACTGAGGCCATTCCATGTGTCAGGAGCTGCATTAGGCTCTGAACACGCCTTCTCTCACAAGAACCCTACAAGGTAGGCATTATAATGCTTATTTTACAAATGAGGAAACTGAGGCTCAGAGAGGTAAAATAATATGACCAAAGTCACAGAGCTAATGAGTATCAGAATCGGGAGTAGAACCTGGCCTGTCCGACTTTGTAGTTGTTGTTGTTGTTAGGTGCCACTGAGTTGGTTCCAACTCATAGCCACCCTATGTACAAAAGAACACAACACTTCCTGGTCCCGCACCATCCTCACAATCATTGCCATGTTTGAGCCCACTGTTGCAGCCACTTGTCAATCCATCTCATTGAGGGCGTTCCTCTTTTTCACTGACCCTTTACTTTACCAAGCATGATATCCCTCCTTCAGGGACTGGTCTCTCCTGATAACATGTATAAAGTACAGGAGAACAAGTCTCACCATCCTCACTTCGAAGGAGCATTCTAGCTGTACTTCTTCCAGGACAGATTTGTTTGTTCTTCTGGCAGTCCATAGTATATTCACTATTCTTTGCCAACACCATAATTCAAAGGCATTAATTCTTCTTTGGTTTTCTTTACTCATTGCCCAGCTTTCACATGCATATGAGGTGATTGAAAATAACCACGGCTTGGGTCAGGCACACTTTAGTCTTCAAAGTGACATCTTTGCTTTTGAACACTTTAAAGGGGTCTTTTGCAGCAGATTTGCCCAATGCAGCCTGTCATTTGATTTCTGGACTGCTGCTTCCGTGGGTGTTGATTGTGAATCTGAGTAAAACGAAATCCTTGACAACGTCAAACTTTTCTCCATTTATCATGATTTGTTTATTGGTCACAGTTGAGAAGATTTTTGTTTTCTTTACGTCGAGGTGAAATCCATACCGAAAGGTGTAGTTTTTGCTCTTCATCAGTAAGTGCTTCAAGTCCTCTTTGCTTTCAGCAAGCAAGGTTGTGATATCTGCGTATCGCAGGTTGTTAATGAGTCTTCCTCCAATCCTGATGCTGTGTTCTTCACATAGTCCAGCTTCTCCGATTATTTGCTTGGCAAACAGATTGAACAAGTAGGGTAAAAAGATACAACCCTGACACACACCTTTCCTGATTTTAAACCTGACTCTAAAATCACCATATTCTGCTGAGGCTCAGATTTGAGCACGTTATTCTCTGAATTCAAAACCAGTGCTGGCGCCCACCCCCCCCCCCCCAAAAAAAGACCAAAAACATATTCATGGCCATGGTATCCAGGTCCTGTTCAACCTGCTCCAAGCCAGCCTCATGGGGCTCTGGTCTAACTCAACCCTTTGCCATTTCCTGAACAACAAGTACAAGCTCCTTCTTCTCACCCTTTGCACATGCTGGTCCCTTTATCTGGAACAGTCTACCACCTACCACCAGATCCAGCTCTATTAATCAAAATCTTACTGCCCAAATGCCAACTTGCTGGTGACATTCTCTCCAAATTCCCTGCTCCGAACTTCAACCCTGCTTCCACTGCTAGCCTGTCACGGGTGGCTTGTTCCTTAACTTTGTACCTTCCATCCTCCGCCTCGGGAGTGGCTTTTACAAGATTGCCTCCCCAACTAGACTCTGAGCTCCCTGAAAACAGGGCCTTCCTGCCTGCAGCACAGAATGAGTCTCAACCAATGTTGGCTCAGTGACTGAGAAAACAATGCCATTAGGAGGGACACTGAGATGAGCTCTTAGAGCAAAATCTGCATTTGTCACCGCAAACTAAAGGTAGGTGCAGTTCACGCTGAGCGCAGAACCTGCCCCGGCCACGGGCCAGGTACTGTGCCCTGACTCCACAGGCATCAAATAAGCAAATGGCACAGAATCCTGTGACGTAGCTGCACTCGGTCTCCCATTTCACAGGCCAGCAAGTGGAGGCTTTGCAAGGCTAAGGAAGTGCCCAGCGTTCCACAACTGTTGGATTTGAGCCCAGGTAACCTACTGCCCGAGCCCTGCTCTTCATTCCCAGCCTAGCTGCCCTTTGCAATGACTCAAAAGGCATCCCTGTGTGGTAGCTTCTCAGGCAGTGTGACACACAGGGTCCAGGAGAGAGAGGACCAGCCCGTTCAGATCACACTGGCTGACTCCGTGCCTCTGCCACGCCTACTGTTAGGATTTAATGATGTGGCCATTTCCATTCCCACCTCTTCTCCATCCTCCATCCAAACCTGGAGGTCAGGGATGAGGTCTGGGCCAGGATACTCAGAATCTGCGAGGAGGCAGGCCCAGGGGTCGGGTCGGGGGTGAAGGGGCACAGGAGAGCCCCTCATCCAGAGTTTGTCCCCAGGGGTGGATTATTCAATAGGCAAGGTAAGCACAGGCTTACTTGTGCTTACTTACTAATCTGTAGTGAACAGTCTTACATGGGTTGCACCACATCTTTGATCAGTGACTGCTCCAGCTGAGCGCAGCCATGGGGGCCTGGTCAGCCCCGCAGCTCTTCCCCTGACTTGGCATGGCTGTCCCCGGCCACTGCGGAGACGAACAGAATCCGCCCGGCACCTTGAACAGATGGTGGCACTTCTAAAAATAACGTTGCACCACGCTCCCTGACGCAGCTGAGTCCTGGCGACAGAAGGGGGTGCGGGTGGGGGTGGGGGTTGCGAGCTGTGCTCACCAGCCATCTGCACAGGGACAGATGCGAGTGCAGCCTCCCCGGGGACGCGGGCCCAGGGGACCCTAGCCTAGTGAAAGCTGCGCAGAGACACAGTCCAGTGCCGAGGCTCCGAGGCCCTGTGATGAAAGCAAGGGAGGACATGGTGTGACCGCTGGGCCCCCTCACTCCCCATCGTCTGTGGCTCCTGCTCCAGCCCATGGAGCCCCCCAGCAGCCACAGCTACGCTCCTCTGTGTGGCATGTCCTGTCCTCTTTCGCTGCCTGTTGTGTGTTAGATCCTTCTCCAGCTCTGGGTCCATAAGTTCAAAATCTCCAGTCTGAGCTCATCTTGGGGGTTCCCTCTCATTCCTAGGAGCTCCTTCCCTCTATGGATTCTCAAACCACTTTTAATTTGACTTGCCACTTAATAGGGTCAGGAGCCCCTTGAGTAAGACTTTGAGTCATATAGGTCTGGGTTAGAATCCTGACTCTGCCATTGTTGAGTGACTCTGGGGAAGTCCACTCAGCAATCGGGCCTCAGTTTCCCCATCTTTGACATGGAGATAACAATAGTACCTGCCTCACAGAGCTGTCGGGAGGACAATCTGAATGCACGCAGGGCACAGGGCTTGGCAGGGAGAGACGCACAATAAGCTGGAACGAGAGAGATTTCTAGGTGGGAAAAAAGGGGCCTCAGGGGGAAGGGACTGGCCAGCGCCAGAGAGCAGGTGTTGACAGCTTGGAGCTCAGGCCCAAGGCTTCTTTTCAGACTTCCCCTCCTGAGCCTACCCACCCATCTGGTTCCCGGGTGCTCCAGGCATGTGTCCCACCTATGCCCTCAGGCAGGGTTTCCTCGAGAGCCAGACTCTTCTCCAGCCCCAAAAAGCTGGCCTGGGCAGGCCCAAAGGACCCTCTGAAGACACCTCCTCCCATTGTTGTCCAAAACCAGATCCCAGCCTCTTTTCCACCGAGCCCTGGACTGAATTTCAAGTCTTCCCCAAACTCCTTAGCAAGAGGCTTCCAAGGCCCTAGGAGATCCTGAACCTCGAACCCTGAAGGTATCCATGGCCAACAGCCCCCCGCCCCCCGCCCCCCTCAGCAGTCCCCAAAGTCTCGGCTCCCTTCTGCTTTCTCAACCTTGCTCTTCCAAACCTCCCACAACCCCAATGATGAGGGCAACTTGGCTCTGGAGGGGTGGAGGTGGGGGACTGTCTGCTTCCCTCCTCCATCACTACCATCACCATCATTATGCATTTCAAAGGTCATTCTCCAGCCACTTTACCCCTTCCTTCTCCCCTAAGAGTCCCCAGTACTTTTCAAACGGTTAACATGCTTGACTGCTCACCAAAAGGTTGGAGATTTGAGTCCACCCAGAGTGACTCAAAAAAAACAGCCTGGCAATTTACTTCCAAAAAAGCAGCCATTGAAAACCCTGTGAAGTACAGTTCAACTCTGGCACACACAGGGTTGACATGAGTTGAAATCGACTTGAGGGTAACTGATTTTTATTTTTTATTTTACAGGGCTCCATAGGTGAGGCTGGTGTCCCTGAATTCCAGACCTCCCACCATGCTGCCCCCTGGAACCTGCTCTTTGTGGGATGGAATCCAGGCGTGTTTAGATTTGGAGTTTCAGAAGGAGTCAGAAACTAGATTCAAATCTCGTACCACTGCAAGTCAAGAGCTCTTTCTCCAGCCTAGCCCACTCACGCCTTGCCTCTGTGGACACTGCAGTCCATGAGACTGCCTGCTTTGCAATGCCTAACTTGGGCTTTTTGCTTCCTGGACTCCTTGTTACAAGGGACTGAGAAGGCCAGAGCTGCCATGTCTGTTTCTCTCTCCAGGGTCAGGTTTGGGGGTTTCTGGTATGGGCATATTTAGTGGCTGACATAGACCCTGATGACATCCAGGCTGCACTGAGCTGACTTCCTGACTACCGTGTCCTGTGCAGGCAGGTAACTCCAGGAAGCCACTCTGCACAGCAGAGGCAGCCTAAGGGCACTGTAAAGGCCCAGAAACATTTGCAACGCTTGACAGACAAGCCAGAAGAGGCCCTGATTCCCCAAGCTCGCTAGAGTCCAGAGCCCAGAAGGGACCTCAGAGGTCAAAATTCCTGTGAAGCCCTTCCACAGCACCTGTGTAAGTCCTGCTTGTGCTTGCATGCCTCCCTTGATGGGGGATTCACTCCCTCCTGCCATGATAATCTATGTCCATGCTGGTGGTTACAAAGTCCTATGTGTTGAGCTGAAATTTTCTTCTTGCTAAGAAAATTGTACTGGTTGACATTTAATGGATGTTTTCTGACCTGCCCTGGGTGCTGCACAGAATATTCCTGGCCCCGCTTCCTCACTGGAAGTTCATGTCCAAGTGTGTGTGCGTAGAAGTGGGTCTGTGCGTGTCAGGGCAGGACAAAGTGTACATGGTGTTGAATATCAAGGGCTTGTTCAATCAGAGAACATGCATTGAGCACCTAGTGTATACCCAGCACTGGTCTCCAAAAAATACTGAAGCTGTGGCTGAACCGGAGGACGTGAGATAGCAGTTCTGGTGGAGACGTGGCCAAAGTAATAACGGCACAGGAGTAGGAAGGACGGTAATGATAGTAATCACAATCATAACAGCAGCTACCTTTTAGTACTGCCAAACGCCACTCCTTGTATTCGGCATTTTCCATGCATTTTCTTATTTAATCCCCATAACAACTCTCTGAAGTAGGTGCTTTTTTTTTCATTTTACAGGTGAGGAAATGAAGGCTCAGAGAGGTGGAGTAACTGGCCAGGGTCACACAGCCAGGGTGTAGCCTGAATGGGGTTTGCTTTAGGATCTACCCCCAAGGTTGTGCTCATGACCTTGGCACTCAACAGCCCTGTTGACTCGGAAGTAGCACAAACAGACTGTCCTGTAGTGGGGATACCAGTGCAGTGAAATGTGTTCTACTTGGGTGAAGCCAGGGGCCACCCCGCTTCTCCTCCCTGAGGTGGAGGACAGTGCCAGTGGACACCTGCAGTTCTAGCACCCACCAAGGAAATCCCCAGTGGGAGTCTGCTCACTGACACTGTTGACAGGTGTGCGGCGGGGGCTTCCATGCCACTAAAGGTTGGGGTGCTCTGGCTGGCCTGGCAGGTTGCGTGTGAGGGGCAAAGAAGCAGATGGCAGTCTTTGCCGGTGTGTGGAAGAAGTCAAGGGTAAAATTCTGGAGCGGTCTGCCTTGCCGCAACACCTGCTGTTAGAAATGGCCCCCGGGCCAGAAGGCTGGCGGCCACCCAGTGTGGTTTCAATGAAGAATGGTAGGCCTCCTCCCCGGGGGAGGGAGGGGCACAGCCATCAGCCCACCCTTGTCCCATAGCATTGCTATCTGGTTATAAATCAGGACTGTAAATGGAAGGGGTTTTCACTCTGGAGCAGAGGGAGTAGGGTGCCCATTTTACAGATGAGGGGACTGAGCTTCAGAGAGGGCAAATGATTTGCTTGACAGGTCACTTAGACACAGGGCTGGGACTAGGGGGAGGCGGGGGAGACATTCAGGGTACAAAATGTAAGGAGGCCTCGCTCTGAGGGTCGTAGAAGTGCCAAAGCGCCATCCCTCCACCATCTGCCTGCCTTGCTATTTAAGTCCACCTGAAATACCCGTGGCCTTCAACAAAGGGCAGAGACTGAACACTGACAACGAGATTGTGAACATATGTTGCTAACTGCAGATGAGGCAGACGCAATTGAGTCTAAGGAACACCCGGAGTTGTAAAAGCTGTTTAAAGCTAATGGCTCTCAGTTCCCTAGGCAGTGATGGATTTCAGGGGGAACAGTTCACTTCTAACCGCCACTCATTTGCAAACTTCTGCTGTGGGCCTACTGTGTGCAGGAGGAGGGACCAGACACTGCTCTGGCTCTGCAGAAGCTTAAAATTGTTCCCTTCCTGTCTCGCACAGAGCCTACACAACACAACAACTTAATAAAAATAATAATGATAAGCTAACATTTATGGTAGTGGTTTAGTGGTAGAATTCTTGCCTTCCATGTAGGAGGACCTGGATTCAACTCCAGGGCAACAGACCTCATGTTAAGCCATCATCTGTCTGCCAGTGGAGGCTACAGGCTGCTGTGATGCTCAGCAGGCTTCAGTGGAGCTTCCAGACTAAGATGGACTAGGAAGAAAGGCCTGGCAGTCTGCTCCAGAAAATCAGCCAATGAAAACCCTATGGCTCACAAAGGCCCAATTTGCAACTGATCAAGGGGATGGTGCAGGACGGGGCAGCCTGTCGTTTCATTGCGCATGAGGTCACCACAAGTCGAGGGCCTACTCGACAGCTGCGAACACCAGTAACCACACTTTTGGAGCATTTTCTACACGCCAAGTCCTGTGCTAAACACTTTATATGGTCATCTCAGTTGATCCACACCACAGCTCTATGAGGCAGGTACTCTTATCAATACCATTTTACAGATAAGAAAACTGAGGCACAGTTAAGTTTCTTGCCCAAGGTAACTCGGAGAGAATGGTCTATAGAATATTTGTGGAATGAATTAATGAGAACATGCTGAGGGGGGTTAGTGCAGGGAGGCCAAATGAGCATAAGGGTAATAGGACTTGTTAAGTGCTGGGCCCGAGGACTGTGCAAATGCTACGGATGCTTGAGGAGGCTGCGTCAGCCCCCTGAGGGTAGCACCAAGAGGGTCAGGACTCTTGGGCAAACTTGGGTTGCAGGCTTCCAGGAAGCAGGTGACAGTGACAGCCACCGTATCAGTTAGCAGCGGGAGGAGGCTCCGATTTCTCTCTCTCAGAGCCTGACCACGTGCCCACCTATAAAAATATCCCAGGTCAGTGGCCCCTTTCACCCTGAGAAAGTAGCCTCTGGGGCAGCCCAGAGGTGGGCAGGAAGAAGGGAGCAGGTGGGTCCCTCCTGGCTGGCCGGGCAAAGGTCCCCATCCTGAACCCTCCAGCCCCTTGGCTGCCTAGACACATGCCTCTAGCCTTTGGGGAGGGGGCTGCCGCTGGACACCCTGACACCCAAGCCTCCTGGCTCGCGCCTCAGTTGTCAGGCAACCAAGCAGGACATCCCTCTCTCCTGAGCTCAGGTTTCGGGATCTGAGGACAGGGCTTGGATGGGGGCGTTGTGTATAATAATAGATACACCCTAGGCTGGTGGGGCAGCTCAAGATACACAAATCTCAGACCTGGGCAGGCCTGTGGTCATTTTGTAGATGGAGAGACTGAGACCCGGGAGGAAAGGGAGCTGCCTGGTGGTCAGGGGGCGGGGGTGGGAAGTGGGGAGGGGGCTTCCTTGCTGAGAAGACTGTTGTAGAAACAGTGAAAAAGGTGACAACAATGAACAGCAAGAATGATAGCTGCCACCCATGGGGCACTGGCTATAGGCTAGGCACTGTGCTAATGGCTATTCCCATGTGGGTTCATTTTATCCTTCAAACAACACAGCAAGGTATAGATCCTGTTTTCACTCCCATTTTATAGACTGAGGAATGGATGCTCAGACACACTGAACCACCACCTAAGATCAGGGGCCACGTACAAGCTCAGATCGGTGACACCAAAGCCTGCAAGCTTCTCCCCATCTGCATTGCCCTTAGGGACGACTGAGACTGGATGTCTGGATGAGGTGGGGGCCTTCCCAGACCTGCTTCCCACTGCTTGACTTTGACCCCTCTGCAGCTCTGGGTGGCAGGGCTCTTGAGGATGCTGAGCTCAGAGAGTTGAGCGGTGGTCCCAAGGGCACTTTGGCAGTAGGAGGATGCAGGATTTGAACCCAGTTCTCTCTGGCTACAGCACCCGGGCTGAGGCCCCAGCCTCAGGCATTTCTACCCCCTTTCCCCAGCAGGGTGAGGCTCCCAGGGAACAGGACCCCACTCCCCAGCCTCCAAGACAGCCGGCAAGCCCTGGGAGAGCGTGGTGACCTTTTGAGTCCAAACCACTGGACCTTTCCCTCAGCTCCCCCCACTCCCCTGCAACCTGAGCCTCAGCTGGACTGGGATATGCAGGTTGCCATGGTGACAGCACATGGGATACTGACCTGGGGACCCGCTGGAGGCACAGGGGAGGGGCAGGCCTTGCCTCTGAGGGCTGCTGGAGGGGCGGAGGACAGGGGCCTGGGGGCCCGGCGGTCACCGTGGCTGCTCTCAGGGCCAGGCCCGGCACAGGCTATTTATATTTCTGCTGAATGGGCCCAGTGACCCGATCCGCAGTCTACCCTGCCCGGGAGGCCCAGCCGCTGCACAGACAGGGAGGAAAGGAGCCCTGGAGCCTGCTTCCTGTCCCCTAGCTGTGAGGAGGGGGGAGAGAAAGGAGAGGTGCAGGACCCCCTCCTCACTTCCACTAGGCTCAACACCTACCCCTCTGGCCCAGTCCCACCAGCATGCCCCATGTTGTGGGCCAGGATCTGGCCAGTGTGGGCCTGGGCTCTGGTCTGAAAGGGGCTCAGAATAGCTGTCTGTTCTAGGATAAAGGGCCGGGGTGGGGGGGCGGTGGGGAGAAGGGACGAGAAAGGGGAGAAGAGAAGCTGTAAGGTAGAGAGGAACTTGAGAGGCTGGCGCTGAGGGGAGAGGGGGCAAGGGAGGAAGAAGAGGATGAGAGGAGAAAGAGGAACAGGCTGCCTGAGGAAGAGACAGAGTGAGACGGAGAGACAGAGGAGGAGAGATAGACTGACTGACTGACTGATACACAGAGCGGGGGAGAGAGACAGACTGACCGAAACATAGAGACAGAGACAGACAGAGAGAAAGATAGACTGATATGCAGACAGATGGACATATTATATAGAGAGAGAGAGACAAAGAGATAGACTGAGACTGAGAGGCCAGCAGAGAGACAGAAACCCTGAGAATGGGGCCGGAAAGGACCCTGAGGCCGAGCCAGGAGAGCGTGCCCCCTGCTGGAACACAAGCCAGAGTCAGGTCTCAGGGGCAGCTGGGCGGCTTGTGTCTGTGGTGCCTACGCTGACCGCCCAGCCCACTCTTCCAAGGCTGTAGCTTGGTCCTGGGCATCCCTCCTCCTGCCCTTCCTGGCCCTGAGCAGTCCCCGACCCTCCCAGCACCCTGGGCACAGGGCACAGCAAGGGCTTCGCCAAGGTCGGTGAACCGGCCTTGCCAGGCGGGACTGACATGGCGGCGGCTGCCGAGGCTTGCCAGTCCATCCGCCCTCAGATCCGGGTTATTTCGGGAGCTGAGCAGCCAGAACACACACCTCCTCCCTTGTGCATGGGCCAGTGGCTGCTGACTCAAAATATTCTCTCAAGGAAACTGTCTCCCCGAAATCCAATGTCACTTCTTCTGGGAGGCTCCCCTGGCTCTCCTGGAATGAAGCCTGTGATCGTACAGGGTCTGGTTGGAACCTCCAGGCCCAGGGAGCCCAGGCAGAGGTGTGCTCACTCCTCCATTGGACTGTGAGCTTCATCATGATAGGGCCCTCGGGCTTCCCAGCACGGACCTGGTGAGCAGCACTGACAACCACAAGAGTAGCAGCACTGGCTGGGGATTATTAAACACTTACAACGTCCCAAGAACATGCATCACCTCACGTAACATCTCAGTAGCCCTATGTGTAGGCCTCATTAGCACTCGCACTTTACAAACCCTGTGGCTCAGAGAGGCTAATAGGCCCAAGGTCTCACAGCTGGGAACTTGCTGAAACAATAACCACAAGGCAGTCTGAATTCAGAGCCCAGTCACCTGACCACCAGGCAAAGAGCCTCCCCTGCTCCAGTGATCACTTCCATTTCTGTGCTCAAGAAGCTTCTGTGGCTCTCCAGTACCTCTAAGATAAATCCAAACATCCTACCTGGCGCTACTCCCTTCCCTCTATCTGCTCTCATTCTCTCTCCTCTGATCTCCTGCTTCTAGGCCCCTTTCTCCTATTGTCTGATTTATTCACTCAAAAGTTACTTAATGAGCATCTACTGTGTGCCAAGCACAATGTATTATGGATTGAATTGTGTTCCCTCCAAAAAGATATGTTGAAGTCCTAACCCCTGGTACCTGTGAATGCAGTCTCCTTTGGAAATAGGTTCTTTGAAGATGTTATCATTTAAGTTAACATGAGGTCATACTGGAGCAAACCATTTGCTACTGAGTTGACCCTGGATCCTGGCAAACCCATGTATGTCAGAGTAGAACTTCGCTCCAGAGTTTTCAATTGTTGATATTTTGTAAGAAGATTGCCAGGCCTTTCTTCCAAGGTGCCTCTGGGTGGACTCAAACCTTCAAACTTTTGTTTAGCAGCTGAGTGTGTTCACTGTTTGCATCACCCAGGGACTCGATCGTACTGGAATAGGTGGGTTTTAATCCCACCTGAGTGGGGTCCTTAGAGAAAACATGCAGAGATAGCAAAAAGATGGCCATGTGAAGATGCATCTACAAGTCAAGGACAACCTGGGGCTTCCAGAAGCTGAGAGAGACAAGAGGATCTTCTTTGGCCAAAACATGGCCCTGCTGACACCCTGAATTTGGTCTACTAGCCTCCAAAACTGTGAGACAATAACTTGCTGTTCTTATAAACCAGCCAGTTTGTAGTACTTTGTTACAGCAGCCCTGGGAAGTGAATGTACTGTGCTTGGTCCTTACCTTCTGCTGGGGAAGGCAGACCAGGAAAAGTGCTATGGAGAACATCAGGCATCATGACCCAGAAGGCCAGGGGACCTATTTTGCTGAGGTGGACATGCAAGGTACTGGGGTCAGTGTGTTCCAGGCAGAGGGAACAGCATGGGCAAAGGCCCTGAGGTAGGAAGGGCTGGGAGTTATTAAAACCAAAAGAAGGCCAGTTTGGATGCATGGGGAGAGGTGAGCCCAGATCAGACTTTGAAAGCCATGGACTGAATTCCAAATGCAGAGGGATGCCTCTAAAGACTTCAGGTGGATTAGCACAAAGGCGTTAAAAAGATTCATGACCCATTGGAGAATGGCCTGTGATGGGGAGAGTGGGCGCAGGGAGTGGTGATGGCCGAACCGCAGGGTAGCAGAGGTGGCACAGGGATGTAGGTGACTGGGAGCAGGTTTAGGAAATGGAGCTGAGAGGATGAGCAGGGAGATGGAGGAGGAGCAGGGCTGCTAACTCTGCCCTGCCTGTAGAGGAGGGCAGATGGCAGTGCCATTAACTACCACGGATGTCTGGAAAGGAGCGGCTGGGGGATGGGGAGGTGTTGGGCAGGATCAGGAATCTTGTTTTGGACTTGTTAACTTTGAGATGCTTGTGAGACGTCCAAGTGGAGATGCCAAGCGGGCAGTTGGAGGTATGAGTTGGGAGCTCAGAAGAGAGGCCCCGGCTGAAGATATAAATTTGGGAATCAGCAGCTTTGAGATGGTATTTAAAGCCCTGGGACAGGATGAGATCATCGAGGGAGAAGGGAAGAGGCCTGGAGCCGAGTCCCCAACATTTAGAGGTCGAGCAGAGGAGAATGGAGCTAGGCAGCCACAATGGCAGACCTGATCATGTGGCTGCCCTGCTCAAGAGCCCTCGGTGGCTCCCTATTGCCCCCAGAACAAGGTTCAGAATCCTTAGCCCAGCACGAAGGCCCGGCCTACCTATATAGTCTCAGTCTTCCTGCCCCTTCCTTGCATCCTTCCAATCGTAATGAACACCTTGTAAGGTTCCATACCTCCAGGCTTTTTTGCCCAGGCAGCTTCCCCCTGCCTGGAGTGCCCTCCTGCAGGCAAAGGCGGATGCTAACTCTTATCTTCTAAAGTGCCACCTGTGACACTTTCTCTAACACCCTGGGCAGACTTTGAAACCCCTGTCTCTGCGTTTCTCTGGCCTTCTGGACACTCCACACTATTCTTGTCATTCTGGGAGCTCCTGGGGGCAGTGGGCTGGTCAACTTCTGTGTCCTGGCCCAGCATGCCGGTGGCTCCGGTGGCCCCTCATGCCTTGAGCTCCCTGTGTACCCCATGGGTCTAAAATGCACCATCAGAGCTGGGGTGGGCTGAGAATGTCGACTTAATCACTTCCAGTTTGAGCCTGGGCTGCTTCTCTGAACAGACTCCGAGAAAGGAAGGATCACATCGGGAGGAGGAGAGCGGGGATGAGAGAGAGGGGTGGTCACTGCGCATTTGCCAGGACCCCCACTGGCTCGGCAGCAGGTGGAGGAGGGGGATGAGAAGCACGAAAGCAGGAGAAAAAGAGCAATCAAATTCATCTTCCTTGCTGAACAGAGTGTATGACAGGAGGCTTTGTCAAGCAAGAAATCAAATAGCACATTGCAGGTGGGGTGGGGGTGGGAGCAGAGAGTATATGGTGCAGTTCTAGGCTTGGAGGGGTCATGTCAGAGCCCCAGCCCTCCCCAGGCCACTTTTGTTCTGTCTGGTGTTAAATGTTACCACTTGCAGGCCTATAGAAAGCCTCTCTGGCTTGGGGGGCTGGGGAGAGGCCACGTGCCCATAAAAAAAAAAAAAAATTTTTTTTTTTTTTTTTTTTTTATGGGCACCACGCATTGGGTCGAGGATGCGGATTGGGGTTAGACAGACCTGGGTTCCAATTCCAGCTCTGCCACTTGCTACCTGGCCTTGGGCAGGTCCCTGCCTTGCTCCGAGCCTCAGTGTCTTCATCTGTAAGATGGGCATATTTATATGTGCTGCCTAGGCTTTTGGAGAAGTGATGTGTGCCCATGCCCAATAAACAGTGCAGTGGCTGGCACACAGCTGTCTCCTTTCATCTTCCTAGAGGAGTGTGTTGTTCCCTTTTTACAGACAGGGAAACAGGGGCTCAGAGCAGTGCAGACCATGCAGTTTGGACAGGCAGAGCTGAGGGCTCAGAGCATTTCTGCCTCCAAAGCCAAAGGCCCCCTCCCTGTGCCAAGATACTTCATGCGTTCTTTTACTTGGTCACTTAGGCAGTTGATTCTGGGGCCTTGGGTTGGATGTATGAGGGTTGGAAGCCTGGTCAGAGCTGACACCTGGAGGAACACCTCATGACTCATCTACATGGACGTCCACAACAGGACCCATTCGAGAATTGGCCCAAAGTCACATGGTCCCGTCTGGTGGGTCATAAGGGGGTGACCCACTGTGGGCACAAGATGCAGACGGTGGCTTGAAGTATTGCACATGACTTCCTCCATCCCAGGCCATGTCTCTGAGCTACAGACCCCAGCTTCCTATCTGGCTTCTCCACCTGGGTGTCTCCCTGACACCTCAAACTCAACACATTTGAAGTCCAACTTACCAGCTTTTTCCTTTATGATTAGTGTTTTTTATGTGTCCTCTCTAAGAAATCATTGCTTATGCCTCGGCTGTGATTTTTTTCTAGAAGCTTCCACTAAAGTCTAGTTTTTATGTTTAGCGATATAATCCTTCTCAGGCTGATTTTGTGCATGGCGTGAGGTAGGGATTCAAACTCAACATATCTGAAACCCCTCCCCTGATCTCATTCTTCCCTGGGGTTCGCTGTCACCCTGAAAGGCCTCATCTTCTCTCCATGTGGCAACTGAGACACAAAGAGTCACCCCGTTACCCTTCTCTCCATCATCAACGTCTTGTTGATTCTGCCTTCTAAGTTTCCTTGAAACCACTGATTTCCCCCATCTCTGTGGTCCCTGCCCTTTCCACATTGTTACCTGTTGCCTGGATAATGACATAGCCTCTTAACAGGCCTTTTGTTGCTACTCAGCAGTGAAAGAGACATTTCTGAAAATCAATCTGTTCACATCATAACCTTCTCCACCCATCCTGCTCTTAAGAGAAAGACACAATCCATTAATGGTCTGCCCTGCTCCATCAGCCTCCTCCAGCACCCTGTCCTTATTCTGCTGCAGTCATACTGCTCACTCTCTGCACCAGATCTGCGCCTGTGCTGTTCCCTCTGCCTGGAGTGTTGTTCCTACCACATCAACACCTATAAACTCCTACTCATCCTACTGCTCTTGGCACCACCCCCACCTCCTCAGGAAGGCCTTCCTTGATTACTTATTATTTACTCCTCTTTGTCATCAGGGTTGTATTTTGCACATATTTGTGTGATGGTTGGATTAATGTTTGATGCTAGGCCACTGAGGGAATGTCCTGTACCTTTTTTCATCACTCCTGTATTCCTAGGGCCTACCTAGCACAGTGTCCAGTACATAGTAGGTCATATGTAAACAGGAGGAAAGGAAGGAAGAAGGAGAGAGAGTGAGGGAGGAAGGAACGGTGGAACCTGCATGGAATGAAAAGACTGATTTCCTTCGCTATAACCTTTCTTCCCGAAGTGGGGGTTCTCAGACCCCTTCAGGCTAGATGTTTGGTGAATGATCTCCAGCGGGGAGGGGAAATGGTCATACCCAAAGGAGGAGGCTCCCTACACTCTGGGCCTGTCTGTTGGGTGGGCCCCCTGCCCTCTCAGCCCTCCCTGCCTTACAGCTGTGGCCAACTGGCCTCCAACTGCAGGCTCTGGGCTCTGGGGCCCCACTTGCCCCTGACTGGGAGGGGATTAAGATCCTAGGGGCCAGCTCAGGGGGCCCACGGTCATCATGTCATCTGGGTAAACAGATCCCAACTCCAGGATCTGGACTCCTATATTGTCCCTGCCCCAGAGCTCCCTCCATACCCCAAGACCTTTAGGGCTGTGACCCTGATGACTTCTTGCCAGGCACCCCCACCCCTAGCCTGGACCCCAAGCTTGGTACAGGCTCTCTGCTAAGTAGCTCTCCGGTCTATGCTCTTCTCTCCACCTCTACTTCCCCCATCAGTGCGCTCACCTGGACTCTCACTAGCCCCTTTGCTGACCCCTGCTGCCATTCTTGCTCATACGATCTCCCCGATAGCTGCCAGAGGGATATTCCTAAAACATAAATTGAGTCATGTCGCTTTCCTGCTCCAAACCTGCCATTGGCTTCCAGCAAACTCAGAGTTAAATCCAAAGTTCTCTCTGAGGCCTATGATGTCAGGTGGGGTGCTCTAGCCCCACCAACTCCTTCTCATTTCCCATCTCCTTATCTCACACGCTCTCTGCTTTAGTCATGGTAGACCTTGGTCTGCTCCCATCTGCCATGCCTGGACCTGAGAACAGGTCATCTCTTTTTTGCTAGGGTTATAGATGGGCAGGAAGTTGGTCTGGGATCCTGAGAATGAAGGTAGCCCAGATGCAAGCAGAGCTGAGAAATGGAGAGACAGCATTCGAGCACTGAGATCAGGCCATACCTGAAGCCACCTTCCCTGTTTTTTGTTCTATTATATTAACCAATAAGTTTCTTTCTTTCTTTCTTTTTTTCTTGCATACACTAATTTGAGCTGGTATTTTTATCACTTGCTTTTTAAGGGAGTCCCAATTCATTCAACTGGCCAGCCCTACTTTGCCCCACCCTACCCACTTCTCCATTCCTTCAACATGCCAGGCACATTCCTGCCCCAGGGCCTTTACACTTGCTGTTCCCCCTGCCTGGAGTGGTCTTCTCCCAGATGTCTGCATGTCTCATTCGCTCACCTTGTGAGATTCCTGCTACCGTCACCTCCTCAGAGAGGCCCTTCCTGACCACCCCATCAAAAATAACAAGCTGCAGCATCACTCCTGATCCCCTTACTCTGTGTTATTTTACTTTATAACACTAATAGCCACCATGCATATTATATTTTTACTTATTGTCTCTCCCCTTCCACTAACTGTAAACTCCATAAAGGCAGGGATTGTGTCAGGGCAACCATCTGTCTTGGTTTCCCTGGAACTGAGGGGTTTCCTAGGATGCAGGACTTTTGGTGCTAAAACCAGGATTGTTCCGGGCAAACAAGGATGAGTAAGTCAGTCTCCCTGGACTGCCATGTTTGTGTCTTGTAATATCCCCATTGCCCAGATGGGGCTGGCACACAGTAGGTGCTTAATACAGAGTTGAATGGGTGAACGCAGGCAGGCACTGTGCCTGGTGGTATCATACAATATTTATGTGCTCAGTTTCATCTAATCTTTATCCCCAGTCTAGGAGGTGGGCTCTATTATTATCCCCATTTTACAGATGAGGAGCCTGAGACTTGAACAGCTTGCTCAGGCCACAAATCAAAGAAGCAGGGGAGCCAGCATTTTAATCCAGCTCTGCCAGACTCCAGAGGCCACACGGTTAACTGCTCTGCAGTGCACACCTCCCGACTACCACCTGCTCTGCCCAGACCAAATGACCTTTGGCTCCTGTTGTCTAAACAGCCACAAGTGGGCCAGGAGAAGTCCCCCACTCAGGTGGGTGAGAACTGGCCTGGGACAGATTCGAGGTGGTGGGAGAAGTAAAGATGGTCAGTCCAGGGGCTGGAACCCCAGAGTGAGGCAGCCACTCCTCCTGACCTGTAAGTCCTGGGGTACCTCTGGTCCAGGCCCCACCAGTACCAGGTCTCCCTGAAGCCTGGTCAATCTCAGCTCCCTCCTTGGCTCACCCAGCAGACCCATGACTGAGCTTGAGGAAGCCCTTGTTCCATTCACCCAGAAAAGCCTAAACTAAAACACCCTTCCCTCCTCAGATCAGGAAATGGCCTTCTCCTTGCCGTCCCAGACCTGCCACTACCCCTACCCCTACCCTGCTGACAGGGTTGGCCTTCGTGGCCCTGCCTGTCCTGGTCAGACCAACATTGGTGCAGTGCTTCCCCCGGCCAACTCACCTCTCATATGATCCTTATGGCCAGCCCTTGTGGTAGGGGCCACTTTTTACCCTCATTTCATGGATGAGGAAACTGAGGCCCAGAGAGGTGAAATCACCTGCCCAAGGTCACACAGCTCACAGGGGGCAGCCCTAGGATCCTCAGAGACAGATTCAGGTCTGTCTCCCAAGCTCACTTGTTATCTATTTATTCTCCATTGCTGCCCTGATGAGGATGATGATGGAGATAATAAACAATGCTACCATTTACTGCCACTGCCCGTCTGTCAGTTCATCAAACTCTGGTGGCTTGCGTGTTGCTGGGATGCTGGAAGTTATGCCACTGGTATTTCAAATACCAGCAGGGTGGATGGGTTTCTGCAGAGCTTCCAGATTAAGACAGACAAAGAGGAAAGGCCTGGCAGTCTACTTCTGAAAATTGTTATCGTTGTTGTTAGGTGCTGCTGAGTCAGTTCCAACTCATATCAACCCTATGTACAATACTACCTGGTCCTGTGCCATCCTCACAACCATTGTTATTCTTGAGCCCATTGTTGCAGCCACTGTGTCAATCCATCTTGTTGAGGGTCTTCCTCTGTGGATTACAACAGAACATGGTCCAACAGAGTGCTGGAAGACCAGCCTCCTAGGCTGGAAGGCACTCAAAATACAGAGTGGTTCCATCGATGGACTTGAGCATACCAACAATCGTGAAGATGGCGCAGGACTGGGTCACGTTTCTTTCTGTTGTACGTGGGGTGTCCATGAGTCAGAACCGACTCAAAGGCAACTAACAACAATTATTTATGGAGTTGGGCACTTTGCATGCATTATTTCTCATTTCAAACCACCCTGTATGGTACAATTATCCCCATTTTACAGATAAGGACATCGAACAATAGAGGAGTTAAGTGGTTGACTAAGGCCACACAGCAGGAATGCCTCCTAATGAAACTTGTCTTACCAATATGCCCCCCTCACCTCCCTCCTTCCTTACCAACCTACCTACATACCTACCTCACAACCAGCCTGACAACCAACCAGCATCTACCGAGTGTCGACAATATGTGATGCCCTCCCCTGCCCCAGTGCCAGCCCCTCCCCAGACACCAACAGCAAGAAGTGAAGTCCTGGCCTTCGGGTTGCCCTGGCTGCTGGCCCTCAGCGCCTGGAAATCCCTTCCTGACCAGGATCCCTTGGGCCCGATTAATGATCTACTTGGGACTCTGTCACTGGGGAATTCTTCTCGGCAGATTTAATTCTGGGATCTCAGCTGCTCTGTCCCTGCCTGGCCACCAAGGAGCTGTTTTTCATAACAAAGTGGGGGCAGGAGGAGGGCCATGGGAGGTTTTAATAATTCCATTGTTGGAAATTTCCATGCCGGTGGAAAAGACCCACTGGCTGGCCTCCAAAAGCCTCCCTGAAAAAATTTCCAAAAAAGCAATGGCTGGACGGGCCCACTCCTTCCTGGACAGACGCTGGAGAAGCCCATGGAAGGAAGGGCTTGGGGACGAGTGCATCAGCACTAACCCCCAGCACAGAGCTGGGCACCCAGAGGCCCAAGGGGGAAAATGTGGTCCCCTTCTCCCTTGGAGAGAAGACAGAAAGGTGCCCCATCAGGGAACGAGTCATAAGCCCAGAGTCCATTTCTCTGCCACCCGCTTGCTGGTGATTCTGAGTAGTTACTAGACCTCTCTGAGCCCATCTGGCCCTGTGAAAGGAGGCAGTGGACAAGATGCTCTCTAAGGGTTGAAGCATCTTGATGAGTGATGACTCTGGCTTGAGTCTGCCTGTCTCCTGGGTTCCCGGGCTGAGGCTGGGTGAGTCCAGAGAAAACAAGACCCTGGGAACTCTGCAGGCATCTATAGGGGCCAGAGGCTACCTGGGGAAGCAAAGAGTGAGCCTGAACACCCTGCGCTGTCTGCCTCTCCCATGCGCATGTGGTCCCAGCTGCCTTTCCGTGGACAGGCTGTGGATCTGCACCCAACTGAGTGTCCTGGGGGCACCTTCAGCATCTCCCCACCTTCACCCCCACAGCCACCCCACTGCTGGCTCTGGGGGTCCCTGTGACTTTCTTTCCACCCTACTGCTGCATCCAGCACCCCCTGCTATCTCGGTTAATTCCTCACTACCTCCCGCATCCCCATCCCTGAAAATCTCCAGGCTTCCCCACCCCCCATGGCTGTGAGCAGATCTGGGGACCAGGGCATCATGGAGTGCAGTCAGTGCCTCCAGACCCGGAGCCAAGGGGTGGGGAGTGAAATGAGGCCTTGAGTGGGAACCGTTTGCCTCAGGGGCACGGAAGGTGCCCAGGGCAGGAGCCAAACCTGAGGCATCTGTCCCCCGCATCCTTCAACCTCACCTGCATTATGTGGGTGCCCCATGATCAAGTGCAGGATTCATTTGTGCAGATGAGGGTTCAAACCCTGGCTCTGTTACTCACTAGCTGTGTGACTCAGTTTCTCTGTCTACAAAATGGGTCACTGCCCAGAATTGTGACAAGGATTGAATGAGATGACAATCCACTTCCCTCACTGCAGTCAGAGGGTTCTGTGTATGAGCCTCATTCCAGCTTAAGACCCTCCAATAGTTTCCCATTCATTCAAGGTCAAATCCAAACTCTGTACCATGACCTACAAAGTCCTGTGTGATCTGGTCCCTGACTACATTTTCCACCAGATCCACCTCTCTCCCCTTCCTACATCTCACTCCAGTCACAATGGCCTTCTTTCCAATCTTTGACCACACCTAGCTCATTCTCACCTCAGGGCCTTTGCACACGCTGGCTGCTTTGCTGAGAAGTTCTTCTCCTTTATGGCGGTGTGGCCAGGTACTATTCATCATCCCAACATGACCTCCTCATGAGAACCTCTCTGACCATCCTACTCATATTGTCCCAGATAGCCCTTTTGATTCCCCTATTAATCTTCTTTGTAACAATTACCACTGCTTGGAATTACTGATTTCATTTACTAGTGACACCTCCTCTGCCTTGTTCACTGCTATATCCCCCCTGCCTGAAACAGCGCCTCACATGCAGCAAGAGTTCAAAGAAGTACTTGTTAAATAAACAAATAAATATGTAATGAATCCAAAACACGTTAGGCATTAAATGTATGCTGGTCCTTTTTCTATTCCTAGCTCAACTTTTTCCCCCTGAGCGCACACGCACACACGCAGACAGACAGACAAAATAAATCCTCAGGTGAAACCAAAGAACACAAACCCCAAACAAGAAAACATGCTAGAAGGAGGACCTAAGGTCACCAGGGTCCCAAGGCCAGTTGTAAGGCCTTATCCTGGCTTACCTGAGGGTCCCCCCTGAGGCAGCAGGAAGTCAAGGTCACTGGAAAGAGCAGAGAGCAATATATTACTTTTCAGCATGGAGTGGGCAGGCCACTGGGCAACAAGAGGAACCTGTACCCTGTCTGTAGCCCTGGTAGGAGGTGAAAAATGTGTCCAGGAGGGACCCTGTCTGGTTTATTCACACCATGTCCTCAGCACACGAGGAGGTGATCGGTGAAAGCTTGTTAATGAATACATGAATGGGGTGGCGGGGCTGGGGGGAGGTGAGGCTGGACAGCAGGAAACAGAGCACTGGTCATCAATGTCTGTGGGCATCATCAGCTTGGGGTATGGTGCTGGGCCCTGCCCATGACACCATCTGAGGGTTCCTCCCACAGTACGCACATACTGTCACTCCCCTGATCAAGAACCTGCTGTGGCTTCCGCTGCCTCTGAGAAAAAGTTCGGACTTCTTCCGTCCATGGAGGATCCATCCATCTATCCACTCATCCCTTCCTGCCTTCGTCCATCCATCTACCTCTTCAAGCATCCATCCATCCATCTTCCTCCCACCCACCCACCCACCCACCCACCCACCTATCCACTGTTTCATCCAATATTTACTTATAGGGTCGCTATGAGTCGGAATCGACTCGATGGCAGTGGGTTTGGTTTTTTTGGTTACCAGGTTCTAGACGATGTGCTAGGTGCCGGATTTATCCAGGATGTAACCACTTCTCATCACCTGCATGGTCTCCCGCTATGCTCACTGCAGGAGCCTCCTCCCTGCTTCTCATCTCGCTCCCCTACTCCCCTAACCTGCTTTCCACACACAGCCAGAGGGATCCAGTTAACACAGACAAACCACGCCATGGGTCCCTGCGTGCCCTAGTCCCCTGCCCTGTTACCCTTCAGAACAGCACATGACTCTCCCCTCACCTCCCTCAGCTCTCGGCTCAAACGTCACCTTCCCAGGGAGGCCTTCCCTGATGCCCATGTTGAAAACAACCCTCTCTGTCTTCTTGCTCTGCCTTATTTCTCTCCATAGTATCCGTGCTCCTTGACACACCATCTATTTCCACCTTTGCTTATTGCCATCTCTCCTGCCCCCCGCTAGAGCATGAGCCCCACAGGGCAGCGGCTGACTGTTTTAGTCACTGTGGTATCCCTCGTGCCCAGCACACAGTTGCCCTGGCTAACATTTGTGCAATGAATGAATGACCTCCACCCCTTTAGGTAGTAGGGCTATTTTCATTTTATGAAAATCTTTCACTTTTCTTTCATCGGTGGCTCCAAAACTTGTCTGTTCATAATAACCCTTCAGGGCAGATCCCAGGTCCTTCCCAGGAGTAGATTCAGTGGGTTTCCCCCAACCTGATCCTCCCACACCACCCCCAACCCAGCTGGGACTCACCTTGGCCGCCCCCCTCCACCCTGTCGCCTCCCAGGCACTCTGCTCCGGCCCTTGGTTCCCTACCCAGCTCCTTGGTGCAGCCCTGCCCCCAGCCTTTTCCCTCAAACCCATTACCCTCACTCACCAGGGCCTCGGGCATCTTCCTCAAGGGCAAGCCTGGGGATATCACTCCTCAGCCCAGAGCCCTCGGCTTGGCCTGTGCTACCTAGCCAGCCGCCATGCTCTCGACTCCCTGCCTGGTACCTTCTGCTCCGGTGGAGCTGCACTGCTGGGGGTGGCCTCGGCGCCGCGCCCACGCTGTGTCCTTTGCCTGGAGCACCCTTCCCACTCGCCACCTTCCTTCCAGCTGGCTAGCTCTTATTTATCCTTCAGATTTAGCCATACTGGGAAAGCCGGTCAGTGCCTCTTCTGGGCCACCACATCCCCCTGACTCCCCCTAAACCAGATGCTGTAGAGTTGGCTTCATGGTGACCCCAAGTGTGTCAGTGAAGAACTGTGTTCCAGAGGGTTTTCAAAGCTGTGACCTTTTGGATGCAGATTGCCAGGCTTGTCTTCTGAGGCACCTCTGGGTGGGTTCGAACCACAAACCCTTTGGCTAGTAGTTTTTAACCGTTTGTGCCATCCAGGGACTCTCTCTGCCTAAGTTAGCTAACAGCATTCTTATTCAGAAGCTGGCACAGGAAAAGAGCTCAGGAGGTGGACGGGGCCCCCTGGTGTCTGCTGGACCTCCATCTGGAAGGCACTTGGTCAGGGGTGCCAGTTCCTTCCTGCACCTAGCAAATCACCTTGGCCTCTCTATAACCTTCTCCTTATTAAGAAGCCTCCGTCGGCTTCCGTTGATATTTAAGAATACCCATTATTTGCTTGGGGTGAGCATAGCATCTTTGCAGGGTTGTGTTTTCTGCAATTCTGTGTTTTCTTCTGACCTTTGAGCCTATTTTCTGGTTTTACCTTCTGCCCTTGTTTGCACGTGGCTTTTTTTTTTTTTTTTAGCTGACCTTTCTCATTCAACCTTTTTATTTGAGCTCAGACTCCCTGTCTCTCCTCTGGGTCTCAGTGCTACTTGGTTGGGGGGCGGGCGGTGATGGGTACTGCCACACCACCCATCTATGTCACAGGGAAAGGCAGGACTGGCTGACCCAGGTGTCCATTTGGTGCCAGGCCTGTGCTGGGCACCGCACATGCACTGGCTCTTTGGTGCCATTGTTGGGTGCAGAGAGGGGACATCACAGCTGGTAAATGGAGAGCTGGCAGCTTGGAGCCCTTGTTCCCTGCATTAGACTCTGCTGCTCCTCCTACCAGGCTTGCCAAGCACTGGGACGGCCATGGTACACTGGTAAGTGACAAATATAGCCACGGGCCATGCATAGAATGGTCCCATTAAAAAAGAAACAGAACCCTTCCAAAGGCATCTGTCAGCAAGTGACAGAAGAAACAAGGGAAGAGAGCAATTTACCAAATTCCACTGAATCTACGTTGAATTGTGGAAGGCACCACAATTTCAGTGGTAGAATTCTCTCCATGCAGGAGACCTGGGTTCCCGGCCAATGCACTTCATATACAGCCACCACCCATCTGTCAGTGAAGGGTTGCATGTGGCTATGATGCTGAACTGGTTTCAGCGGTGCTTTCAGACTAAGACTAGGAAGAAAGGTTTGGCAATCTACTTCCAAATAATCAGATGAAAACCCTATGGATCATAATAGTCTGATCCCATCGTGCATGGGGTCGCCATGAGTTGGGATAGACTTGACAGCAGCTAATGACAACAAAGAAAAAAATTGCTTCTGATAAAACTAGGATGGGCTGTGTCAACTGTAAGTCATATTCCAATTTCAGAGATGATGAAATGTGGGCAAAGGAAAATGCGCATCCAAGAATTGACAAAACAGGGTATCAACAGCGGTTGCAGCAGGTAAATGCCGGTGTGGGCAGAGGAGGATCATTAGTTTTGTTATACCAGAAACCAAAGCTATTGCCAGCAAGTTGGTTCCAACTCACAGGATGGAGCAAAACTGCCCCATAGGGTTTCCTAGGAGCAGCTAATGGATTCAGACTACTGAACTTTGGGTTAGCAGCCAAGCTCTTAACCATTGTGTCAGCAGTCTTGCAATTAAAAAAACCAAAAAACGAAAACCGTTGCTGTCAAGTTGTTGCTGTCAAGTCGATTCCAACTCATAGCGACCCTACAGGACAGAATAGAACTGCCCCATAGTTTCCAAGGAGTGCCTGGTGAGTTTGAACTGCTGACCTTTTGGTTAGCAGCCGTAGCTCTTAACCACTATGCCACCAGGGTTTCCAGCTTTGCTATAGACCCTTCTGCATCATTCCACTTGTTTCAACAGCACGTGTTATTTTTGTAATCCAAATGCCTGCAGTTTTAAAAAAGGAAAATGGGGGTTTTCCAAGCTGTTGGTGCCTGGTTTCTTTCCTGGCTGTCCTCATGGGTTGGGGGCACAGTCACTGGCAGTCAGGGGTGACCTGCTGGGGGAGAGTACTAGGGCCTTGCATGTCTGTGGGGTGCAGGCAGAGTGCCAGAGCTGGGCCTGTGCCGGTCTAATCAGCAGAAATTTCCCTGTATTGAGGCCTGGACCCAAACCCATCATTAAGGGCTCTTCAACCTCTAAAATACACAGTAGAGTCCAAACAATCAACACAGCCCCATTTACCAAAGAATGGGACAGCCAAGTGCTCTTCTTCCCTTGAGGGACCTTCCCCCCCACACAAGCCAGCACCTTCCCTTGCTTTGTTCTACTCACACCATTTGCCACCATTTGCACCTGACTATTAAGCTAAAGGTTGGTGGTTCAAACCCACCCAGAGACGACACAGAAGAAAGGCCTGGCAACTTGCTTGCATAAAGACGACAGCCAAGAAAACCCTGTGGAGCAGTTGTACGTGTGTTACAGAATAGAACTGCTCTACAGGGTTTCCTTGAGTCAGACTCGGCAATGGGTTTTTTGTTGTTGTTGTTGTTTCTGGCAATAGATTGGGTGTCCTTGGGTGGCACAGATGGTTAAGCACTCAGCTACTGACTGAAAGATTTGTGGCTCAGGCCCAATCAGAGGAGCCTCGGAAGGAAGGCCTGGCCATCTACTTCTAAAAAATCAACCATGAAAGCCCTATGAGCACAGTTCTACTCCGATGCACATGAGGACACCCGGGATCAGAACTGACTTAACGGCCACTTGTTTTTGGTGTTAGGTTATTCACAGATGCCTTTATCTCATCACGGCCCCTCTCCGCAGCCAGAATGTAAGCTCCCTGAGACGGGCTGCGTCTGTGCCATTCACGGCTATGCCACCCACTCCACTCCCTCCCTTCTCTGTGCTGTCACCCTGGAGTGCACAGCAAGGTCACTCAAGGTAGGTGGATGGGGCATGGGGCTGCTGGGCAGCCTCTCCACAATTATTTCTCCCTTGTTTTGCAGATACTGGGTCAAGTGTGTGGCAGAGGACACTGTTCTCTCCGAGCTGTACAAAACAGACCAGACAGAACTTGAACTTGGCTGAGGCTGCTGCCCAGAATGGCTTTCAAAGAATATTTTCTTGGACGGTGCCTCCTCCTCTGTTTCTGCCACCACTTAGGGAGAAGAGCTTCAGCGGTTCTGGGCCCACTCCTGCCTCACCAGATCTGGACAGTTCATTCATTCATTCATTTTACAAATATTTGCTGAGCTCCTTCCCTGACCTAGGCCTGTGAACACGACAGTGAATGAAACAGACAGGCTTCCTGCCCTCAAGGAGCTGATCGTCTAGGTAGAAGACAGATAACAAACAAGGGCCTGAATACAGAAAATAATTTCAATTCTGATAAATGTTATAAAAAAGGTGCCATGACAAGGAATACCAGGGGAAGGCAGGGGGAGAAACCCCTTAAATAGATCAGGGCTGGTTTCACTGATGAAATGGCATTTAGCTTGATGAGAAGGAACCTGGCATGTAAAAGGGGCGGGGGCATTCTAGCTGGGGAAACAGCATGTGCAAAGGCCCTGAGGCAGAAAAGAGGCTGGTGAGTCTGAGGAGCAGAAAGGAGGCCATAAGCTAGAGCAGAGTGAGGAGAGAGGGGTGAGGTGAGGGGCCAGACCCCCCCAGGGTTTATAGACCACAGAAAGGAGTCCAGGTTCCACCCTGTGAGTGATGGAGAGAACAGCAGAGTTTTCAGCAGGGAGTTCCACAACCTGATTTATATTGTAAAAGCATCCCTCTGGTCGCTTGGGGCAAATAGATGCTTGGAGGGGGCAAGAGAGGACATGGAGAGACCAGTGAGGAAGGTCATCCCTTCATTTATTCAACATCCGTTCATCCTACAAACAATGTTCGAATGAAATCTCTGAAAAAGCGAAAATGAAAACAAACAAGAAGCATAGGCTGGGGGGATCTGCTGACTGGGAGCTGACATTAAAGGGAGAGGCAGGAGGCTCCCCAGAAGGAGGCACCTGTTGCCGTCAAGTAGATTCTGACTCACAGTGACCCCACAGGGCAGAATAGAACTGCCTCACAGGGTTTCTAAGGAGCGGCTAGTGGATTTGAACTGCCAATCTTTTGGTTAGCAGCCAAGCTTTAACCACTGTGCCACCAGGCTCCAAAATAGAGGATAGGAGCACCTTATTCACAGAATGGGCATAAGAACTCAGTGAGGTGGTAATAACAGAAGTTACGGTCACTGGGCAGCTCCTAGGAGCCAGGGGCTGCACAGAGCCCTCCACCCTTCATCGTCACAGCACCATCCTTCCTCCCACTGAGGAGAAAACAGAGATTCAGAAACAAAAAGTAACTCTCCCAGGGGACACAGCTTGTCGGTGGCAAAGCTGGGATTTGAACCATAGCTCTCCCAATAGCTCCTGGTAGGTGCTTAAGAAATATAAGTCCCCTCTCCCCAAAATGTGGACCAGTGTGGCAGGGTGGGGGCTCCACCCTGGCGACGGTTACCTGGGTGTCTTTCAGGGAGAGAGAATGAAGAATAAGGATGTGGCCAATTCCTAGGGCCTAGGCCTCAAGGACACCTTGAACTTGCCCCTGTGGGCGGTTATGCTCAGGCAATGGGACCAGATAAGAATCACTCATTCCTGGCTTGAGGTCCGCCTTTTTCTTTTTGCAGGTGTATGAGTATTGGGACGGCAGCTGATTCTGTGGGCAGAGTCCTGGGCTATTGGGTCTGCCACACTCTCACGGGCAACCTTGGTCAAGTCCCTCTCTGGGCCTCAGTTTTCCCTTGCATCTAACACACTCAGCAGGATGAGAGGGAGACGGGGTTTGGCATCCAGGCTTCCTCCCCGCTCTGCCCCTTCCCAGCTGCAAGACCTTGGATAAGTCATTTCACTTCTGAGACCACACCTCCTCATCTGTAATGGGTCTGGCAGCGGCTGTGAGGAGTGTCTGAACTTGTGTACGTAGAGTGCCTTGCATGGAAAGTGCTCAACAGATCGTGACAGTTACTGTTACTACGGAGTCCCTGGATGGTGCAAATGGTTAACACACTCGGCTGCTAACCAAAAAGTTGGAGGTTCAAATCCACCCAGAGGTGCCTTGGAAGAAAGGCCTGGCAATCTACTTCTGAAAAATCCACCAGGAAAACTGCAGCAGAGTACTCTGACACACGTAAGGTTGCTAGGAGTCCGAGCTGACTTGATGACAACTGGTACTGGTGCTGGCATGGTTACTACAAGTCATGTTGGTGGCTGCAGTGAGGCTCTGGCAGACCACAGGCTAAAGGCTTTCAGCCACTTTTAAACACTAGCATTTACATTCATCTCTAGTTGCCTGCAGTCCCACTTGAGAGGTCTGACTCCATGGAGTCCGGAGAGACTTGCCAGAGAAGCTTTTGCAGGCCTGGGGCGAGGGTAGCTGGCATCTTCACTCAGCTGAGAATTCCTGGCCCCCGAGGCCCTCTGAGAGCCCAGAGAAACCCCTAGAAACACCCTGGCCCAAATACCCAGCAAGACTCAATTTTATCACCATCGCCTGAGCCCTGGAGCAGCCAAGGCCAGGACCCTGGTATGGACGAGGAAACCAAGGCTCCAGGAGCTCTGAAAATCTTGCTCACAATCCTGTGGAAGGTGATCAGTGAGGCAGACTATGGCCCAGACGTTATCTCATGGTCTGGCCCCTGAGCTGGGCATCTGCTCCCGGGTAGCACTTTCTACAGGGGGCTGACTCATCCCCCCAGTGCGAGTCATTTTTGGAGCTGATTCATCTCTGGGTTCAGCGATTAGCCTGGCACACACCAAGTACTCAGCCAATATTGGTTTTATTGACTTACATTTTTATCCTCTCTTCAAGATGCTCCCAGCTTAGAAACCAGAAATTGGCTGAGGTTGGGAAGGAGAGAAGGGCCTCATTTTAATCTGAAGTGAGTCATGTCAGTTGATAAATTTACAAGTGGCCTAAAGAGCTCTTCTCAGGTCCCTGGGTGGCACAAACGGTTTGTACTCCATGACTAACCTAAAGGTTGGCGGTTCAAACCCACCCAGTGGTGCTTCAGAAGAAAGGCCAGGCAATCTTCTTCTGTAAAGATTACAGCCAAGAATACTTTATGAAGCAGTTCTACTCTAATACATGGGGTTGCTATGAGTTGGAATCAACTTGATGGCAACTGGTTTGGTTTTTGGTCTAAAGGGTTCTTACTCTTCTACCTTCAGATCATTGCTGGGAAGAGACAGGTACTCTGTAGCCTTTGCATCCTAGATACTATGATACAGTGGACACTTGGGTCCCTATGCCAGCCTACAGCTCCCATCACCAGCTGCTGGGCTGCTACTAGCTCACAGCTGCCCCATCTCTGGAGCTGCTGTGCCCAGCAGATTGCCCTGCTCCTTAGGGCTGAGGGCAGCCAATGGCTGAGCGATACGGGGTACACAAGGCCAGCTTTCTTGCCTCCATGCAGGACAACTCCATGGTACCATGCATGCTCCAGAGCCCCCGCAGGGTCAGGCTGAGGCCTGACTCCTTCCTCTCCCTGTCCTGCTTCCTCACCATCCTTCCTGGGAGCATTGTCTTGCCTCTGCTCCCAGGGTACCTGGCACATCTGGGTGTGCACTCCACGCCCTGACCTCTTTCTTCCCCCATGACCTTGAAGACCAGGAATGTGGGCAATTGTGGATCTTGGAAATCTAAAGTTGCAGCGGGCCCATCTGGTGCCAAAGTCTTTGTTTCAAAGATGGGAAACCGATGCTCAGAGAGGGACTGTGACCAGTCCAAGGTCACTTGGGCTGTGTGTCAAGGCCAGGCTGTACCCAGATATTCTGGGGCCCTGCCTCCCACTCCAATCCATTTGGGGACCCTGCCTGGGGCTGGGCCAGGTGTCCAGCCAGGGCTTTTACTCTCTCCAGGAGGGAGTTTTGCTGTGTCAACTCTGCAGCAGTCACTGAGCAGCCACTTGGAGGCCAGGGAGCGCGGGCTGGTTCTGCAGCGTGGCTGGCAGGCTTGCCGACCTTGGGCAGAGTGGTTAGAGCGGGCACCCCACTCAGACTCTCCCCTGTACCAGGGCGAGCAGGCAGAAATGTGAAGGAAGAAGAAAGCCTTATCTAAGGAGTGCCTAATTACTCTGCAGAGCCCTGACCTGGCTGCTGCGGCATTGGGTGGCAGCTTGGTCTGGAAACCCTCCCTTCCCTGGCAAAAATTCTCCTTTCCAGAAGAATCACAGAGTCATGGGCCAACATGGGGCAAGGAGGCCACATCGAGCCAGTGCCTGGATGCTGGCTCTTGTTCCGACTCTGCTCTGAGTGCGCTGTGTGACCTTGGGCAAACCTGAGTGCATCTTGGGCCTTGGGTGGCCCATTCATAAAATGAGTACAATCTCTATGGCTATTATTTTATTGAGTCCAGGGCTTATTTTAGCTACCACGTATTGAGCAAGTTCATCAAATAATAATTGCCTACTCCTCTGCCAAGCACTGTCCTAAGCACTTTCATTTTACTGAATCCTCGAAACAGTGCTATGAATCGGATCTTTTTGTTATCTCCGTTTTACAGATCAGGGGACCAAGGCCCAGAGAAGTTAAGAAGCTTGTGCCAGGTCATACAGTGAAGAAATGGTGGAGTGGGAACTTGAATTCCAGGCACTTGGCTCCAGAGTCTGAGCCTTAACTCCTCTCTGTACTAAGGACTTTGTCGTTTATTTTTAGCTGCCATAGGTTAAGTGCCTACTGCATACAGGCACTGTGCTGGGCATGTGACAAACATAAGCTTGTTCACTTATTACAGCATCTCTGGGAGGTGGGTATTCTCATGCCCGTTGCTTCAGAAGAGGAAACAAAGGCTTCCTCAAGGGACAAAGATGGGCCCAAGGCTTCACTGTGACTGAACTGGGGAGACTGGTGGGGAGCCCTGGCTTGTTCCCCAGCAGCCTGGCCCTGTTTTAAGCTCTTTATAGGTTTTATCTTATTTACCTTATTTGTTTGAATCTGAAACTCTATGGGGCCGTTCTACTCTGTCCTATAGGGTTGCTATGAGTTGGAATCGACTTGGCGGTAACCGGTTTTGGGTTTATATTGATTGTAAGATGCATTGCTGATTTATGTATTATTAAGAAAGAAAAAGAGTCCCCGGGCAGTGCAAAAAGTTAACACACTTGGGTGCTAACTTAAAGGCTGGAGGTTCAAGTCTACCCAGTGGTGCCTTGTAAGAGAGGTCAGGCCATCTACTTCTGAAAAATCACCCACTGATAACCCTATGGAGCACAGTTCTACTTTGACACACATGAGGTGGCCAAGCGTCAAAGTCAACTCGATGGTAACTTTTTTATTCTTAAGAAAGGAAAAGGCATGGCTGGTTTCACTACACCCGTTGTAAGAGGCAACCCTATCTCAGAGATATCAAAACCTGCATCTGAGAGCCCATGCAATTCAGTCTTAATCATAACAACCCTACAAAGTAGCACTATTATTATCCCCGTTTTATAGCTGAGGAAACTGAGGCACGGAGATTAGTATACTTGCCTGAAGACCCACAGCTGGTAAGTACCCATGCTAGGGATTTGGCCCAGGCAGGCTGGGTTCAGAGCCTTGTTCAAACCACTGTGCTACATCACTGCTAAGGCAGGCCCACGTGGAGCATGCACCCTGACCACACTCACAGGTTAAAATCTTAAGTCAGCTGGCTGGAGCCCGGGAC
The DNA here is from genome assembly GCF_024166365.1 of Elephas maximus indicus. Classification (NCBI taxonomy): domain Eukaryota; kingdom Metazoa; phylum Chordata; class Mammalia; order Proboscidea; family Elephantidae; genus Elephas; species Elephas maximus. The sequence continues at coordinate 35,416,106 of NC_064838.1, forward strand.
TCAATGTCCAGACGAGGTTTGGCCTTCACCAGTGTGGAGGCCTCAAGCAAGTTAGGGGACCCCCAAATAGCTTCCAGAGGATCCTATGCCCCCTTCACCGTCTCCAAAAGGAACTGTGACAGCTCAGCCCCCTTGCCACCCTGAGCTGTGGCTCACCCAGGGGACAGGTACTCACAGCAACCAGGCTGGAATGAGCTCATCCAGACCACGTGCCTCCTGCACCCCCAAGTGGCCCCAGGGACACCAAAGCTGGCCCAGCGGAGCAGCCCCAGCCTCAGCCCCTCAGCCCCAGCCATGGAGGGAAAAGCCACTGCTTTATTGAACATTGCCTTTTGGGGGGGTATAGAAGCCCAGCAGAGACTCGCTTCCTCCCTTCAAAGCTGTGTGGCCCTTGGACCCCAAATGAGGTCACCCACTTGCGGCTTCTCCCACAGGCTCTCCCAGCCCCATGTTCCACTGCAGCAAGGCTTTTCAGTCTGTGCAAAAAATCAAATCCACTCCCTTGGTGGACTGGGATGTGTCTCTTGGCATCTTTAAGGAGACCCTCTGGGGCACTCTCCCCAGAAGCAGGAAGGAAGCTCAATGTATTTCGAATGCCTGGTGTGACCAGGACGCCACCCGAGACAGTTTCCTATCCACCATGTCATGTCATAGACAATCTCGTGAGGCAGTTTTCTTCAACCCCAGTTTACAAGGCAATGCTAAACTCAGAGAGGCAAAGCCACTGGTCCAAGGCCACACAGCAGTAAACATTGGCATTAGGATTTAAACTCAAGTCTCTCTGATGTCGTGAGAGGAGGGTATCTTACACTGAGTACTTACTCTGTCCAGGCTCTGAGGCAAGTCCTTCCTGTGCGTTACTCACCAAACCCTCACACAAAAGATAACAGTATAATAGTAAGAATAATACTATTATTGCCCCCATTTCACAGGTGAGGAAACATTCTCTGAGCCTTCAACTGGACTGTACCCCAGGGCCTGGCGCTTTACTTAGATTACTTGTTGCTTTTACCTTTCACAGCAATTGGGAAGATGAGCACTAACATTATTCCCATTTCACCGAGGAGCAAACCGAGGTTTGGAGGGGTCAAGCAGTTCAACCACACACAGCTAATTCAGGGTAGAGCCACTTATTAGAACATGGCTCGGACCAGTAATTACCCTCTCACACATTAAATAGGAAAGCTATTTGTAAGGTACCTGAGGATACATTTTAGCTACTGGTGATGACTGTTGTGATTAGCATCTTAATATTTGATAATTGCTCCATTATCCAGATGAGAACACTGAGGTTCATACACAGTAAGTGGCAGAGACAAGAAAGGACTGCAGGCTCTCAACCTTCTGTCGCCTGCTCATCTCCTGGGGACTGGAGAGGCTAGGCAGGGGCAGGAGGGCCGTGACAGGAGGGCCACAACCTCCCCTGGCTGTGTCCAGCTCTTCTCTCTGAGACGAAGGAGACCCTGCAGGCCCCGGATTTACACAGGGCTGGCTGAACTGGAGTTCCCACCCATGGATCCCTGGCCCTGGGCCCCCACGGGGTCTCTGAGCAACCCCCCAGCCTCCTCCTGGCCTCTCTCCGTTTGCTGCCTCTACCTTCTCAATGTTGAGTCAAACCTACCCTCCAAAGAGCATCGCCATGCAGAAAGCGTTGGTGGGAAGCATGAGGCTGGGGTTGGTGGATGGAACTCCTCACACTTGGTGTGCAAACTTGGGCAGGACACTTTCCCACTCTAGGCTGGCTTCCCCAAGCATGAACTGAAGAAGTGGGCCTCAAGGAAGTCTCTGGAGTCCTTTCCAACTCCAAACAAGTAGAAGGGAGAAAGAGTACCAGAGAGTTGGGTTAAAATACCAGCGTTGCCCCTTACTTGCTGTATGACTTGGGCAAGTTCTTAACCTTCCTGGGCCTCGGTTTCTTCATCTGTAAAAGGGCTGATAGTGAGGAAGAAATGAGATAATGTGTAAAGACTTACCAGCAGGCCTGGCACAGAGTAAACACACAATAAATATTTGTGGCTGTACTGGGTTGAATAAAGTCCCCTCGAAATTCACATTTACCTGGAATCTCAGAACGTGACCTTATTTGAAAATAGGGTCTTTGCAGAACACGGTTAAAGATCTCAAGATGAAATCGATCTGGATTTAGGGTGGGCCCTAAATCTAATGACCGGTGTCTTTATAAGAACAGCAAAGATGCAGAGACACCCAGAGAAGAAGTGACATGCGGTGGAGGCAGAGACTGAAGTGATGTGCCTACAAGCCAAGAAACACCAAGAATTGTCAGCGACCACCAAGAACTAAGAGAGAGACATGAGATGTTTCTCTCTGAGAGCATTCAGAGGGAACCAGCCTTGCCACCACCTTGATTTTGAACTTCTGGCCTCCTAAACGGTGAGAGAATAAATTTCTCTCGTTTTAAACCACCTAGTTTGTGGTAATGAGTTCTGGCTGCCCTAAAACAGTGGCTACAACTGCCCCTGTTCTTGTTTTAATAACTGACTTGCGGCACCTCGGATCCTCCACCCTCAGGGCCAGCTGGTGTGAGACCTTGCCCTCCTTGAGGACGTGAGGTGGTAGGATCACTGCCCCTCTTACAAGGGGAGACCATGAGACCACAGGGTGACATCACTTGCCCAAGGTCACCCACCAGTAACTGAACTGGTCCCGGAATCCTCAAACCAAGGCTCCTCTCCCATGCCCGGGGACCCCAGCTCCTGATCCTCCCTCAGGCCTGGCCATCTTGCCCTCCCACTCCAGCCAGCTTTGGCCCCTGGCCATGTTTCTGACCCTGCTGAGGTCTCTCTGGATAGTGTACAATGTGCCTATGTTGCAGGTTCCTCTCAGCCCAGAGCCCGGCACACAGTAGGGTCTCAGTCATTATAGATACCATCAGAGAGCAGCCCAATGAAGTGGGTAACCTGGGTAGCATACTCCCATTTTACAGATCAGAACACCAAGGCCTGAAAGCAAAGTGACTTACTCGAGGGCACTCAGCTATTAAGGGCAGAGGTAGACCTCAAACTCGCATCTCTGAGTCTCTCCATCCATGCTTTCTCAGCAGCTTCCATACTCTGAGCTATAAACGTGGGACACACCCTGAGCTCAGCACTTTGTGTCAATTCCTTCCCCTATTTGCCCCTCACAATAGCCTGAAAAGTGAGTACTATTATTACTCCATTTCACAGATGGGGAAACTGAGGCTTCACCCTACTGCACTGAATGCCAGAGCCTCACCATTTTCCCCAGCTACTACCAGCTCTTAAAGAGGGGCAAAGCCAGACCGAGATGGTCTCTGTCCAGAGGGACTTTCTCCCCAAATATGTCCTTGTTCAAGGCTCCCACTGGGAGGGAAAGATGAATCAGTGCATCTGGCCTTGGGGCGGGACAGGGTGGGAAAGTCCCAGGCAGGAGCTGCCCCCCTGCCTCCACACTACTCTGTGTGTTCCAGGTGGGGCTGGGAGAGGGAACCTGCCCACCCTCCCCGCCGCCCTGCAGCGTGTGTGCCCTGTGCCGCCCAGCACCTGCCTCCTAGACAGCTTCGCCTAGCCCCCAACCTTGACCCTATACCTACTATGTGCTAGCTGCTTCACACACATTATTTTAAATCTTCCCAACAGCCCTGCTTGGGAACCCCATTCTAGAAAAGAAAAGATTGAAATTTAGAGAAGAAAAGTGGTTTCCCCAGGGCCATGTGGCTGCGGAGAGGCATAATCAGGATTCAAACCTAAGGCCCAGTGGAACAGTTTAGGGCACCCCTTCCAGCTGCACTGGTGAGAAGGTATCCTCATTTTGGGTTTGAAAGTTGGCCCACCCCTGAAGGGCCTGATTCTGCTGCACTGGGTGCAGCCTGGGCTAGGGGTGGGGGATGGGGCACTGGCAGGAGACCTGACTCTCAGCCTCACTCTGCCACCTACCTGCCAGGTGACCTCAGTTTCCCCATATGTGGCAGGAGCAGGCGGGGCAGCATGATGTCCCAGGTCACCCCCAGCTCTGAAAGCTATGAGCTCTTGAAAGCCCACTCCCTGGCTACAGAGCTAAAGGGATGGACCCACGGGGTATCTGTGACTTAGAACCTTTGAGTTGTCGGGTTGGACGAGACACCTGCCCCCACAGGTGATTATCTTGGTGCGTGAGTGCTTGGGATCTACCACTCTAAATACTTCCCTTTCTTTTCCCCCTCCCAATCTTGGAGCTTGCCAATCACAGCAGTGAGGTGCTCACCTGTTTCCGGCTCCAGCCCTGAAGCCAATCACACCTTTGTGCACAGCCCCCTCTAGTGCCTGAGGCCGAATGACAGCTGTAGGGTCAGGCAGGGCAGGAACGGGCGGGGCCACAGATGAGGAAACAGGCTCAGAGAGGTGAAACAACTTGCCAACGGTCACACAGCTGGTCAGGGGGCGAGATTGGGCCTGGCATACTCATCGCTTTGATTTGGAATCAAGTACTTGGGGAAAACCAGGGGCCCAGACAGCCCCCCTGCTGCTTCTTGTCTAGAACTTGAGAGCTTGGCAGGAATCCTAGCTCTTGGAAGAGCACCGTGACCTTGGACAAGTCCCTTCCCCTGTCTGGGCCTCAGTATTCCTCTTGTAAATGGGCCCAGGCCAGGCGATCTCAGAGTGCACACTCCTGTTGGGCTTTTTTGGTGTCCATCCCATGGAGTAAAAGGGTGGCGGAGCCACTGGCTGCCTAGGACAGGGCCACACCTGCCTGGGGAGGGCTCTGCCTTCACCCACAGGAGAACCTCTGGGCTCTTTCTAGGAGCTTTGCCCCCAAATCCTAAATTCTTGGCCTGTCAGCTCCTAAGATGTTGAAACCCCAGACTGGAGCTAGCCTCTCTCAGGAGTGTAGGGGAAGGTCTAAGAGGGCAGGCAGGGGCCCAATGGCCTGGCTTCCACCCCACCTCTGCCATGTTCCAGCTGTGTGACCTTGGGTGACTTCACCTCTCTGGCCACAGCTGCCCCAGTGGTAACATGGGGATGACCGGGCGATGGGAAGCCTTCTTGGGGCGATGTGTGCAAAGCATTTAGCTCAGTGAATGCTACTGGGGTTATTATTAGCTAACCAGATCCCCCTACCCATCCCTGCGGCTGGTGGGGCAAAGGGAGGGGGCGGCGGGAGAGCAGGAGCCCAGCACTTCAGGCTTGGGGCACAGTGTAAGCCACAGGCAGAGGACTTTGGGGGCTGCTGGAGGTATCTTGGGTCACAGGTGTCTGGGACCCCACGCCAACAGGCTGCTTTCCGGGTGCCTGAAAAGGGGGGTGGCAGGGCCAGTCCAGGCTCCCTACAGCCTGGGCCATGGACAGTGGCTGTGACTGCCCCTCCTCTGTCTCCTTTCCAACTCTGGACAGGCTTCTCTGGAGAACATCAATAACCCAAAATGGCCTTGCTGAGCTCAACCACAGCTCCCTGGGAATGCAGGCTGCCCTGCCCTCAGGCCTGTACGGAGATGTGGTGGCCACCGGAGCCAGTGTCCCTCTGCCTCCTGGGCAGTTCCCTGAGGGGCGAGCCTCTCCCAGCTTCCACAGAGCCCCCTTCACCCACGTCTAGGATGCCTGGAGGCTGAGGGGGAAGGTGCATGCACACAGCACCAGCACAGGTGCTGCATCTGGGTGTCCACCGTTGTCGCTTACCTGTGCAGCCTACATTCACCTGTGGGCACAGTCCAGCATGCTGCGTGCCTGCCGATGTACCGACACACAAGCAGACAGCATGCAGGGCACCACATGCGTGCACTGGCCACTTCCCTACAAGGCTAGCCTCCCATGGGCACACAGCACATCTGGGGCTGCTGCAGGGTGCAGCCTGGGTGCAGCCTGCTGCATGCCTGTGTGGGTGCTACAAACATGCGGGACATGCTGTGTGCACAGGTGTGTGTGTGTGCTGTGTTCCCATGCATGCTGTATCTGCACGTGAGCACATGGTATTCAGGGCTGTGGTCACATGTGCTGGGTGTCTCTGTGGGCATGGGGCACTCCTTGTATGTATGTGCTGTGAACATAGTGCATTACCAATGTGTCCTATATTTGCATCTGCTCAAATCTGTGGACGTGGGTATGTCTTGATGAGAATGGAGTGGGAGTACAAAGAGGGCTGAATAAATGTGGGCTGTGGGCATCTTTCCTGGAGCCCTCAGGGCTCCCCTTGAGCCACAGCCCCCTCCCAACCACAGCTCCTTGAACGAAGTTAAGTGGTGGAGGCCCTGGAGGCCCACTTGGCCTGTGCTCCAAGCCCCCTCCCACTGCACACGTCAAAGGAGAATTTCTCTGGATGGCGCCTGCCCGCCGCTCTTGGAAATGCCCCAAACGTCAGATCACCTCCTCCCAGCGACTTGAGAGCAATGCAGGCGAGGAGGGGAGCCCCTTCAGCGAGGTGCCCGAGGCGTGCAGAGTCACAGAAGACCCTCTGCTGGCCCGCAGCACAACTCACTTACCCTTCTGAAGGTCGAGCGAGCTGGGCGTCTGCATGGGCCGGAGACCCCCAGGGCCCTTGTCTGACTGGGGCAGGCCAGCCTCTGAGATCCCTCCCCACAGCCCGGGTGAGCAGAGGACAGCGCGAGGTGGGGTGGCTCCTTGGCTAGAAAGAGGTGGCTGCCCAAAGCAGCCCACCCTTAGGGAGTCCAGAGGCCCCCTGCTGGATTCCCCAATCTTGACCCTGCAGGGGGCAGGGAGGAGCCCCAGGTGCCTGAGCACTCCCCCGGAGGCCCTGGCCGAGGAACTGGGCTTCCGGCCGAAAGTGTCAACTCCACCACTCAGCATGACTGCTGCAAAATGGCCTGGCCACCCCACTCTTGTACCCCTCCTGGGCATCGTGGGACTCGGGACATGTCCCTGCCACCACACACCCTGGCCAGCCTGACCCAGTGGGTCCCCGCACGAAGCAGCCCACCCCAAGGGGACCCTCCGTGGGGGCCTCACCCTGCCTCTTTCTGGGGACCATGGCCGGGGCGGGCAGGGGCACCCTCAGATCCTTTGCGTCTCTTCGGGACGCGGCTCAAAGGGAAGAGAACCTTGTCCCCGCCACCGGCTTGCTGGCCCTTGCGTAACATCCTTTGGGGGCATTTGCTGTCCAGAGGCTGCGGATATCTACTGAGACCCCGGGCATCCGCCCGTCTGAGGCCCCCCTGCCCGTGTCCCCAGCCTCCCAGGCGCCCCTCCCCAGACCCTCACACAACCGTCTCCCTCAGCGACGGCTCCCAATGCAGCCTCAGCTGCTGCCAGATAAACAAGCCCCGCTACCACCCCCCCTTACGCCGCCACTGCCACCACCATCAGCACCAGGAAAAAAAAATAAAATGAAATGCAACCAAACAAAATGGGTGCGGGAGGAAGGGGAGAGAGGAATGGGGCGCTTTTTATTGTTTATTTTCTCATGCTGGGGGATGCCGGTACTTACTTGGCTACGAAAATCCCCCCAATCCGGCACGGCTTCCAGGCGGGCAGCCCGTCATCGCGGTGCGGCAGCTGGTGCCACGGCTGAGCCCAGCCAGCGTGCCCGGTCCCTCTGCAGACTGTACCATCCTGCCCGAGCAGGTGGGGGGCGGCCGGGGGGGCGGAGGCGCCGGCGCCGGCTTCTAGGAGAGCATCTCGCCGGCAAAATGCAATCTCGGGGGAGGCAGAGGCCGCCCCTGCCACTGCCGGAGGGGAGGCGGGGGACGGGGCGGGGAGGACGCACGGAGGGACGCCAGGAGGGCTGGTGCTGTGGGGGGCGCTGGGGGAGCGGAGTGGGGGGCGGGGGTGTGCGTGGACCGAACCACCACGGTGTTGTTTGCGGCTTTAATTCCTCCCGTGGGATCCTGAGGAACCGAAGCTGGCAGAGTCCCAGGAATCTGCCCGCTCCCCAGAAGTCAGAGGGAACGTCAAGGGCATGGGGATGGGAGGGTTGAGGCTAAGCCGGAGGGAGGGAGGGTCCCGAGAGGAGAATCTTGGTAGTGGGGAGTGGAAATGGAGAGGGGAGGGTTTTACTCCTGATTACAAAATCAACAGCTCCAAGAGGGGCCCAAGTCTTCCTTGACTTTCTGGGGCCGGCTGGGCAGGGGCTCTGACTCCCCTTTTTGGTCAGGACACCCCTAGACCTGGGGGGGGCAAAGGTCACATGGGGAGAAGATAAACACGCCCGAAACACCTCTTCGGTTGCAGAGCTGAGCCGGCTTGGCTTGAGAGCCCACCTAAACGCTGCCCTTGCAACCTGGCCTCCCAGCCTGCGTGCACCCCCACCTGCCTGGCGGCTGCAAGCTGGCCACAAGACCCTCTACAGGGACCATTCCTTAGTAGGCAGACAGGTGCTCACCAGCAGGGGGGTCCGCACATGTCCTGTGCATCCACATAATATGTAGAGACATCGGTGATGAGTTGGGGGGCTCACCGTGTTGGGGGCTGATGTATTCCAGGAGACCCCAGGACCCCAGGGACCCCCAACCAGGAGTCAGTGGGTACAGCCAGCTCCTCAGGCAGCTGCCTACTTCTTTCTGCCTAATCCCTGGTAAAGCTGCTGTCCCTTTAAATCCAGACTAGTAGGAGGTCAGTCCTAGGAGCAAGGTGAGGAGGTCACCGTAGGGGTGTCCGGGTGAATGTGGAGGTGGGCAGGTAAAGGGGGTTTCTTTGGCATTCTGAAGCCTCTCCTCCACAGCTCTGCCCCCTCCAGGAGGGGTACCCTGCTTGAGAGGAGGGCACTGAAGCTAGAAGGACTTTCACGACCAGAGTCACAGGGGCATCTGTCAGTGGAGCAGGGGTACAGGTGAGGGGGTCAGGGCTGGGGGTTGCCCCTGAAGGCAGCTCTACTTCTCAGCTGCCTCCCTCCCCAGCCCCCGACCCCTGCCCACCTCTGGGCTGCCCGCTTGCCCGAGTGTCCCGAGCTGCCGCTTCATCCCTGGGCTGGCACAGAATATCAATTTGTCTCGTTAAGCTGAAAGTCTGCACTGCACCAAAATCAGAACCCGGCCTTACAGAGGGGCCATGGGAGGGAGAGGGAGAGCTTGGAGCGCCTGTAGCTGGCCCCTGACGGGACCACGCCGATACCCCCTTGCTCTTTACCCCCTAGCCCCATGAAAGGGGGTGGTTCTGCCTCCCTCCCCTACCAGCCCAGGCAGAGTGGCCTCAACTCAGGGAGGTTGCTAAGAAGCTAAAGATGCCAAGAGCTGGGTGGTCATTCAAGGCCCTGGGCTCTATTGGGGCAGAGGTGGAACTCAGGGGCAGGCAGGGAAGCACCCTGCGGGGGTTCAGATGGAGCAGCCCAGGACGCCCCTCAAAAAGGCTTTCATCCCCACGACTAAAGCCTGGGACAGGGACTTCCCACAGTGGCCCCTTCGTGGGGGTGCAGGTGGGGGGAATCTTCTGGGCACTCCTCCAGGAAGCCCTCTAGGTCAGCCCTGGCCCCATCAGCTCTCACCCAGTGGCCAAAGCCTGGCCAGAAGTTCCCCCTTCCCCAGGACCTAGAGGGAGCTTCCCCTACCCCCAAACGGGGCCAAGTACAGGCAAGGTGTTCAGGCTAGAGATGACTGGGATGAGGGTGGCCAAAGAAGAGAAGAGGGTGAAAGGCCTGTTGCAGTTCACATCTGGTCCCAGCTAACATGGCTGTGCCAGAAATCCCACCATTATTGCTGCAACATCCATTGGGGACAAACTGCTCTTCCTGATTACAAAATAAACAGCTCCAAAAGGGGCCAGTTATGAGCCACCATTTCAGTAGTAATAGTCCCTTCAGTGTCCAGCACACTTTATAGTTTGTAAAGCCCACCTACAAAACAGTAAATTGCTTGATCCTCACAACTACCCCTGGGTGGCTGCTGTGAGCACCCAAGTCATGGATGAGGAAGCTGCATGTGGCTCAGAGGTATGTGGTGGCCAGGACAAGGTCACATAGCCAATAAGGGGTAAACCAAACCTGTGACTGAGGTCTGAGGTCTCCAAGTCCAGGGCTCCTGACATGCTAAGAGCCGCATGCTCTGCTCCCCACCCCCCCAGCACAACGCCTGTCTATTTGAAGTCCTGAGTCCTGCCTGCCCAGTGGCCCCTCTCAGATCTGCCCTGTTTGGGATAGGCTGGGTCTTCACCAACAGACACCCACAGCCAAACTCTCAGGAGCTCATGAATTTTGGTTCCCAGAGTCTAAGACTAGAAATGGTACCTGGCCAAGCTGCCATCTCCTTGGCATTCCAGGCTGTGTGTCCTTCAGCCTCTGCATCCACACCCCAGTGATCAGATGCTCCTTATCTCCTGAGACTGCCCAAATGTTGAAAAGCATTATTTGAAAGCTTTTCCTTATGCATACATCCCACTTCTAGACCCATGAACTCCTATTCATCCTTCAAAGTCCAACTCAAATGACCCTCCCCTAGACAGCTCTTCCTGAGTCCACCAACGCTTTAGTTCATGTCTCTGTCATAGATTTGACCACACCATATTGTGATGGTCTACATATCTGTCTCCTCAGTGGGCTGTGATCACATCAGATAAGTCATCAGGGTCCCAGCCTGCAGCACATGGTAGGTGCTTTAGTAAAGGCTTGGATCAATCTTCTGCTCTGTGATTTTGATTTATCAAATGCCAGAACTAGAAGAACCCTTGAGGACTCCTACCTAACTCCCAGTTTCCAATTAAGAAAACTGAAGCCTCAAGAGAAAGATGTAAGGTCATCCTTGAAGGCAGATTCTGGCCATGGACATCTGTCCCTGCCCTGCCCTATGCCTACTTGTCCTGCAGCAGGCACACCTGGGCAATCTGGCCTGTCCTTCTAGGATATGTTGGGGGCAGGGATAGCTGGGCAGGCAGAGGTCTTGTGAAATCAGACAAACAATGGCGCTAGTGTGGCAACTCTGGGAAGGCTGAAAATGACAGGTCAGGGTCACCCATGGGGAAGAGAGGGAAACAGGCAAGAGGCCGGCCAGGAGGATTACCGATAGCTTTTGCCTCCAGCATGATTTGGCTTATGATGGACATGGATTGAGGAAGGTACAAGAAATAGGGCAGGGCCAGCCCATTCTGATTTGCAAACAGTGTTTAGTTGGCCAGATAGCATTTTCTCCCTTGGGGCTAGGTCCTAGGCCTGGGGAAGGGTGGGGAGTGGAGAGGGTCAGCTGCCTAGGAACGGTGGTGGGGAGCTTGGCCTAGTCCCATGGAGGAAATTTGCCTAAGACAGACAGAGGGGAGGTCCAGACAGGTCAGAGGGAGGTAGAAGGGGATGCAACAGAGGCCAGCTGGGTTCTCACCAGAAGACATGGGCCTTCTTGGAGGGAAGCAGAAATGCAGGCTACACTTGCCCTTGCCTTGCCTTGCCTGGTCCAGGGTCTTCTGAGGCCTGGGCTGGGGTCCTGAGACAGAGGTTGGATCAGTTGCTGGAATGGGCCCCTCAGGGGATGAGAAGCTATTTGCAAAGGCACCTCACGTCCCTGCCTCATCTGACTCCCACATATCACCCTTGGAGATGGCTGGGCTTCTTCCCATTTTACAGAAGAGAAAACTGAGGCCCAGAGACCTTAAGTAACTTGCTTAGGTGGTACAGAGCCAGTGAGGGCCAGAGTTGAGGCTCAAACCCAGATCTGTCCCACTGGAGCCCCAGGCCCTTCCCTCTGTCCTGGTCAGCCTTAGGGGACTTGCTAAATTCTTCTGAATCCTTCTGTGGTTCTTGTGCTCTCAGCACAAATCCCAAACTCCTGTGAGGCCTGGATGACTGTTCCAGACCCCTCCCATTACCCACTGTCCACTGTTCTCATAGCAAACCTCCCTGCTCCTCAAACACACAATTGCATGTCCATACCTCTGTCTTTGCATGCCTATCCTCTCTGCCATGGATGCCTTCTCTCTTCACTTCTTTGCCTAGAGAACTCCTACTCATCCTTCAAGACTCAGCTCCAGCAATCCCTCCTCCATGGAGCCTTCCTTGATTTCTCCTCCACTGTCCCTTCCCCATAAGAAAAGTTAGTTGCACTTAACCTTTCTATGTGTATCTATCTTGTCCATCAGGCTGGGAGCTCCCTGGGGGCAGGGGACTGGGTCTTATATGCCACTGTATCTCCTCCAGCACTGGGCACAGAGCCTCATTAAATACTGATTGAGTTGATGAGTGCAGATCGAGATTGGTTGAATGAAAAAACGATTCCCCTGGTGATTTTGAACTGGTGTTTTCACCTCTCTGTAGCTCTGGAAATATTCTTTGGATGCATTTGGGGGTCCTGGTTTAAGAGTTGCCATTTCCTGAGCCTATCAGTGAGTGATAGGGGATCTCTCTGAATGCCCAGCTGGTGTCCCTGTCCAGAGATGTTCCATCTGGGCCAGGATGCCTGAACCCAGGGCTGGGTTCAAGGTGAGCTCAGCACCCAGGAAGGAGCCCCTATCCCTAAATGTCCCCCTCCGTTATGTACAGCCTGACATTTCACCATTAGTAATTCATTTCTTTAGCTTATTCAGCTGACAAATATTTATTCAGCTATCACTCAGTGTGAGACACTGTGCTGGTATCCTAAGTTAACATTTAATTATGTGTGTGTGTATGTGTTTTCTCCTGCTGGAAGCCTAGCTCCTGGGGAGAGGGAGGAGAGGAAGAGAAAGGAGTGACCCGAGGGGGTGGGAATGATGAATCGAGGAATGTCAGGAGAAGAAGGAAGGGAATCTATCACTGACTCCTCACCACTACACCATGAGGATTTGGTGTTATCACTTGTCATGGATTGAACTGTGTCCCCAAAAAGGTATGTTGAAGTTTTAACCCCTGGCACCTGTGAATGTGACCTTGTTTGGAGATAGGGTCTTCAAAAATGTTATAAGTCAAGTTGGCACAAGGTCATACTGGAGTAGGGTGGCTCCTACTCCCGCCCGAGTGGGGTCCTTATCAAAAAGGAGAAGATATACACAGAGGGAAGACAACCACATGATGACGGTGGCAGAGATCAAAGCGATGTACCTACAAGCCAAGGGATGCCAAAGATTGCTGGGAACCACCAGGAGCTAGGGAAAGACAAAAAAAAAAAAAAGATCTTCCCCTAGAATCTTTGGGGATACCACGGGCTTGCCAACACCCTAAATTTGGACTGCTGGCCTCCAGGACTGTGGGAGAATAAATTCGTGTTCCTATAAACTACCCAGATTATGGTACTTCGTTATGGCAGCCCTAAGGAATGACTATATCAGTCCTTAACTTAGAGGTGAGGAAGTGAGCCCAGAGAGGGTGGGCCACTTGCTCAGAGGCGCACAGCTGTGTGGTGCAGGTCCGAGGATTCCAACCCGGTGCTGACTGCTCTGAAGCCTGTGATCTCACTGCGTGTTCTTCTTCTGAGAAGGCTGTGGAGGCCCTGAGGGGAAAGGTTTCCAGAGAGGATGGCAGCTGAGGGGTGAGAACTGAGAATCTGCAAGCTGAGAGGTGCGATGGCTGACTGACCCATGGCTGGACATGGCCAGACTGTCCCCAGTAAGAAGTTAGGAAACAAAATGTGGCCATCTCGGATGTCTGTGAGTCCAGTCAGAATGGGTTGGAGGCCACAGGGTCACCTCAGTTATCTCTGTAAGTACTTCTTGTATGCTAATGTACACATCCATCACCTGTCTGTCAGTTTGTCCTACTGTGATGGCTTGCGTGTTGCTATGATGCTGGAAGCTATGCC